>NW_026291642.1:624025-936037 GCF_023091745.1 Budorcas taxicolor | reverse complement strand
CCAGGGGAGTCAGGCCTCGTCTCGAGTGGGGGCATGCACGTGCGCTTTCCTCCCGAGCTGCAGCGGTAGTGTCACGCTTCCTGTCACGTGGATCAAGGGATCTGTGGCTTTCCCTCGAGGCTGTCCCTCGAGGCTTTCCCACGAGGCTTTCCCACAGGGCTGTGCCACGTGCC
The DNA here is from genome assembly GCF_023091745.1 of Budorcas taxicolor. Lineage (NCBI taxonomy): Eukaryota > Metazoa > Chordata > Mammalia > Artiodactyla > Bovidae > Budorcas > Budorcas taxicolor. Next base: position 935,864 of record NW_026291642.1, on the reverse strand, counting down.
ACCTTGGTGTGAGTCGATCCTCGGCGTGAAAGACGAGCCGGTGAAGGGAAAAGAGGTTCCTCTGGAATGGACTGAGACATCTGGGGGACTCTTGGAATGGTGGCACGACCCTGGAGTTCCTCTCGCCGTTCCTGTTGAGAGGGCCTCCTCTTGAGATGCGACGGGAACGCCGGGAACTCTTTCCCGACGAAGCAGGGAAAGGATCCCTCATCTCGAGCTACGAGGCGGAAACGGGGCTCCTCTGGATGTGGGCGGGACCCTCGTGATTCCTCTCGAGTGGAGACGGCTAGGTCGGGGAACTTCTTGATTTGCACCAAGGGTGTGAAGGACCCTTTCGAAGTTCCAGAGGTGAGGTGTGATCAGCCTCGAGACGCCTCAGCGGAAATGGGCCTCATCTCGCCTGGAGGGGAGAACCTCCTGGATTTTCTCGAGTTGCGGCAGGTCTTCTCGAGTTACGGCGGGGACCTCAGGGACCCGCTCTGGTGGCCTCAGGAAAGGCCAGTCCCCATGCGAGTTGCTAGGGGACCTCTCGGGATTCCTCTCCCGTCCATGCCGGGGCCTCAGTCCTTGTGTGGAGTCGGGGCCGGAACCTGAGGATTCCTCTCCAGTGTTGCCATGGATCTTGGGGTGCTTCTGAGTCTCCCCAGGGGAGTCAGGCCTCGTCTCGAGTGGGGGCATGCACGTGCGCTTTCCTCCCGAGCTGCAGCAGTAGGGTCACGCTTCCTGTCACGTGGATCAAGGGATCTGTGGCTTTCCCTCGAGGCTGTCCCTCGAGGCTTTCCCACGAGGCTTTCCCACAGGGCTGTGCCACGTGCCACCTTGGTGTGAGTCGATCCTCGGCGTGAAAGACGAGCCTGTGAAGGGAAAAGAGGTTCCTCTGGAATGGACTGAGACATCTGGGGGACTCTTGGAATGGTGGCACGACCCTGGAGTTCCTCTCGCCGTTCCTGTTGAGAGGGCCTCCTCTTGAGATGCGACGGGAACGCCGGGAACTCTTTCCCGACGAAGCAGGGAAAGGATCCCTCATCTCGAGCTACGAGGCGGAAACGGGGCTCCTCTGGATGTGGGCGGGACCCTCGTGATTCCTCTCGAGTGGAGACGGCTAGGTCGGGGAACTTCTTGATTTGCACCAAGGGTGTGAATGACCCTTTCGAAGTTCCAGAGGTGAGGTGTGATCAGCCTCGAGACGCCTCAGCGGAAATGGGCCTCATCTCGCCTGGAGGGGAGAACCTCCTGGATTTTCTCGAGTTGCGGCAGGTCTTCTCGAGTTACGGCGGGGACCTCAGGGACCCGCTCTGGTGGCCTCAGGAAAGGCCAGTCCCCATGCGAGTTGCTAGGGGACCCCTCGGGATTCCTCTCCCGTCCATGCCGGGGCCTCAGTCCTTGTGTGGAGTCGGGGCCGGAACCTGAGGATTCCTCTCCAGTGTTGCCATGGATCTTGGGGTGCTTCTGAGTCTCCCCAGGGGAGTCAGGCTTCGTCTCGAGTGGGGGCATGCACGTGCGCTTTCCTCCCGAGCTGCAGCAGTAGTGTCATGCTTCCTGTCACGTGGATCAAGGGATCTGTGGCTTTCCCTCGAGGCTGTCCCTCGAGGCTTTCCCACGAGGCTTTCCCACAGGGCTGTGCCACGTGCCACCTTGGTGTGAGTCGATCCTCGGCGGGAAAGACGAGCCGGTGAAGGGAAAAGAGGTTCCTCTGGAATGGACTGAGACATCTGGGGGACTCTTGGAATGGTGGCACGACCCTGGAGTTCCTCTCGCCGTTCCTGTTGAGAGGGCCTCCTCTTGAGATGCGACGGGAACGCCGGGAACTCTTTCCCGACGAAGCAGGAAAGGATCCCTCATCTCGAGCTACGAGGCGGAAATGGGGCTCCTCTGGATGTGGGCGGGACCCTCGTGATTCCTCTCGAGTGGAGACGGCTAGGTCGGGGAACTTCTTGATTTGCACCAAGGGTGTGAAGGACCCTTTCGAAGTTCCAGAGGTGAGGTGTGATCAGCCTCGAGACGCCTCAGCGGAAATGGGCCTCATCTCGCCTGGAGGGGAGAACCTTCTGGATTTTCTCGAGTTGCGGCAGGTCTTCTCGAGTTACGGCGGGGACCTCAGGGACCCGCTCTGGTGGCCTCAGGAAAGGCCAGTCCCCATGCGAGTTGCTAGGGGATCTCTCGGGATTCCTCTCCCGTCCATGCCGGGGCCTCAGTCCTTGTGTGGAGTCGGGGCCGGAACCTGAGGATTCCTCTCCAGTGTTGCCATGGATCTTGGGGTGCTTCTGAGTCTCCCCAGGGGAGTCAGGCCTCGTCTCGAGTGGGGGCATGCACGTGCGCTTTCCTCCCGAGCTGCAGCAGTAGTGTCACGCTTCCTGTCACGTGGATCAAGGGATCTGTGGCTTTCCCTCGAGGCTGTCCCTCGAGGCTTTCCCACGAGGCTTTCCCACAGGGCTGTGCCACGTGCCACCTTGGTGTGAGTCGATCCTCGGCGTGAAAGACGAGCCGGTGAAATGAAAAGAGGTTCCTCTGGAATGGACTGAGACATCTGGGGGACTCTTGGAATGGTGGCACGACCCTGGAGTTCCTCTCGCCGTTCCTGTTGAGAGGGCCTCCTCTTGAGATGCGACGGGAACGCCGGGAACTCTTTCCCGACGAAGCAGGGAAAGGATCCCTCATCTCGAGCTACGAGGCGGAAACGGGGCTCCTCTGGATGTGGGCGGGACCCTCGTGATTCCTCTCGAGTGGAGACGGCTAGGTCGGGGAACTTCTTGATTTGCACCAAGGGTGTGAAGGACCCTTTCGAAGTTCCAGAGGTGAGGTGTGATCAGCCTCGAGACACCTCAGCGGAAATGGGCCTCATCTCGCCTGGAGGGGAGAACCTCCTGGATTTTCTCGAGTTGCGGCATGTCTTCTCGAGTTACGGCGGGGACCTCAGGGACCCGCTCTGGTGGCCTCAGGAAAGGCCAGTCCCCATGCGAGTTGCTATGGGACCCCTCGGGATTCCTCTCCCGTCCATGCCGGGGCCTCAGTCCTTGTGTGGAGTCGGGGCCGGAACCTGAGGATTCCTCTCCAGTGTTGCCATGGATCTTGGGGTGCTTCTGAGTCTCCCCAGGGGAGTCAGGCCTCGTCTCGAGTGGGGGCATGCACGTGCGCTTTCCTCCCGAGCTGCAGCAGTAGTGTCACGCTTCCTGTCACGTGGATCAAGGGATCTGTGGCTTTCCCTCGAGGCTGTCCCTCGAGGCTTTCCCACGAGGCTTTCCCACAGGGCTGTGCCACGTGCCACCTTGGTGTGAGTCGATCCTCGGCGGGAAAGACGAGCCGGTGAAGGGAAAAGAGGTTCCTCTGGAATGGACTGAGACATCTGGGGGACTCTTGGAATGGTGGCACGACCCTGGAGTTCCTCTCGCCGTTCCTGTTGAGAGGGCCTCCTCTTGAGATGCGACGGGAACGCCGGGAACTCTTTCCCGACGAAGCAGGGAAAGGATCCCTCATCTCGAGCTACGAGGCGGAAACGGGGCTCCTCTGGATGTGGGCGGGACCCTCGTGATTCCTCTCGAGTGGAGACGGCTAGGTCGGGGAACTTCTTGATTTGCACCAAGGGTGTGAAGGACCCTTTGGAAGTTCCAGAGGTGAGGTGTGATCAGCCTCGAGACGCCTCAGCGGAAATGGGCCTCATCTCGCCTGGAGGGGAGAACCTTCTGGATTTTCTCGAGTTGCGGCAGGTCTTCTCGAGTTACGGCGGGGACCTCAGGGACCCGCTCTGGTGGCCTCAGGAAAGGCCAGTCCCCATGCGAGTTGCTAGGGGACCTCTCGGGATTCCTCTCCCGTCCATGCCGGGGCCTCAGTCCTTGTGTGGAGTCGGGGCCGGAACCTGAGGATTCCTCTCCAGTGTTGCCATGGATCTTGGGGTGCTTCTGAGTCTCCCCAGGGGAGTCAGGCCTCGTCTCGAGTGGGGGCATGCACGTGCGCTTTCCTCCCGAGCTGCAGCAGTAGTGTCACGCTTCCTGTCACGTGGATCAAGGGATCTGTGGCTTTCCCTCGAGGCTGTCCCTCGAGGCTTTCCCACGAGGCTTTCCCACAGGGCTGTGCCACGTGCCACCTTGGTGTGAGTCGATCCTCGGCGTGAAAGACGAGCCGGTGAAGGGAAAAGAGGTTCCTCTGGAATGGACTGAGACATCTGGGGGACTCTTGGAATGGTGGCACGACCCTGGAGTTCCTCTCGCCGTTCCTGTTGAGAGGGCCTCCTCTTGAGATGCGACGGGAACGCCGGGAACTCTTTCCCGACGAAGCAGGGAAAGGATCCCTCATCTCGAGCTACGAGGCGGAAACGGGGCTCCTCTGGATGTGGGCGGGACCCTCGTGATTCCTCTCGAGTGGAGACGGCTAGGTCGGGGAACTTCTTGATTTGCACCAAGGGTGTGAAGGACCCTTTCGAAGTTCCAGAGGTGAGGTGTGATCAGCCTCGAGACACCTCAGCGGAAATGGGCCTCATCTCGCCTGGAGGGGAGAACCTCCTGGATTTTCTCGAGTTGCGGCATGTCTTCTCGAGTTACGGCGGGGACCTCAGGGACCCGCTCTGGTGGCCTCAGGAAAGGCCAGTCCACATGCGAGTTGCTATGGGACCCCTCGGGATTCCTCTCCCGTCCATGCCGGGGCCTCAGTCCTTGTGTGGAGTCGGGGCCGGAACCTGAGGATTCCTCTCCAGTGTTGCCATGGATCTTGGGGTGCTTCTGAGTCTCCCCAGGGGAGTCAGGCCTCGTCTCGAGTGGGGGCATGCACGTGCGCTTTCCTCCCGAGCTGCAGCAGTAGTGTCACGCTTCCTGTCACGTGGATCAAGGGATCTGTGGCTTTCCCTCGAGGCTGTCCCTCGAGGCTTTCCCACGAGGCTTTCCCACAGGGCTGTGCCACGTGCCACCTTGGTGTGAGTCGATCCTCGGCGGGAAAGACGAGCCGGTGAAGGGAAAAGAGGTTCCTCTGGAATGGACTGAGACATCTGGGGGACTCTTGGAATGGTGGCACGACCCTGGAGTTCCTCTCGCCGTTCCTGTTGAGAGGGCCTCCTCTTGAGATGCGACGGGAACGCCGGGAACTCTTTCCCGACGAAGCAGGGAAAGGATCCCTCATCTCGAGCTACGAGGCGGAAACGGGGCTCCTCTGGATGTGGGCGGGACCCTCGTGATTCCTCTCGAGTGGAGACGGCTAGGTCGGGGAACTTCTTGATTTGCACCAAGGGTGTGAAGGACCCTTTCGAAGTTCCAGAGGTGAGGTGTGATCAGCCTCGAGACGCCTCAGCGGAAATGGGCCTCATCTCGCCTGGAGGGGAGAACCTCCTGGATTTTTTCGAGTTGCGGCAGGTCTTCTCGAGTTACGGCGGGGACCTCAGGGACCCGCTCTGGTGGCCTCAGGAAAGGCCAGTCCCCATGCGAGTTGCTAGGGGACCCCTCGGGATTCCTCTCCCGTCCATGCCGGGGCCTCAGTCCTTGTGTGGAGTCGGGGCCGGAACCTGAGGATTCCTCTCCAGTGTTGCCATGGATCTTGGGGTGCTTCTGAGTCTCCCCAGGGGAGTCAGGCCTCATCTCGAGTGGGGGCATGCACGTGCGCTTCCCTCCCGAGCTGCAGCAGTAGTGTCATGCTTCCTGTCACGTGGATCAAGGGATCTGTGGCTTTCCCTCGAGGCTGTCCCTCGAGGCTTTCCCACGAGGCTTTCCCACAGGGCTGTGCCACGTGCCACCTTGGTGTGAGTCGATCCTCGGCGTGAAAGACGAGCCGGTGAAGGGAAAAGAGGTTCCTCTGGAATGGACTGAGACATCTGGGGGACTCTTGGAATGGTGGCACGACCCTGGAGTTCCTCTCGCCGTTCCTGTTGAGAGGGCCTCCTGTTGAGATGCGACGGGAACGCCGGGAACTCTTTCCCGACGAAGCAGGGAAAGGATCCCTCATCTCGAGCTACGAGGCGGAAACGGGGCTCCTCTGGATGTGGGCGGGACCCTCGTGATTCCTCTCGAGTGGAGACGGCTAGGTCGGGGAACTTCTTGATTTGCACCAAGGGTGTGAAGGACCCTTTCGAAGTTCCAGAGGTGAGGTGTGATCAGCCTCGAGACGCCTCAGCGGAAATGGGCCTCATCTCGCCTGGAGGGGAGAACCTCCTGGATTTTCTCGAGTTGCGGCAGGTCTTCTCGAGTTACGGCGGGGACCTCAGGGACCCGCTCTGGTGGCCTCAGGATAGGCCAGTCCCCATGCGAGTTGCTAGGGGACCCCACGGGATTCCTCTCCCGTCCATGCCGGGGCCTCAGTCCTTGTGTGGAGTCGGGGCCGGAACCTGAGGATTCCTCTCCAGTGTTGCCATGGATCTTGGGGTGCTTCTGAGTCTCCCCAGGGGAGTCAGCCCTCGTCTCGAGAGGGGGCATGCACGTGCGCTTTCCTCCCGAGCTGCAGCAGTAGTGTCACGCTTCCTGTCACGTGGATCAAGGGATCTGTGGCTTTCCCTTCAGCTGTCCCTCGAGGCTTTCCCACGAGGCTTTCCCACAGGGCTGTGCCACGTGCCACCTTGGTGTGAGTCGATCCTCGGCGGGAAAGACGAGCCGGTGAAGGGAAAAGAGGTTCCTCTGGAATGGACTGAGACATCTGGGGGACTCTTGGAATGGTGGCACGACCCTGGAGTTCCTCTCGCCGTTCCTGTTGAGAGGGCCTCCCCTTGAGATGCGACGGGAACGCCGGGAACTCTTTCCCGACGAAGCAGGGAAAGGATCCCTCATCTCGAGCTACGAGGCGGAAACGGGGCTCCTCTGGATGTGGGCGGGACCCTCGTGATTCCTCTCGAGTGGAGACGGCTAGGTCGGGGAACTTCTTGATTTGCACCAAGCGTGTGAAGGACCCTTTCGAAGTTCCAGAGGTGAGGTGTGATCAGCCTCGAGACGCCTCAGCGGAAATGGGCCTCATCTCGCCTGGAGGGGAGAACCTCCTGGATTTTCTCGAGTTGCGGCAGGTCTTCTCGAGTTACGGCGGGGACCTCAGGGACCCGCTCTGGTGGCCTCAGGAAAGGCCAGTCCCCATGCGAGTTGCTAGGGGACCCCTCGGGATTCCTCTCCCGTCCATGCCGGGGCCTCAGTCCTTGTGTGGAGTCGGGGCCGGAACCTGAGGATTCCTCTCCAGTGTTGCCATGGATCTTGGGGTGCTTCTGAGTCTCCCCAGGGGAGTCAGGCCTCGTCTCGAGTGGGGGCATGCACGTGCGCTTTCCTCCCGAGCTGCAGCAGTAGTGTCATGCTTCCTGTCACGTGGATCAAGGGATCTGTGGCTTTCCCTCGAGGCTGTCCCTCGAGGCTTTCCCACGAGGCTTTCCCACAGGGCTGTGCCACGTGCCACCTTGGTGTGAGTCGATCCTCGGCGTGAAAGACGAGCCGGTGAAGGGAAAAGAGGTTCCTCTGGAATGGACTGAGACATCTGGGGGACTCTTGGAATGGTGGCACGACCCTGGAGTTCCTCTCGCCGTTCCTGTTGAGAGGGCCTCCTCTTGAGATGCGACGGGAACGCCGGGAACTCTTTCCCGACGAAGCAGGGAAAGGATCCCTCATCTCGAGCTACGAGGCGGAAACGGGGCTCCTCTGGATGTGGGCGGGACCCTCGTGATTCCTCTCGAGTGGAGACGGCTAGGTCGGGGAACTTCTTGATTTGCACCAAGGGTGTGAAGGACCCTTTCGAAGTTCCAGTGTTGAGGTGTGATCAGCCTCGAGACGCCTCAGCGGAAATGGGCCTCATCTCGCCTGGAGGGGAGAACCTCCTGGATTTTCTCGAGTTGCGGCAGGTCTTCTCGAGTTACGGCGGGGACCTCAGGGACCCGCTCTGGTGGCCTCAGGAAAGGCCAGTCCCCATGCGAGTTGCTAGGGGACCCCTCGGGATTCCTCTCCCGTCCATGCCGGGGCCTCAGTCCTTGTGTGGAGTCGGGGCCGGAACCTGAGGATTCCTCTCCAGTGTTGCCATGGATCTTGGGGTGCTTCTGAGTCTCCCCAGGGGAGTCAGGCCTCGTCTCGAGTGGGGGCATGCACGTGCGCTTTCCTCCCGAGCTGCAGCAGTAGTGTCACGCTTCCTGTCACGTGGATCAAGGGATCTGTGGCTTTCCCTCGAGGCTGTCCCTCGAGGCTTTCCCACGAGGCTTTCCCACAGGGCTGTGCCACGTGCCACCTTGGTGTGAGTCGATCCTCGGCGTGAAAGACGAGCCGGTGAAGGGAAAAGAGGTTCCTCTGGAATGGACTGAGACATCTGGGGGACTCTTGGAATGGTGGCACGACCCTGGAGTTCCTCTCGCCGTTCCTGTTGAGAGGGCCTCCTCTTGAGATGCGACGGGAACGCCGGGAACTCTTTCCCGACGAAGCAGGGAAAGGATCCCTCATCTCGAGCTACGAGGCGGAAACGGGGCTCCTCTGGATGTGGGCGGGACCCTCGTGATTCCTCTCGAGTGGAGACGGCTAGGTCGGGGAACTTCTTGATTTGCACCAAGGGTGTGAAGGACCCTTTCGAAGTTCCAGAGGTGAGGTGTGATCAGGCTCGAGACGCCTCAGCGGAAATGGGCCTCATCTCGCCTGGAGGGGAGAACCTCCTGGATTTTCTCGAGTTGCGGCATGTCTTCTCGAGTTACGGCGGGGACCTCAGGGACCCGCTCTGGTGGCCTCAGGAAAGGCCAGTCCCCATGCGAGTTGCTAGGGGACCTCTCGGGATTCCTCTCCCGTCCATGCCGGGGCCTCAGTCCTTGTGTGGAGTCGGGGCCGGAACCTGAGGATTCCTCTCCAGTGTTGCCATGGATCTTGGGGTGCTTCTGAGTCTCCCCAGGGGAGTCAGGCCTCGTCTCGAGTGGGGGCATGCACGTGCGCTTTCCTCCCGAGCTGCAGCAGTACTGTCACGCTTCCTGTCACGTGGATCAAGGGATCTGTGGCTTTCCCTCGAGGCTGTCCCTCGAGGCTTTCCCACGAGGCTTTCCCACAGGGCTGTGCCACGTGCCACCTTGGTGTGAGTCGATCCTCGGCGTGATAGACTAGCCGGTGTAGGGAAAAGAGGTTCCTCTGGTATGGACTGAGACATCTGGGGGACTCTTGGAATGGTGGCACGACCCTGGCGTTCCTCTCGCCGTTCCTGTTGAGAGGGCCTCCTCTTGAGATGCGACGGGAACGCCGGGAACTCTTTCCCGAAGAAGCAGGGAAAGGATGCCTCATATCGAGCTGTGAGGCCGAAACGGGGCTCCTCTGGATGTGGGCGGGACGCTCGTGTTTCCTCTCGAGTGGAGACGGGTATGTCGGGGAACTTCTTGATTTGCACCAAGGGTGTGAAGGACTCTTTCGAAGATCCAGAGGTGAGGTGTGATCAGCCTTGAGACACCTCAGCGGAAATGGGCCTCATCTCGCCTGGAGGGGAGAACCTCCTGGATTTTCTCGAGTTGCGGCAGGTCTTCTCGAGTTACGACGGGGACCTCAGGTTCCCGCTCTGGTGGCCTCAGGAAAGGCCAGTCCCCATGCGAGTTGCTAGGGGACCTCTCGGGATTCCTCTCCCGTCCATGCCGGGGCCTCAGTCCTTGTGTGGAGTCGGAGCCGGAACCTGAGGATTCCTCTCCAGTGTTGCCATGGATCTTGGGGTGCTTCTGAGTCTCCCCAGGGGAGTCAGGCCTCGTCTCGAGTGGGGGCATGCACGTGCGCTTTCCTCCCGAGCTGCAGCGGTAGTGTCACGCTTCCTGTCACGTGGATCAAGGGATCTGTGGCTTTCCCTCGAGGCTGTCCCTCGAGGCTTTCCCACGAGGCTTTCCCACAGGGCTGTGCCACGTGCCACCTTGGTGTGAGTCGATCCTCGGCGTGAAAGACGAGCCGGTGAAGGGAAAAGAGGTTCCTCTGGAATGGACTGAGACATCTGGGGGACTCTTGGAATGGTGGCACGACCCTGGAGTTCCTCTCGCCGTTCCTGTTGAGAGGGCCTCCTCTTGAGATGCGACGGGAACGCCGGGAACTCTTTCCCGACGAAGCAGGGAAAGGATCCCTCATCTCGAGCTACGAGGCGGAAACGGGGCTCCTCTGGATGTGGGCGGGACCCTCGTGATTCCTCTCGAGTGGAGACGGCTAGGTCGGGGAACTTCTTGATTTGCACCAAGGGTGTGAAGGACCCTTTCGAAGTTCCAGAGGTGAGGTGTGATCAGCCTCGAGACGCCTCAGCGGAAATGGGCCTCATCTCGCCTGGAGGGGAGAACCTCCTGGATTTTCTCGAGTTGCGGCAGGTCTTCTCGAGTTACGGCGGGGACCTCAGGGACCCGCTCTGGTGGCCTCAGGAAAGGCCAGTCCCCATGCGAGTTGCTAGGGGACCTCTCGGGATTCCTCTCCCGTCCATGCCGGGGCCTCAGTCCTTGTGTGGAGTCGGGGCCGGAACCTGAGGATTCCTCTCCAGTGTTGCCATGGATCTTGGGGTGCTTCTGAGTCTCCCCAGGGGAGTCAGGCCTCGTCTCGAGTGGGGGCATGCACGTGCGCTTTCCTACCGAGCTGCAGCAGTAGTGTCACGCTTCCTGTCACGTGGATCAAGGGATCTGTGGCTTTCCCTCGAGGCTGTCCCTCGAGGCTTTCCCACGAGGCTTTCCCACAGGGCTGTGCCACGTGCCACCTTGGTGTGAGTCGATCCTCGGCGTGAAAGACGAGCCGGTGAAGGGAAAAGAGGTTCCTCTGGAATGGACTGAGACATCTGGGGGACTCTTGGAATGGTGGCACGACCCTGGAGTTCCTCTCGCCGTTCCTGTTGAGAGGGCCTCCTCTTGAGATGCGACGGGAACGCCGGGAACTCTTTCCCGACGAAGCAGGGAAAGGATCCCTCATCTCGAGCTACGAGGCGGAAACGGGGCTCCTCTGGATGTGGGCGGGACCCTCGTGATTCCTCTCGAGTGGAGACGGCTAGGTCGGGGAACTTCTTGATTTGCACCAAGGGTGTGAAGGACCCTTTCGAAGTTCCAGAGGTGAGGTGTGATCAGCCTCGAGACGCCTCAGCGGAAATGGGCCTCATCTCGCCTGGAGGGGAGAACCTCCTGGATTTTCTCGAGTTGCGGCAGGTCTTCTCGAGTTACGGCGGGGACCTCAGGGACCCGCTCTGGTGGCCTCAGGAAAGGCCAGTCCCCATGCGAGTTGCTTAGGGACCCCTCGGGATTCCTCTCCCGTCCATGCCAGGGCCTCAGTCCTTGTGTGGAGTCGGGGCCGGAACCTGAGGATTCCTCTCCAGTGTTGCCATGGATCTTGGGGTGCTTCTGAGTCTCCCCAGGGGAGTCAGGCCTCGTCTCGAGTGGGGGCATGCACGTGCGCTTTCCTCCCGAGCTGCAGCAGTAGTGTCACGCTTCCTGTCACGTGGATCAAGGGATCTGTGGCTTTCCCTCGAGGCTGTCCCTCGAGGCTTTCCCACGAGGCTTTCACACAGGGCTGTGCCACGTGCCACCTTGGTGTGAGTCGATCCTCGGCGTGAAAGACGAGCCGGTGAAGGGAAAAGAGGTTCCTCTGGAATGGACTGAGACATCTGGGGGACTCTTGGAATGGTGGCACGACCCTGGAGTTCCTCTCGCCGTTCCTGTTGAGAGGGCCTCCTCTTGAGATGCGACGGGAACGCCGGGAACTCTTTCCCGACGAAGCAGGGAAAGGATCCCTCATCTCGAGCTACGAGGCGGAAACGGGGCTCCTCTGGATGTGGGCGGGACCCTCGTGATTCCTCTCGAGTGGAGACGGCTAGGTCGGGGAACTTCTTGATTTGCACCAAGGGTGTGAAGGACCCTTTCGAAGTTCCAGAGGTGAGGTGTGATCAGCCTCGAGACGCCTCAGCGGAAATGGGCCTCATCTCGCCTGGAGGGGAGAACCTCCTGGATTTTTTCGAGTTGCGGCATGTCTTCTCGAGTTACGGCGGGGACCTCAGGGACCCGCTCTGGTGGCCTCAGGAAAGGCCAGTCCCCATGCGAGTTGCTATGGGACCCCTCGGGATTCCTCTCCCGTCCATGCCGGGGCCTCAGTCCTTGTGTGGAGTCGGGGCCGGAACCTGAGGATTCCTCTCCAGTGTTGCCATGGATCTTGGGGTGCTTCTGAGTCTCCCCAGGGGAGTCAGGCCTCGTCTCGAGTGGGGGCATGCACGTGCGCTTTCCTCCCGAGCTGCAGCAGTAGTGTCACGCTTCCTGTCACGTGGATCAAGGGATCTGTGGCTTTCCCTCGAGGCTGTCCCTCGAGGCTTTCCCACGAGGCTTTCCCACAGGGCTGTGCCACGTGCCACCTTGGTGTGAGTCGATCCTCGGCGTGAAAGACGAGCCTGTGAAGGGAAAAGAGGTTCCTCTGGAATGGACTGAGACATCTGGGGGACTCTTGGAATGGTGGCACGACCCTGGAGTTCCTCTCGCCGTTCCTGTTGAGAGGGCCTCCTCTTGAGATGCGACGGGAACGCCGGGAACTCTTTCCCGACGAAGCAGGGAAAGGATCCCTCATCTCGAGCTACGAGGCGGAAACGGGGCTCCTCTGGATGTGGGCGGGACCCTCGTGATTCCTCTCGAGTGGAGACGGCTAGGTCGGGGAACTTCTTGATTTGCACCAAGGGTGTGAAGGACCCTTTCGAAGTTCCAGAGATGAGGTGTGATCAGCCTCGAGACGCCTCAGCGGAAATGGGCCTCATCTCGCCTGGAGGGGAGAACCTCCTGGATTTTCTCGAGTTGCGGCAGGTCTTCTCGAGTTACGGCGGGGACCTCAGGGACCCGCTCTGGTGGCCTCAGTAAAGGCCAGTCCCCATGCGAGTTGCTAGGGGACCCCTCGGGATTCCTCTCCCGTCCATGCCGGGGCCTCAGTCCTTGTGTGGAGTCGGGGCCGGAACCTGAGGATTCCTCTCCAGTGTTGCCATGGATCTTGGGGTGCTTCTGAGTCTCCCCAGGGGAGTCAGGCCTCGTCTCGAGTGGGGGCATGCACGTGCGCTTTCCTCCCGAGCTGCAGCAGTAGTGTCACGCTTCCTGTCACGTGGATCAAGGGATCTGTGGCTTTCCCTTCAGCTGTCCCTCGAGGCTTTCCCACGAGGCTTTCCCACAGGGCTGTGCCACGTGCCACCTTGGTGTGAGTCGATCCTCGGCGGGAAAGACGAGCCGGTGAAGGGAAAAGAGGTTCCTCTGGAATGGACTGAGACATCTGGGGGACTCTTGGAATGGTGGCACGACCCTGGAGTTCCTCTCGCCGTTCCTGTTGAGAGGGCCTCCTCTTGAGATGCGACGGGAACGCCGGGAACTCTTTCCCGACGAAGCAGGGAAAGGATCCCTCATCTCGAGCTACGAGGCGGAAACGGGGCTCCTCTGGATGTGGGCGGGACCCTCGTGATTCCTCTCGAGTGGAGACGGCTAGGTCGGGGAACTTCTTGATTTGCACCAAGGGTGTGAAGGACCCTTTCCAAGTTCCAGAGGTGAGGTGTGATCAGCCTCGAGACGCCTCAGCGGAAATGGGCCTCATCTCGCCTGGAGGGGAGAACCTCCTGGATTTTCTCGAGTTGCGGCAGGTCTTCTCGAGTTACGGCGGGGACCTCAGGGACCCGCTCTGGTGGCCTCAGGAAAGGCCAGTCCCCATTAGAGTTGCTAGGGGACCCCTCGGGATTCCTCTCCCGTCCATGCCAGGGCCTCAGTCCTTGTGTGGAGTCGGGGCCGGAACCTGAGGATTCCTCTCCAGTGTTGCCATGGATCTTGGGGTGCTTCTGAGTCTCCCCAGGGGAGTCAGGCCTCATCTCGAGTGGGGGCATGCACGTGCGCTTTCCTCCCGAGCTGCAGCAGTAGTGTCACGCTTCCTGTCACGTGGATCAAGGGATCTGTGGCTTTCCCTCGAGGCTGTCCCTCGAGGCTTTCCCACGAGGCTTTCCCACAGGGCTGTGCCACGTGCCACCTTGGTGTGAGTCGATCCTCGGCGTGAAAGACGAGCCGGTGAAGGGAAAAGAGGTTCCTCTGGAATGGACTGAGACATCTGGGGGACTCTTGGAATGGTGGCACGACCCTGGAGTTCCTCTCGCCGTTCCTGTTGAGAGGGCCTCCTCTTGAGATGCGACGGGAACGCCGGGAACTCTTTCCCGACGAAGCAGGGAAAGGATCCCTCATCTCGAGCTACGAGGCGGAAACGGGGCTCCTCTGGATGTGGGCGGGACCCTCGTGATTCCTCTCGAGTGGAGACGGCTAGGTCGGGGAACTTCTTGATTTGCACCAAGGGTGTGAAGGACCCTTTCGAAGTTCCAGTGTTGAGGTGTGATCAGCCTCGAGACGCCTCAGCGGAAATGGGCCTCATCTCGCCTGGAGGGGAGAACCTCCTGGATTTTCTCGAGTTGGGGCAGGTCTTCTCGAGTTACGGCCGGGACCTCAGGGACCCGCTCTGGTGGCCTCAGGAAAGGCCAGTCCCCATGCGAGTTGCTAGGGGACCTCTCGGGATTCCTCTCCCGTCCATGCCGGGGCCTCAGTCCTTGTGTGGAGTCGGGGCCGGAACCTGAGGATTCCTCTCCAGTGTTGCCATGGATCTTGGGGTGCTTCTGAGTCTCCCCAGGGGAGTCAGGCCTCGTCTCGAGTGGGGGCATGCACGTGCGCTTTCCTCCCGAGCTGCAGCAGTAGTGTCACGCTTCCTGTCACGTGGATCAAGGGATCTGTGGCTTTCCCTCGAGGCTGTCCCTCGAGGCTTTCCCACAGGGCTGTGCCACGTGCCACCTTGGTGTGAGTCGATCCTCGGCGTGAAAGACGAGCCGGTGAAGGGAAAAGAGGTTCCTCTGGAATGGACTGAGACATCTGGGGGACTCTTGGAATGGTGGCACGACCCTGGAGTTCCTCTCGCCGTTCCTGTTGAGAGGGCCTCCTCTTGAGATGCGACGGGAACGCCGGGAACTCTTTCCCGACGAAGCAGGGAAAGGATCCCTCATCTCGAGCTACGAGGCGGAAACGGGGCTCCTCTGGATGTGGGCGGGACCCTCGTGATTCCTCTCGAGTGGAGACGGCTAGGTCGGGGAACTTCTTGATTTGCACCAAGGGTGTGAAGGACCCTTTCGAAGTTCCAGAGGTGAGGTGTGATCAGCCTCGAGACGCCTCAGCGGAAATGGGCCTCATCTCGCCTGGAGGGGAGAACCTCCTGGATTTTCTCGAGTTGCGGCAGGTCTTCTCGAGTTACGGCGGGGACCTCAGGGACCCGCTCTGGTGGCCTCAGGATAGGCCAGTCCCCATGCGAGTTGCTAGGGGACCCCTCGGGATTCCTCTCCCGTCCATGCCGGGGCCTCAGTCCTTGTGTGGAGTCGGGGCCGGAACCTGAGGATTCCTCTCCAGTGTTGCCATGGATCTTGGGGTGCTTCTGAGTCTCCCCAGGGGAGTCAGGCCTCGTCTCGAGTGGGGGCATGCACGTGCGCTTTCCTCCCGAGCTGCAGCAGTAGTGTCAC
Organism: Budorcas taxicolor; assembly: GCF_023091745.1. Taxonomy (NCBI): domain Eukaryota; kingdom Metazoa; phylum Chordata; class Mammalia; order Artiodactyla; family Bovidae; genus Budorcas; species Budorcas taxicolor. The sequence continues at coordinate 920,474 of NW_026291642.1, read as the reverse complement.
GCTTAGTGTCACGTGGATCAAGGGATCTGTGGCTTTCCCTTCAGCTGTCCCTCGAGGCTTTCCCACGAGGCTTTCCCACAGGGCTGTGCCACGTGCCACCTTGGTGTGAGTCGATCCTCGGCGGGAAAGACGAGCCGGTGAAGGGAAAAGAGGTTCCTCTGGAATGGACTGAGACATCTGGGGGACTCTTGGAATGGTGGCACGACCCTGGAGTTCCTCTCGCCGTTCCTGTTGAGAGGGCCTCCTCTTGAGATGCGACGGGAACGCCGGGAACTCTTTCCCGACGAAGCAGGGAAAGGATCCCTCATCTCGAGCTACGAGGCGGAAACGGGGCTCCTCTGGATGTGGGCGGGACCCTCGTGATTCCTCTCGAGTGGAGACGGCTAGGTCGGGGAACTTCTTGATTTGCACCAAGGGTGTGAAGGACCCTTTCGAAGTTCCAGAGGTGAGGTGTGATCAGCCTCGAGACGCCTCAGCGGAAATGGGCCTCATCTCGCCTGGAGGGGAGAACCTCCTGGATTTTCTCGAGTTGCGGCAGGTCTTCTCGAGTTACGGCGGGGACCTCAGGGACCCGCTCTGGTGGCCTCAGGAAAGGCCAGTCCCCATGAGAGTTGCTAGGGGACCCCTCGGGATTCCTCTCCCGTCCATGCCAGGGCCTCAGTCCTTGTGTGGAGTCGGGGCCGGAACCTGAGGATTCCTCTCCAGTGTTGCCATGGATCTTGGGGGTGCTTCTGAGTCTCCCCAGGGGAGTCAGGCCTCATCTCGAGTGGGGGGCATGCACGTGCGCTTTCCTCCCGAGCTGCAGCAGTAGTGTCACGCTTCCTGTCACGTGGATCAAGGGATCTGTGGCTTTCCCTCGAGGCTGTCCCTCGAGGCTTTCCCACGAGGCTTTCCCACAGGGCTGTGCCACGTGCCACCTTGGTGTGAGTCGATCCTCGGCGTGAAAGACGAGCCGGTGAAGGGAAAAGAGGTTCCTCTGGAATGGACTGAGACATCTGGGGGACTCTTGGAATGGTGGCACGACCCTGGAGTTCCTCTCGCCGTTCCTGTTGAGAGGGCCTCCTCTTGAGATGCGACGGGAACGCCGGGAACTCTTTCCCGACGAAGCAGGGAAAGGATCCCTCATCTTGAGCTACGAGGCGGAAACGGGGCTCCTCTGGATGTGGGCGGGACCCTCGTGATTCCTCTCGAGTGGAGACGGCTAGGTCGGGGAACTTCTTGATTTGCACCAAGGGTGTGAAGGACCCTTTCGAAGTTCCAGTGTTGAGGTGTGATCAGCCTCGAGACGCCTCAGCGGAAATGGGCCTCATCTCGCCTGGAGGGGAGAACCTCCTGGATTTTCTCGAGTTGGGGCAGGTCTTCTCGAGTTACGGCCGGGACCTCAGGGACCCGCTCTGGTGGCCTCAGGAAAGGCCAGTCCCCATGCGAGTTGCTAGGGGACCTCTCGGGATTCCTCTCCCGTCCATGCCGGGGCCTCAGTCCTTGTGTGGAGTCGGGGCCGGAACCTGAGGATTCCTCTCCAGTGTTGCCATGGATCTTGGGGTGCTTCTGAGTCTCCCCAGGGGAGTCAGGCCTCGTCTCGAGTGGGGGCATGCACGTGCGCTTTCCTCCCGAGCTGCAGCAGTAGTGTCACGCTTCCTGTCACGTGGATCAAGGGATCTGTGGCTTTCCCTCGAGGCTGTCCCTCGAGGCTTTCCCACGAGGCTTTCCCACAGGGCTGTGCCACGTGCCACCTTGATGTGAGTCGATCCTCGGCGTGATAGACTAGCCGGTGTAGGGAAAAGAGGTTCCTCTGGTATGGACTGAGACATCTGGGGGACTCTTGGAATGGTGGCACGACCCTGGCGTTCCTCTCGCCGTTCCTGTTGAGAGGGCCTCCTCTTGAGATGCGACGGGAACGCCGGGAACTCTTTCCCGAAGAAGCAGGGAAAGGATGCCTCATCTCGAGCTGTGAGTCCGAAACGGGGCTCCTCTGGATGTGGGCGGGACGCTCGTGTTTCCTCTCGAGTGGAGACGGGTATGTCGGGGAACTTCTTGATTTGCACCAAGGGTGTGAAGGACTCTTTCGAAGATCCAGAGGTGAGGTGTGATCAGCCTTGAGACACCTCAGCGGAAATGGGCCTCATCTCGCCTGGAGGGGAGAACCTCCTGGATTTTCTCGAGTTGCGGCAGGTCTTCTCGAGTTACGACGGGGACCTCAGGTTCCCGCTCTGGTGGCCTCAGGAAAGGCCAGTCCCCATGTGAGTTGCTAGGGGACCTCTCGGGATTCCTCTCCCGTCCATGCCGGGGCCTCAGTCCTTGTGTGGAGTCGGAGCCGGAACCTGAGGATTCCTCTCCAGTGTTGCCATGGATCTTGGGGTGCTTCTGAGTCTCCCCAGGGGAGTCAGGCCTCGTCTCGAGTGGGGGCATGCACGTGCGCTTTCCTCCCGAGCTGCAGCGGTAGTGTCACGCTTCCTGTCACGTGGATCAAGGGATCTGTGGCTTTCCCTCGAGGCTGTCCCTCGAGGCTTTCCCACGAGGCTTTCCCACAGGGCTGTGCCACGTGCCACCTTGGTGTGAGTCGATCCTCGGCGTGAAAGACGAGCCGGTGAAGGGAAAAGAGGTTCCTCTGGAATGGACTGAGACATCTGGGGGACTCTTGGAATGGTGGCACGACCCTGGAGTTCCTCTCGCCGTTCCTGTTGAGAGGGCCTCCTCTTGAGATGCGACGGGAACGCCGGGAACTCTTTCCCGACGAAGCAGGGAAAGGATCCCTCATCTCGAGCTACGAGGCGGAAACGGGGCTCCTCTGGATGTGGGCGGGACCCTCGTGATTCCTCTCGAGTGGAGACGGCTAGGTCGGGGAACTTCTTGATTTGCACCAAGGGTGTGAAGGACCCTTTCGAAGTTCCAGAGGTGAGGTGTGATCAGCCTCGAGACGCCTCAGCGGAAATGGGCCTCATCTCACCTGGAGGGGAGAACCTCCTGGATTTTCTCGAGTTGGGGCAGGTCTTCTCGAGTTACGGCGGGGACCTCAGGGACCCGCTCTGGTGGCCTCAGGAAAGGCCAGTCCCCATGCGAGTTGCTAGGGGACCTCTCGGGATTCCTCTCCCGTCCATGCCGGGGCCTCAGTCCTTGTGTGGAGTCGGGGCCGGAACCTGAGGATTCCTCTCCAGTGTTGCCATGGATCTTGGGGTGCTTCTGAGTCTCCCCAGGGGAGTCAGTCCTCGTCTCGAGTGGGGGCATGCACGTGCGCTTTCCTACCGAGCTGCAGCAGTAGTGTCACGCTTCCTGTCACGTGGATCAAGGGATCTGTGGCTTTCCCTCGAGGCTGTCCCTCGAGGCTTTCCCACGAGGCTTTCCCACAGGGCTGTGCCACGTGCCACCTTGGTGTGAGTCGATCCTCGGCGTGAAAGACGAGCCGGTGAAGGGAAAAGAGGTTCCTCTGGAATGGACTGAGACATCTGGGGGACTCTTGGAATGGTGGCACGACCCTGGAGTTCCTCTCGCCGTTCCTGTTGAGAGGGCCTCCTCTTGAGATGCGACGGGAACGCCGGGAACTCTTTCCCGACGAAGCAGGGAAAGGATCCCTCATCTCGAGCTACGAGGCGGAAACGGGGCTCCTCTGGATGTGGGCGGGACCCTCGTGATTCCTCTCGAGTGGAGACGGCTAGGTCGGGGAACTTCTTGATTTGCACCAAGGGTGTGAAGGACCCTTTCGAAGTTCCAGAGGTGAGGTGTGATCAGCCTCGAGACGCCTCAGCGGAAATGGGCCTCATCTCGCCTGGAGGGGAGAACCTCCTGGATTTTCTCGAGTTGCGGCAGGTCTTCTCGAGTTACGGCGGGGACCTCAGGGACCCGCTCTGGTGGCCTCAGGAAAGGCCAGTCCCCATGCGAGTTGCTAGGGGACCCCTCGGGATTCCTCTCCCGTCCATGCCAGGGCCTCAGTCCTTGTGTGGAGTCGGGGCCGGAACCTGAGGATTCCTCTCCAGTGTTGCCATGGATCTTGGGGTGCTTCTGAGTCTCCCCAGGGGAGTCAGGCCTCGTCTCGAGTGGGGGCATGCACGTGCGCTTTCCTCCCGAGCTGCAGCAGTAGTGTCACGCTTCCTGTCACGTGGATCAAGGGATCTGTGGCTTTCCCTCGAGGCTGTCCCTCGAGGCTTTCCCACGAGGCTTTCCCACAGGGCTGTGCCACGTGCCACATTGGTGTGAGTCGATCCTCGGCGTGAAAGACGAGCCGGTGAAGGGAAAAGAGGTTCCTCTGGAATGGACTGAGACATCTGGGGGACTCTTGGAATGGTGGCACGACCCTGGAGTTCCTCTCGCCGTTCCTGTTGAGAGGGCCTCCTCTTGAGATGCGACGGGAACGCCGGGAACTCTTTCCCGACGAAGCAGGGAAAGGATCCCTCATCTCGAGCTACGAGGCGGAAACGGGGCTCCTCTGGATGTGGGCGGGACCCTCGTGATTCCTCTCGAGTGTAGACGGCTAGGTCGGGGAACTTCTTGATTTGCACCAAGGGTGTGAAGGACCCTTTCGAAGTTCCAGTGTTGAGGTGTGATCAGCCTCGAGACGCCTCAGCGGAAATGGGCCTCATCTCGCCTGGAGGGGAGAACCTCCTGGATTTTCTCGAGTTGGGGCAGGTCTTCTCGAGTTACGGCGGGGACCTCAGGGACCCGCTCTGGTGGCCTCAGGAAAGGCCAGTCCCCATGCGAGTTGCTAGGGGACCTCTCGGGATTCCTCTCCCGTCCATGCCGGGGCCTCAGTCCTTGTGTGGAGTCGGGGCCGGAACCTGAGGATTCCTCTCCAGTGTTGCCATGGATCTTGGGGTGCTTCTGAGTCTCCCCAGGGGAGTCAGGCCTCGTCTCGAGTGGGGGCATGCACGTGTGCTTTCCTCCCGAGCTGCAGCAGTAGTGTCACGCTTCCTGTCACGTGGATCAAGGGATCTGTGGCTTTCCCTCGAGGCTGTCCCTCGAGGCTTTCCCACGAGGCTTTCCCACAGGGCTGTGCCACGTGCCACCTTGGTGTGAGTCGATCCTCGGCGTGAAAGACGAGCCGGTGAAGGGAAAAGAGGTTCCTCTGGAATGGACTGAGACATCTGGGGGACTCTTGGAATGGTGGCACGACCCTGGAGTTCCTCTCGCCGTTCCTGTTGAGAGGGCCTCCTCTTGAGATGCGACGGGAACGCCGGGAACTCTTTCCCGACGAAGCAGGGAAAGGATCCCTCATCTCGAGCTACGAGGCGGAAACGGGGCTCCTCTGGATGTGGGCGGGACCCTCGTGATTCCTCTCGAGTGGAGACGGCTAGGTCGGGGAACTTCTTGATTTGCACCAAGGGTGTGAAGGACCCTTTCGAAGTTCCAGAGGTGAGGTGTGATCAGCCTCGAGACGCCTCAGCGGAAATGGGCCTCATCTCGCCTGGAGGGGAGAACCTCCTGGATTTTCTCGAGTTGCGGCATGTCTTCTCGAGTTACGGCGGGGACCTCAGGGACCCGCTCTGGTGGCCTCAGGAAAGGCCAGTCCCCATGCGAGTTGCTATGGGACCTCTCGGGATTCCTCTCCCGTCCATGCCGGGGCCTCAGTCCTTGTGTGGAGTCGGGGCCGGAACCTGAGGATTCCTCTCCAGTGTTGCCATGGATCTTGGGGTGCTTCTGAGTCTCCCCAGGGGAGTCAGGCCTCGTCTCGAGTGGGGGCATGCACGTGCGCTTTCCTCCCGAGCTGCAGCAGTAGTGTCACGCTTCCTGTCACGTGGATCAAGGGATCTGTGGCTTTCCCTCGAGGCTGTCCCTCGAGGCTTTCCCACGAGGCTTTCCCACAGGGCTGTGCCACGTGCCACCTTGGTGTGAGTCGATCCTCGGCGTGAAAGACGAGCCGGTGAAGGGAAAAGAGGTTCCTCTGGAATGGACTGAGACATCTGGGGGACTCTTGGAATGGTGGCACGACCCTGGAGTTCCTCTCGCCGTTCCTGTTGAGAGGGCCTCCTCTTGAGATGCGACGGGAACGCCGGGAACTCTTTCCCGACGAAGCAGGGAAAGGATCCCTCATCTCGAGCTACGAGGCGGAAACGGGGCTCCTCTGGATGTGGGCGGGACCCTCGTGATTCCTCTCGAGTGGAGACGGCTAGGTCGGGGAACTTCTTGATTTGCACCAAGGGTGTGAAGGACCCTTTCGAAGTTCCAGAGGTGAGGTGTGATCAGCCTCGAGACGCCTCAGCGGAAATGGGCCTCATCTCGCCTGGAGGGGAGAACCTCCTGGATTTTCTCGAGTTGCGGCAGGTCTTCTCGAGTTACGGCGGGGACCTCAGGGACCCGCTCTGGTGGCCTCAGGAAAGGCCAGTCCCCATGCGAGTTGCTAGGGGACCCCTCGGGATTCCTCTCCCGTCCATGCCAGGGCCTCAGTCCTTGTGTGGAGTCGGGGCCGGAACCTGAGGATTCCTCTCCAGTGTTGCCATGGATCTTGGGGTGCTTCTGAGTCTCCCCAGGGGAGTCAGGCCTCGTCTCGAGTGGGGGCATGCACGTGCGCTTTCCTCCCGAGCTGCAGCAGTAGTGTCACGCTTCCTGTCACGTGGATCAAGGGATCTGTGGCTTTCCCTCGAGGCTGTCCCTCGAGGCTTTCCCACGAGGCTTTCCCACAGGGCTGTGCCACGTGCCACCTTGGTGTGAGTCGATCCTCGGCGTGAAAGACGAGCCGGTGAAGGGAAAAGAGGTTCCTCTGGAATGGACTGAGACATCTGGGGGACTCTTGGAATGGTGGCACGACCCTGGAGTTCCTCTCGCCGTTCCTGTTGAGAGGGCCTCCTCTTGAGATGCGACGGGAACGCCGGGAACTCTTTCCCGACGAAGCAGGGAAAGGATCCCTCATCTCGAGCTACGAGGCGGAAACGGGGCTCCTCTGGATGTGGGCGGGACCCTCGTGATTCCTCTCGAGTGTAGACGGCTAGGTCGGGGAACTTCTTGATTTGCACCAAGGGTGTGAAGGACCCTTTCGAAGTTCCAGTGTTGAGGTGTGATCAGCCTCGAGACGCCTCAGCGGAAATGGGCCTCATCTCGCCTGGAGGGGAGAACCTCCTGGATTTTCTCGAGTTGGGGCAGGTCTTCTCGAGTTACGGCGGGGACCTCAGGGACCCGCTCTGGTGGCCTCAGGAAAGGCCAGTCCCCATGCGAGTTGCTAGGGGACCTCTCGGGATTCCTCTCCCGTCCATGCCGGGGCCTCAGTCCTTGTGTGGAGTCGGGGCCGGAACCTGAGGATTCCTCTCCAGTGTTGCCATGGATCTTGGGGTGCTTCTGAGTCTCCCCAGGGGAGTCAGGCCTCGTCTCGAGTGGGGGCATGCACGTGCGCTTTCCTCCCGAGCTGCAGCAGTAGTGTCACGCTTCCTGTCACGTGGATCAAGGGATCTGTGGCTTTCCCTCGAGGCTGTCCCTCGAGGCTTTCCCACGAGGCTTTCCCACAGGGCTGTGCCACGTGCCACCTTGGTGTGAGTCGATCCTCGGCGTGAAAGACGAGCCGGTGAAGGGAAAAGAGGTTCCTCTGGAATGGACTGAGACATCTGGGGGACTCTTGGAATGGTGGCACGACCCTGGAGTTCCTCTCGCCGTTCCTGTTGAGAGGGCCTCCTCTTGAGATGCGACGGGAACGCCGGGAACTCTTTCCCGACGAAGCAGGGAAAGGATCCCTCATCTCGAGCTACGAGGTGGAAACGGGGCTCCTCTGGATGTGGGCGGGACCCTCGTGATTCCTCTCGAGTGGAGACGGCTAGGTCGGGGAACTTCTTGATTTGCACCAAGGGTGTGAAGGACCCTTTCGAAGTTCCAGAGGTGAGGTGTGATCAGCCTCGAGACGCCTCAGCGGAAATGGGCCTCATCTCGCCTGGAGGGGAGAACCTCCTGGATTTTCTCGAGTTGCGGCATGTCTTCTCGAGTTACGGCGGGGACCTCAGGGACCCGCTCTGGTGGCCTCAGGAAAGGCCAGTCCCCATGCGAGTTGCTATGGGACCTCTCGGGATTCCTCTCCCGTCCATGCCGGGGCCTCAGTCCTTGTGTGGAGTCGGGGCCGGAACCTGAGGATTCCTCTCCAGTGTTGCCATGGATCTTGGGGTGCTTCTGAGTCTCCCCAGGGGAGTCAGGCCTCGTCTCGAGTGGGGGCATGCACGTGCGCTTTCCTCCCGAGCTGCAGCAGTAGTGTCACGCTTCCTGTCACGTGGATCAAGGGATCTGTGGCTTTCCCTCGAGGCTGTCCCTCGAGGCTTTCCCACGAGGCTTTCCCACAGGGCTGTGCCACGTGCCACCTTGGTGTGAGTCGATCCTCGGCGTGAAAGACGAGCCGGTGAAGGGAAAAGAGGTTCCTCTGGAATGGACTGAGACATCTGGGGGACTCTTGGAATGGTGGCACGACCCTGGAGTTCCTCTCGCCGTTCCTGTTGAGAGGGCCTCCTCTTGAGATGCGACGGGAACGCCGGGAACTCTTTCCCGACGAAGCAGGGAAAGGATCCCTCATCTCGAGCTACGAGGCGGAAACGGGGCTCCTCTGGATGTGGGCGGGACCCTCGTGATTCCTCTCGAGTGGAGACGGCTAGGTCGGGGAACTTCTTGATTTGCACCAAGGGTGTGAAGGACCCTTTCGAAGTTCCAGAGGTGAGGTGTGATCAGCCTCGAGACGCCTCAGCGGAAATGGGCCTCATCTCGCCTGGAGGGGAGAACCTCCTGGATTTTCTCGAGTTGCGGCATGTCTTCTCGAGTTACGGCGGGGACCTCAGGGACCCGCTCTGGTGGCCTCAGGAAAGGCCAGTCCCCATGCGAGTTGCTAGGGGACCTCTCGGGATTCCTCTCCCGTCCATGCCGGGGCCTCAGTCCTTGTGTGGAGTCGGGGCCGGTACCTGAGGATTCCTCTCCAGTGTTGCCATGGATCTTGGGGTGCTTCTGAGTCTCCCCAGGGGAGTCAGGCCTCGTCTCGAGTGGGGGCATGCACGTGCGCTTTCCTCCCGAGCTGCAGCAGTAGTGTCACGCTTCCTGTCACGTGGATCAAGGGATCTGTGGCTTTCCCTCGAGGCTGTCCCTCGAGGCTTTCCCACGAGGCTTTCCCACAGGGCTGTGCCACGTGCCACCTTGGTGTGAGTCGATCCTCGGCGTGAAAGACGAGCCGGTGAAGGGAAAAGAGGTTCCTCTGGAATGGACTGAGACATCTGGGGGACTCTTGGAATGGTGGCACGACCCTGGAGTTCCTCTCGCCGTTCCTGTTGAGAGGGCCTCCTCTTGAGATGCGACGGGAACGCCGGGAACTCTTTCCCGACGAAGCAGGGAAAGGATCCCTCATCTCGAGCTACGAGGCGGAAACGGGGCTCCTCTGGATGTGGGCGGGACCCTCGTGATTCCTCTCGAGTGGAGACGGCTAGGTCGGGGAACTTCTTGATTTGCACCAAGGGTGTGAAGGACCCTTTCGAAGTTCCAGAGGTGAGGTGTGATCAGCCTCGAGACGCCTCAGCGGAAATGGGCCTCATCTCGCCTGGAGGGGAGAACCTCCTGGATTTTCTCGAGTTGCGGCATGTCTTCTCGAGTTACGGCGGGGACCTCAGGGACCCGCTCTGGTGGCCTCAGGAAAGGCCAGTCCCCATGCGAGTTGCTAGGGGACCTCTCGGGATTCCTCTCCCGTCCATGCCGGGGCCTCAGTCCTTGTGTGGAGTCGGGGCCGGTACCTGAGGATTCCTCTCCAGTGTTGCCATGGATCTTGGGGTGCTTCTGAGTCTCCCCAGGGGAGTCAGGCCTCGTCTCGAGTGGGGGCATGCACGTGCGCTTTCCTCCCGAGCTGCAGCAGTAGTGTCACGCTTCCTGTCACGTGGATCAAGGGATCTGTGGCTTTCCCTCGAGGCTGTCCCTCGAGGCTTTCCCACGAGGCTTTCCCACAGGGCTGTGCCACGTGCCACCTTGGTGTGAGTCGATCCTCGGCGTGAAAGACGAGCCGGTGAAGGGAAAAGAGGTTCCTCTGGAATGGACTGAGACATCTGGGGGACTCTTGGAATGGTGGCACGACCCTGGAGTTCCTCTCGCCGTTCCTGTTGAGAGGGCCTCCTCTTGAGATGCGACGGGAACGCCGGGAACTCTTTCCCGACGAAGCAGGGAAAGGATCCCTCATCTCGAGCTACGAGGCGGAAACGGGGCTCCTCTGGATGTGGGCGGGACCCTCGTGATTCCTCTCGAGTGGAGACGGCTAGGTCGGGGAACTTCTTGATTTGCACCAAGGGTGTGAAGGACCCTTTCGAAGTTCCAGAGGTGAGGTGTGATCAGCCTCGAGACGCCTCAGCGGAAATGGGCCTCATCTCGCCTGGAGGGGAGAACCTCCTGGATTTTCTCGAGTTGCGGCAGGTCTTCTCGAGTTACGGCGGGGACCTCAGGGACCCGCTGTGGTGGCCTCAGGATAGGCCAGTCCCCATGCGAGTTGCTAGGGGACCCCTCGGGATTCCTCTCCCGTCCATGCCGGGGCCTCAGTCCTTGTGTGGAGTCGGGGCCGGAACCTGAGGATTCCTCTCCAGTGTTGCCATGGATCTTGGGGTGCTTCTGAGTCACCCCAGGGGAGTCAGGCCTCGTCTCGAGAGGGGGCATGCACGTGCGCTTTCCTCCCGAGCTGCAGCAGTAGTGTCACGCTTCCTGTCACGTGGATCAAGGGATCTGTGGCTTTCCCTTCAGCTGTCCCTCGAGGCTTTCCCACGAGGCTTTCCCACAGGGCTGTGCCACGTGCCACCTTGGTGTGAGTCGATCCTCGGCGTGAAAGACGAGCCGGTGAAGGGAAAAGAGGTTCCTCTGGAATGGACTGAGACATCTGGGGGACTCTTGGAATGGTGGCACGACCCTGGAGTTCCTCTCGCCGTTCCTGTTGAGAGGGCCTCCTCTTGAGATGCGACGGGAACGCCGGGAACTCTTTCCCGACGAAGCAGGGAAAGGATCCCTCATCTCGAGCTACGAGGCGGAAACGGGGCTCCTCTGGATGTGGGCGGGACCCTCGTGATTCCTCTCGAGTGGAGACGGCTAGGTCGGGGAACTTCTTGATTTGCACCAAGGGTGTGAAGGAGCCTTTCGAAGTTCCAGAGGTGAGGTGTGATCAGCCACGAGACGCCTCAGCGGAAATGGGCCTCATCTCGCCTGGAGGGGAGAACCTCCTGGATTTTCTCGAGTTGCGGCAGGTCTTCTCGAGTTACGGCGGGGACCTCAGGGACCCGCTCTGGTGGCCTCAGGATAGGCCAGTCCCCATGCGAGTTGCTAGGGGACCCCTCGGGATTCCTCTCCCGTCCATGCCGGGGCCTCAGTCCTTGTGTGGAGTCGGGGCCGGAACCTGAGGATTCCTCTCCAGTGTTGCCATGGATCTTGGGGTGCTTCTGAGTCTCCCCAGGGGAGTCAGGCCTCGTCTCGAGAGGGGGCATGCACGTGCGCTTTCCTCCCGAGCTGCAGCAGTAGTGTCACGCTTCCTGTCACGTGGATCAAGGGATCTGTGGCTTTCCCTTCAGCTGTCCCTCGAGGCTTTCCCACGAGGCTTTCCCACAGGGCTGTGCCACGTGCCACCTTGGTGTGAGTCGATCCTCGGCGGGAAAGACGAGCCGGTGAAGGGAAAAGAGGTTCCTCTGGAATGGACTGAGACATCTGGGGGACTCTTGGAATGGTGGCACGACCCTGGAGTTCCTCTCGCCGTTCCTGTTGAGAGGGCCTCCTCTTGAGATGCGACGGGAACGCCGGGAACTCTTTCCCGACGAAGCAGGGAAAGGATCCCTCATCTCGAGCTACGAGGCGGAAACGGGGCTCCTCTGGATGTGGGCGGGACCCTCGTGATTCCTCTCGAGTGGAGACGGCTAGGTCGGGGAACTTCTTGATTTGCACCAAGGGTGTGAAGGACCCTTTCGAAGTTCCAGAGGTGAGGTGTGATCAGCCTCGAGACGCCTCAGCGGAAATGGGCCTCATCTCGCCTGGAGGGGAGAACCTCCTGGATTTTCTCGAGTTGCGGCAGGTCTTCTCGAGTTACGGCGGGGACCTCAGGGACCCGCTCTGGTGGCCTCAGGAAAGGCCAGTCCCCATGCGAGTTGCTAGGGGACCCCTCGGGATTCCTCTCCCGTCCATGCCAGGGCCTCAGTCCTTGTGTGGAGTCGGGGCCGGAACCTGAGGATTCCTCTCCAGTGTTGCCATGGATCTTGGGGTGCTTCTGAGTCTCCCCAGGGGAGTCAGGCCTCGTCTCGAGTGGGGGCATGCACGTGCGCTTTCCTCCCGAGCTGCAGCAGTAGTGTCACGCTTCCTGTCACGTGGATCAAGGGATCTGTGGCTTTCCCTCGAGGCTGTCCCTCGAGGCTTTCCCACGAGGCTTTCCCACAGGGCTGTGCCACGTGCCACCTTGGTGTGAGTCGATCCTCGGCGTGAAAGACGAGCCGGTGAAGGGAAAAGAGGTTCCTCTGGAATGGACTGAGACATCTGGGGGACTCTTGGAATGGTGGCACGACCCTGGAGTTCCTCTCGCCGTTCCTGTTGAGAGGGCCTCCTCTTGAGATGCGACGGGAACGCCGGGAACTCTTTCCCGAAGAAGCAGGGAAAGGATCCCTCATCTCGAGCTACGAGGCGGAAACGGGGCTCCTCGGGATGTGGGCGGGACCCTCGTGATTCCTCTCGAGTGGAGACGGCTATGTCGGGGAACTTCTTGATTTGCACCAAGGGTGTGAAGGACCCTTTGGAAGTTCCAGAGGTGAGGTGTGATCAGCCTCGAGACGCCTCAGCGGAAATGGGCCTCATCTCGCCTGGAGGGGAGAACCTCCTGGATTTTCTCGAGTTGCGGCAGGTCTTCTCGAGTTACGGCGGGGACCTCAGGGACCCGCTCTGGTGGCCTCAGGAAAGGCCAGTCCCCATGCGAGTTGCTAGGGGACCTCTCGGGATTCCTCTCCCGTCCATGCCGGGGCCTCAGTCCTTGTGTGGAGTCGGGGCCGGAACCTGAGGATTCCTCTCCAGTGTTGCCATGGATCTTGGGGTGCTTCTGAGTCTCCCCAGGGGAGTCAGGCCTCGTCTCGAGTGGGGGCATGCACGTGCGCTTTCCTCCCGAGCTGCAGCAGTAGTGTCACGCTTCCTGTCACGTGGATCAAGGGATCTGTGGCTTTCCCTCGAGGCTGTCCCTCGAGGCTTTCCCACGAGGCTTTCCCACAGGGCTGTGCCACGTGCCACCTTGGTGTGAGTCGATCCTCGGCGTGAAAGACGAGCCGGTGAAGGGAAAAGAGGTTCCTCTGGAATGGACTGAGACATCTGGGGGACTCTTGGAATGGTGGCACGACCCTGGAGTTCCTCTCGCCGTTCCTGTTGAGAGGGCCTCCTCTTGAGATGCGACGGGAACGCCGGGAACTCTTTCCCGAAGAAGCAGGGAAAGGATCCCTCATCTCGAGCTACGAGGCGGAAACGGGGCTCCTCTGGATGTGGGCGGGACCCTCGTGATTCCTCTCGAGTGGAAACGGCTATGTCGGGGAACTTCTTGATTTGCACCAAGGGTGTGAAGGACCCTTTCGAAGTTCCAGAGGTGAGGTGTGATCAGCCTCGAGACGCCTCAGCGGAAATGGGCCTCATCTCGCCTGGAGGGGAGAACCTCCTGGATTTTCTCGAGTTGCGGCAGGTCTTCTCGAGTTACGGCGGGGACCTCAGGGACCCGCTCTGGTGGCCTCAGGAAAGGCCAGTCCCCATGCGAGTTGCTAGGGGACCCCTCGGGATTCCTCTCCCGTCCATGCCGGGGCCTCAGTCCTTGTGTGGAGTCGGGGCCGGAACCTGAGGATTCCTCTCCAGTGTTGCCATGGATCTTGGGGTGCTTCTGAGTCTCCCCAGGGGAGTCAGGCCTCGTCTCGAGTGGGGGCATGCACGTGCGCTTTCCTCCCGAGCTGCAGCAGTAGTGTCACGCTTCCTGTCACGTGGATCAAGGGATCTGTGGCTTTCCCTCGAGGCTGTCCCTCGAGGCTTTCCCACGAGGCTTTCCCACAGGGCTGTGCCACGTGCCACCTTGGTGTGAGTCGATCCTCGGCGTGAAAGACGAGCCGGTGAAGGGAAAAGAGGTTCCTCTGGAATGGACTGAGACATCTGGGGGACTCTTGGAATGGTGGCACGACCCTGGAGTTCCTCTCGCCGTTCCTGTTGAGAGGGCCTCCTCTTGAGATGCGACGGGAACGCCGGGAACTCTTTCCCGACGAAGCAGGGAAAGGATCCCTCATCTCGAGCTACGAGGCGGAAACGGGGCTCCTCTGGATGTGGGCGGGACCCTCGTGATTCCTCTTGAGTGGAGACGGCTAGGTCGGGGAACTTCTTGATTTGCACCAAGGGTGTGAAGGACCCTTTCGAAGTTCCAGAGGTGAGGTGTGATCAGCCTCGAGACGCCTCAGCGGAAATGGGCCTCATCTCGCCTGGAGGGGAGAACCTCCTGGATTTTCTCGAGTTGCAGCAGGTCTTCTCGAGTTACGGCGGGGACCTCAGGGACCCGCTCTGGTGGCCTCAGGAAAGGCCAGTCCCCATGCGAGTTGCTATGGGACCCCTCGGGATTCCTCTCCCGTCCATGCCGGGGCCTCAGTCCTTGTGTGGAGTCGGGGCCGGAACCTGAGGATTCCTCTCCAGTGTTACCATGGATCTTGGGGTGCTTCTGAGTCTCCCCAGGGGAGTCAGGCCTCGTCTCGAGTGGGGGCATGCACGTGCGCTTTCCTCCCGAGCTGCAGCAGTAGTGTCACGCTTCCTGTCACGTGGATCAAGGGATCTGTGGCTTTCCCTCGAGGCTGTCCCTCGAGGCTTTCCCACGAGGCTTTCCCACAGGGCTGTGCCACGTGCCACCTTGGTGTGAGTCGATCCTCGGCGGGAAAGACGAGCCGGTGAAGGGAAAAGAGGTTCCTCTGGAATGGACTGAGACATCTGGGGGACTCTTGGAATGGTGGCACGACCCTGGAGTTCCTCTCGCCGTTCCTGTTGAGAGGGCCTCCTCTTGAGATGCGACGGGAACACCGGGAACTCTTTCCCGACGAAGCAGGGAAAGGATCTCTCATCTCGAGCTACGAGGCGGAAACGGGGCTCCTCTGAATGTGGGCGGGACCCTCGTGATTCCTCTCGAGTGGAGACGGCTAGGTCGGGGAACTTCTTGATTTGCACCAAGGGTGTGAAGGACCCTTTCGAAGTTCCAGAGGTGAGGTGTGATCAGCCTCGAGACGCCTCAGCGGAAATGGGCCTCATCTCGCCTGGAGGGGAGAACCTCCTGGATTTTCTCGAGTTGCGGCAGGTCTTCTCGAGTTACGGCGGGGACCTCAGGGACCCGCTCTGGTGGCCTCAGGAAAGGCCAGTCCCCATGCGAGTTGCTAGGGGACCCCTCGGGATTCCTCTCCCGTCCATGCCGGGGCCTCAGTCCTTGTGTGGAGTCGGGGCCGGAACCTGAGGATTCCTCTCCAGTGTTGCCATGGATCTTGGGGTGCTTCTGAGTCTCCCCAGGGGAGTCAGGCCTCGTCTCGAGTGGGGGCATGCACGTGCGCTTTCCTCCCGAGCTGCAGCAGTAGTGTCACGCTTCCTGTCACGTGGATCAAGGGATCTGTGGCTTTCCCTCGAGGCTGTCCCTCGAGGCTTTCCCACGAGGCTTTCCCACAGGGCTGTGCCACGTGCCACCTTGGTGTGAGTCGATCCTCGGCGTGAAAGACGAGCCGGTGAAGGGAAAAGAGGTTCCTCTGGAATGGACTGAGACATCTGGGGGACTCTTGGAATGGTGGCACGACCCTGGAGTTCCTCTCGCCGTTCCTGTTGAGAGGGCCTCCTCTTGAGATGCGACGGGAACGCCGGGAACTCTTTCCCGACGAAGCAGGGAAAGGATCCCTCATCTCGAGCTACGAGGCGGAAACGGGGCTCCTCTGGATGTGGGCGGGACCCTCGTGATTCCTCTTGAGTGGAGACGGCTAGGTCGGGGAACTTCTTGATTTGCACCAAGGGTGTGAAGGACCCTTTCGAAGTTCCAGAGGTGAGGTGTGATCAGCCTCGAGACGCCTCAGCGGAAATGGGCCTCATCTCGCCTGGAGGGGAGAACCTCCTGGATTTTCTCGAGTTGCAGCAGGTCTTCTCGAGTTACGGCGGGGACCTCAGGGACCCGCTCTGGTGGCCTCAGGAAAGGCCAGTCCCCATGCGAGTTGCTATGGGACCCCTCGGGATTCCTCTCCCGTCCATGCCGGGGCCTCAGTCCTTGTGTGGAGTCGGGGCCGGAACCTGAGGATTCCTCTCCAGTGTTACCATGGATCTTGGGGTGCTTCTGAGTCTCCCCAGGGGAGTCAGGCCTAGTCTCGAGTGGGGGCATGCACGTGCGCTTTCCTCCCGAGCTGCAGCAGTAGTGTCACGCTTCCTGTCACGTGGATCAAGGGATCTGTGGCTTTCCCTCGAGGCTGTCCCTCGAGGCTTTCCCACGAGGCTTTCCCACAGGGCTGTGCCACGTGCCACCTTGGTGTGAGTCGATCCTCGGCGGGAAAGACGAGCCGGTGAAGGGAAAAGAGGTTCCTCTGGAATGGACTGAGACATCTGGGGGACTCTTGGAATGGTGGCACGACCCTGGAGTTCCTCTCGCCGTTCCTGTTGAGAGGGCCTCCTCTTGAGATGCGACGGGAACACCGGGAACTCTTTCCCGACGAAGCAGGGAAAGGATCTCTCATCTCGAGCTACGAGGCGGAAACGGGGCTCCTCTGAATGTGGGCGGGACCCTCGTGATTCCTCTCGAGTGGAGACGGCTAGGTCGGGGAACTTCTTGATTTGCACCAAGGGTGTGAAGGACCCTTTCGAAGTTCCAGAGGTGAGGTGTGATCAGCCTCGAGACGCCTCAGCGGAAATGGGCCTCATCTCGCCTGGAGGGGAGAACCTCCTGGATTTTCTCGAGTTGCGGCAGGTCTTCTCGAGTTACGACGGGGACCTCAGGGACCCGCTCTGGTGGCCTCAGGAAAGGCCAGTCCCCATGCGAGTTGCTAGGGGACCTCTCGGGATTCCTCTCCCGTCCATGCCGGGGCCTCAGTCCTTGTGTGGAGTCGGGGCCGGAACCTGAGGATTCCTCTCCAGTGTTGCCATGGATCTTGGGGTGCTTCTGAGTCTCCCCAGGGGAGTCAGGCCTCGTCTCGAGTGGGGGCATGCACGTGTGCTTTCCTCCCGAGCTGCAGCAGTAGTGTCACGCTTCCTGTCACGTGGATCAAGGGATCTGTGGCTTTCCCTCGAGGCTGTTCCTCGAGGCTTTCCCACGAGGCTTTCCCACAGGGCTGTGCGACGTGCCACCTTGGTGTGAGTCGATCCTCGGCGTGAAAGACGAGCCGGTGAAGGGAAAAGAGGTTCCTCTGGAATGGACTGAGACATCTGGGGGACTCTTGGAATGGTGGCACGACCCTGGAGTTCCTCTCGCCGTTCCTGTTGAGAGGGCCTCCTCTTGAGATGCGACGGGAACGCCGGGAACTCTTTCCCGACGAAGCAGGGAAAGGATCCCTCATCTCGAGCTACGAGGCGGAAACGGGGCTCCTCTGGATGTGGGCGGGACCCTCGTGATTCCTCTCGAGTGGAGACGGCTAGGTCGGGGAACTTCTTGATTTGCACCAAGGGTGTGAAGGACCCTTTCGAAGTTCCAGAGGTGAGGTGTGATCAGCCTCGAGACGCCTCAGCGGAAATGGGCCTCATCTCGCCTGGAGGGGAGAACCTCCTGGATTTTCTCGAGTTGCGGCAGGTCTTCTCGAGTTACGGCGGGGACCTCAGGGACCCGCTCTGGTGGCCTCAGGAAAGGCCAGTCCCCATGCGAGTTGCTAGGGGACCTCTCGGGATTCCTCTCCCGTCCATGCCGGGGCCTCAGTCCTTGTGTGGAGTCGGGGCCGGAACCTGAGGATTCCTCTCCAGTGTTGCCATGGATCTTGGGGTGCTTCTGAGTCTCCCCAGGGGAGTCAGGCCTCGTCTCGAGTGGGGGCATGCACGTGCGCTTTCCTCCCGAGCTGCAGCAGTAGTGTCACGCTTCCTGTCACGTGGATCAAGGGATCTGTGGCTTTCCCTCGAGGCTGTCCCTCGAGGCTTTCCCACGAGGCTTTCCCACAGGGCTGTGCCACGTGCCACCTTGGTGTGAGTCGATCCTCGGCGGGAAAGACGAGCCGGTGAAGGGAAAAGAGGTTCCTCTGGAATGGACTGAGACATCTGGGGGACTCTTGGAATGGTGGCACGACCCTGGAGTTCCTCTCGCCGTTCCTGTTGAGAGGGCCTCCTCTTGAGATGCGACGGGAACGCCGGGAACTCTTTCCCGACGAAGAAGGGAAAGGATCCCTCATCTCGAGCTACGAGGCGGAAACGGGGCTCCTCTGGATGTAGGCGGGACCCTCGTGATTCCTCTCGAGTGGAGACGGCTAGGTCGGGGAACTTCTTGATTTGCACCAAGGGTGTGAACGACCCTTTCGAAGTTCCAGAGGTGAGGTGTGATCAGCCTCGAGACGCCTCAGCGGAAATGGGCCTCATCTCGCCTGGACGGGAGAACCTCCTGGATTTTCTCGAGTTGCGGCAGGTCTTCTCGAGTTACGGCGGGGACCTCAGGGACCCGCTCTGGTGGCCTCAGGAAAGGCCAGTCCCCATGCGAGTTGCTAGGGGACCCCTCGGGATTCCTCTCCCGTCCATGCTGGGGCCTCAGTCCTTGTGTGGAGTCGGGGCCGGAACCTGAGGATTCCTCTCCAGTGTTGCCATGGATCTTGGGGTGCTTCTGAGTCTCCCCAGGGGAGTCAGGCCTCGTCTCGAGTGGGGGCATGCACGTGCGCTTTCCTCCCGAGCTGCAGCAGTAGTGTCACGCTTCCTGTCACGTGGATCAAGGGATCTGTGGCTTTCCCTCGAGGCTGTCCCTCGAGGCTTTCCCACGAGGCTTTCCCACAGGGCTGTGCCACGTGCCACCTTGGTGTGAGTCGATCCTCGGCGGGAAAGACGAGCCGGTGAAGGGAAAAGAGGTTCCTCTGGAATGGACTGAGACATCTGGGGGACTCTTGGAATGGTGGCACGACCCTGGAGTTCCTCTCGCCGTTCCTGTTGAGAGGGCCTCCTCTTGAGATGCGACGGGAACGCCGGGAACTCTTTCCCGACGAAGCAGGGAAAGGATCCCTCATCTCGAGCTACGAGGCGGAAACGGGGCTCCTATGGATGTGGGCGGGAACCTCGTGATTCCTCTCGAGTGGAGACGCCTAGGTCGGGGAACTTCTTGATTTGCACCAAGGGTGTGAAGGACCCTTTCGAAGTTCCAGAGGTGAGGTGTGATCAGCCTCGAGACGCCTCAGCGGAAATGGGCCTCATCTCGCCTGGAGGGGAGAACCTCCTGGATTTTCTCGAGTTGCGGCAGGTCTTCTCGAGTTACGGCGGGGACCTCAGGGACCCGCTCTGGTGGCCTCAGGAAAGGCCAGTCCCCATGCGAGTTGCTAGGGGACCTCTCGGGATTCCTCTCCCGTCCATGCCGGGGCCTCAGTCCTTGTGTGGAGTCGGGGCCGGAACCTGAGGATTCCTCTCCAGTGTTGCCATGGATCTTGGGGTGCTTCTGAGTCTCCCCAGGGGAGTCAGGCCTCGTCTCGAGTGGGGGCATGCACGTGCGCTTTCCTCCCGAGCTGCAGCAGTAGTGTCACGCTTCCTGTCACGTGGATCAAGGGATCTGTGGCTTTCCCTCGAGGCTGTCCCTCGAGGCTTTCCCACGAGGCTTTCCCACAGGGCTGTGCCACGTGCCACCTTGGTGTGAGTCGATCCTCGGCGTGAAAGACGAGCCGGTCAAGGGAAAAGAGGTTCCTCTGGAATGGACTGAGACATCTGGGGGACTCTTGGAATGGTGGCACGACCCTGGAGTTCCTCTCGCCGTTCCTGTTGAGAGGGCCTCCTCTTGAGATGCGACGGGAACGCCGGGAACTCTTTCCCGACGAAGCAGGGAAAGGATCCCTCATCTCGAGCTACGAGGCGGAAACGGGGCTCCTCTGGATGTGGGCGGGACCCTCGTGATTCCTCTCGAGTGGAGACGGCTAGGTCGGGGAACTTCTTGATTTGCACCAAGGGTGTGAAGGACCCTTTCGAAGTTCCAGAGGTGAGGTGTGATCAGCCTCGAGACGCCTCAGCGGAAATGGGCCTCATCTCGCCTGGAGGGGAGAACCTCCTGGATTTTCTCGAGTTGCGGCAGGTCTTCTCGAGTTACGGCGGGGACCTCAGGGACCCGCTCTGGTGGCCTCAGGAAAGGCCAGTCCCCATGCGAGTTGCTAGGGGACTTCTCGGGATTCCTCTCCCGTCCATGCCGGGGCCTCAGTCCTTGTGTGGAGTCGGGGCCGGAACCTGAGGATTCCTCTCCAGTGTTGCCATGGATCTTGGGGTGCTTCTGAGTCTCCCCAGGGGAGTCAGGCCTCGTCTCGAGTGCGGGCATGCACGTGCGCTTTCCTCCCGAGCTGCAGCAGTAGTGTCACGCTTCCTGTCACGTGGATCAAGGGATCTGTGGCTTTCCCTCGAGGCTGTCCCTCGAGGCTTTCCCACGAGGCTTTCCCACAGGGCTGTGCCACGTGCCACCTAGGTGTGAGTCGATCCTCGGCGGGAAAGACGAGCCGGTGAAGGGAAAAGAGGTTCCTCTGGAATGGACTGAGACATCTGGGGGACTCTTGGAATGGTGGCACGACCCTGGAGTTCCTCTCGCCGTTCCTGTTGAGAGGGCCTCCTCTTGAGATGCGACGGGAACGCCGGGAACTCTTTCCCGAAGAAGCAGGGAAAGGATCCCTCATCTCGAGCTACGAGGCGGAAACGGGGCTCCTCTGGATGTGGGCGGGACCCTCGTGATTCCTCTCGAGTGGAGACGGCTAGGTCGGGGAACTTCTTGATTTGCACCAAGGGTGTGAAGGACCCTTTCGAAGTTCCAGAGGTGAGGTGTGATCAGCCTCGAGACGCCTCAGCGGAAATGGGCCTCATCTCGCCTGGAGGGGAGAACCTCCTGGATTTTCTCGAGTTGCGGCAGGTCTTCTCGAGTTACGGCGGGGACCTCAGGGACCCGCTCTGGTGGCCTCAGGAAAGGCCAGTCCCCATGCGAGTTGCTAGGGGACCCCTCGGGATTCCTCTCCAGTCCATGCCGGGGCCTCAGTCCTTGTGTGGAGTCGGGGCCGGAACCTGAGGATTCCTCTCCAGTGTTGCCATGGATCTTGGGATGCTTCTGAGTCTCCCCAGGGGAGTCAGGCCTCGTCTCGAGTGGGGGCATGCACGTGCGCTTTCCTCCCGAGCTGCAGCAGTAGTGTCACGCTTCCTGTCACGTGGATCAAGGGATCTGTGGCTTTCCCTCGAGGCTGTCCCTCGAGGCTTTCCCACGAGGCTTTCCCACAGGGCTGTGCCACGTGCCACCTTTGTGTGAGTCGATCCTCGGCGGGAAAGACGAGCCGGTGAAGGGAAAAGAGGTTCCTCTGGAATGGACTGAGACATCTGGGGGACTCTTGGAATGGTGGCACGACCCTGGAGTTCCTCTCGCCGTTCCTGTTGAGAGGGCCTCCTCTTGAGATGCGACGGGAACGCCAGGAACTCTTTCCCGACGAAGCAGGGAAAGGATCCCTCATCTCGAGCTACGAGGCGGAAACGGGGCTCCTCTGGATGTGGGCGGGACCCTCGTGATTCCTCTCGAGTGGAGACGGCTAGGTCGGGGAACTTCTTGATTTGCACCAAGGGTGTGAAGGACCCTTTCGAAGTTCCAGAGGTGAGGTGTGATCAGCCTCGAGACGCCTCAGCGGAAATGGGCCTCATCTCGCCTGGAGGGGAGAACCTCCTGGATTTTCTCGAGTTGCGGCAGGTCTTCTCGAGTTACGGCGGGGACCTCAGGGACCCGCTCTGGTGGCCTCAGGAAAGGCCAGTCCCCATGCGAGTTGCTAGGGGACCTCTCGGGATTCCTCTCCCGTCCATGCCGGGGCCTCAGTCCTTGTGTGGAGTCGGGGCCGGAACCTGAGGATTCCTCTCCAGTGTTGCCATGGATCTTGGGGTGCTTCTGAGTCTCCCTAGGGGAGTCAGGCCTCGTTTCGAGTGGGGGCATGCACGTGCGCTTTCCTCCCGAGCTGCAGCAGTAGTGTCACGCTTCCTGTCACGTGGATCAAGGGATCTGTGGCTTTCCCTCGAGGCTGTCCCTCGAGGCTTTCCCACGAGGCTTTCCCACAGGGCTGTGCCACGTGCCACCTTGGTGTGAGTCGATCCTCGGCGGGAAAGACGAGCCGGTGAAGGGAAAAGAGGTTCCTCTGGAATGGACTGAGACATCTGGGGGACTCTTGGAATGGTGGCACGACCCTGGAGTTCCTCTCGCCGTTCCTGTTGAGAGGGCCTCCTCTTGAGATGCGACGGGAACGCCAGGAACTCTTTCCCGACGAAGCAGGGAAAGGATCCCTCATCTCGAGCTACGAGGCGGAAACGGGGCTCCTCTGGATGTGGGCGGGACCCTCGTGATTCCTCTCGAGTGGAGACGGCTAGGTCGGGGAACTTCTTGATTTGCACCAAGGGTGTGAAGGACCCTTTCGAAGTTCCAGAGGTGAGGTGTGATCAGCCTCGAGACGCCTCAGCGGAAATGGGCCTCATCTCGCCTGGAGGGGAGAACCTCCTGGATTTTCTCGAGTTGCAGCAGGTCTTCTCGAGTTACGGCGGGGACCTCAGGGACCCGCTCTGGTGGCCTCAGGAAAGGCCAGTCCCCATGCGAGTTGCTATGGGACCCCTCGGGATTCCTCTCCCGTCCATGCTGGGGCCTCAGTCCTTGTGTGGAGTCGGGCACGGAACCTGAGGATTCCTCTCCAGTGTTACCATGGATCTTGGGGTGCTTCTGAGTCTCCCCAGGGGAGTCAGGCCTCGTCTCGAGTGGGGGCATGCACGTGCGCTTTCCTCCCGAGCTGCAGCAGTAGTGTCACGCTTCCTGTCACGTGGATCAAGGGATCTGTGGCTTTCCCTCGAGGCTGTCCCTCGAGGCTTTCCCACGAGGCTTTCCCACAGGGCTGTGCCACGTGCCACCTTGGTGTGAGTCGATCCTCGGCGGGAAAGACGAGCCGGTGAAGGGAAAAGAGGTTCCTCTGGAATGGACTGAGACATCTGGGACTCTTGGAATGGTGGCACGACCCTGGAGTTCCTCTCGCCGTTCCTGTTGAGAGGGCCTCCTCTTGAGATGCGACGGGAACGCCGGGAACTCTTTCCCGACGAAGCAGGGAAAGGATCCCTCATCTCGAGCTACGATGCGGAAACGGGGCTCCTCTGGATGTGGGCGGGACCCTCGTGATTCCTCTCGAGTGGAGACGGCTAGGTCGGGGAACTTCTTGATTTGCACCAAGGGTGTGAAGGACCCTTTCGAAGTTCCAGAGGTGAGGTGTGATCAGCCTCGAGACGCCTCAGCGGAAATGGGCCTCATCTCGCCTGGAGGGGAGAACCTCCTGGATTTTCTCGAGTTGCGGCAGGTCTTCTCGAGTTACGGCGGGGACCTCAGGGACCCGCTCTGGTGGCCTCAGGAAAGGCCAGTCCCCATGCGAGTTGCTAGGGGACCTCTCGGGATTCCTCTCCCGTCCATGCCGGGGCCTCAGTCCTTGTGTGGAGTCGGGGCCGGAACCTGAGGATTCCTCTCCAGTGTTGCCATGGATCTTGGGGTGCTTCTGAGTCTCCCCAGGGGAGTCAGGCCTCGTCTCGAGTGGGGGCATGCACGTGCGCTTTCCTCCCGAGCTGCAGCAGTAGTGTCACGCTTCCTGTCACGTGGATCAAGGGATCTGTGGCTTTCCCTCGAGGCTGTCCCTCGAGGCTTTCCCACGAGGCTTTCCCACAGGGCTGTGCCACGTGCCACCTTGGTGTGAGTCGATCCTCGGCGGGAAAGACGAGCCGGTGAAGGGAAAAGAGGTTCCTCTGGAATGGACTGAGACATCTGGGGGACTCTTGGAATGGTGGCACGACCCTGGAGTTCCTCTCGCCGTTCCTGTTGAGAGGGCCTCCTCTTGAGATGCGACGGGAACGCCGGGAACTCTTTCCCGACGAAGCAGGGAAAGGATCCCTCATCTCGAGCTACGAGGCGGAAACGGGGCTCCTCTGGATGTGGGCGGGACCCTCGTGATTCCTCTCGAGTGGAGACGGCTAGGTCGGGGAACTTCTTGATTTGCACCAAGGGTGTGAAGGACCCTTTCGAAGTTCCAGAGGTGAGGTGTGATCAGCCTCGAGACGCCTCAGCGGAAATGGGCCTCATCTCGCCTGGAGGGGAGAACCTCCTGGATTTTCTCGAGTTGCGGCAGGTCTTCTCGAGTTACGGCGGGGACCTCAGGGACCCGCTCTGGTGGCCTCAGGAAAGGCCAGTCCCCATGCGAGTTGCTAGGGGACCCCTCGGGATTCCTCTCCCGTCCATGCCGGGGCCTCAGTCCTTGTGTGGAGTCGGGGCCGGAACCTGAGGATTCCTCTCCAGTGTTGCCATGGATCTTGGGGTGCTTCTGAGGCTCCCCAGGGGAGTCAGGCCTCGTCTCGAGTGGGGGCATGCACGTGCGCTTTCCTCCCGAGCTGCAGCAGTAGTGTCACGCTTCCTGTCACGTGGATCAAGGGATCTGTGGCTTTCCCTCGAGGCTGTCCCTCGAGGCTTTCCCACGAGGCTTTCCCACAGGGCTGTGCCACGTGCCACCTTGGTGTGAGTCGATCTTCGGCGGGAAAGACGAGCCGGTGAAGGGAAAAGAGGTTCCTCTGGAATGGACTGAGACATCTGGGGGACTCTTGGAATGGTGGCACGACCCTGGAGTTCCTCTCGCCGTTCCTGTTGAGAGGGCCTCCTCTTGAGATGCGACGGGAACGCCGGGAACTCTTTCCCGACGAAGCAGGGAAAGGATCCCTCATCTCGAGCTACGAGGCGGAAACGGGGCTCCTCTGGATGTGGGCGGGACCCTCGTGATTCCTCTCGAGTGGAGACGGCTAGGTCGGGGAACTTCTTGATTTGCACCAAGGGTGTGAAGGACCCTTTCGAAGTTCCAGAGGTGAGGTGTGATCAGCCTCGAGACGCCTCAGCGGAAATGGGCCTCATCTCGCCTGGAGGGGAGAACCTCCTGGATTTTCTCGAGTTGCGGCAGGTCTTCTCGAGTTACGGCGGGGACCTCAGGGACCCGCTCTGGTGGCCTCAGGAAAGGCCAGTCCCCATGCGAGTTGCTAGGGGACCCCTCGGGATTCCTCTCCCGTCCATGCCGGGGCCTCAGTCCTTGTGTGGAGTCGGGGCCGGAACCTGAGGATTCCTCTCCAGTGTTGCCATGGATCTTGGGGTGCTTCTGAGTCTCACCAGGGGAGTCAGGCCTCGTCTCGAGTGGGGGCATGCACGTGCGCTTTCCTCCCGAGCTGCAGCAGTAGTGTCACGCTTCCTGTCACGTGGATCAAGGGATCTGTGGCTTTCCCTCGAGGCTGTCCCTCGAGGCTTTCCCACGAGGCTTTCCCACAGGGCTGTGCCACGTGCCACCTTGGTGTGAGTCGATCCTCGGCGGGAAAGACGAGCCGGTGAAGGGAAAAGAGGTTCCTCTGGAATGGACTGAGACATCTGGGGGACTCTTGGAATGGTGGCACGACCCTGGAGTTCCTCTCGCCGTTCCTGTTGAGAGGGCCTCCTCTTGAGATGCGACGGGAACACCGGGAACTCTTTCCCGACGAAGCAGGGAAAGGATCTCTCATCTCGAGCTACGAGGCGGAAACGGGGCTCCTCTGAATGTGGGCGGGACCCTCGTGATTCCTCTCGAGTGGAGACGGCTAGGTCGGGGAACTTCTTGATTTGCACCAAGGGTGTGAAGGACCCTTTCGAAGTTCCAGAGGTGAGGTGTGATCAGCCTCGAGACGCCTCAGCGGAAATGGGCCTCATCTCGCCTGGAGGGGAGAACCTCCTGGATTTTCTCGAGTTGCGGCAGGTCTTCTCGAGTTACGACGGGGACCTCAGGGACCCGCTCTGGTGGCCTCAGGAAAGGCCAGTCCGCATGCGAGTTGCTAGGGGACCTCTCGGGATTCCTCTCCCGTCCATGCCGGGGCCTCAGTCCTTGTGTGGAGTCGGGGCCGGAACCTGAGGATTCCTCTCCAGTGTTGCCATGGATCTTGGGGTGCTTCTGAGTCTCCCCAGGGGAGTCAGGCCTCGTCTCGAGTGGGGGCATGCACGTGCGCTTTCCTCCCGAGCTGCAGCAGTAGTGTCACGCTTCCTGTCACGTGGATCAAGGGATCTGTGGCTTTCCCTCGAGGCTGTTCCTCGAGGCTTTCCCACGAGGCTTTCCCACAGGGCTGTGCCACGTGCCACCTTGGTGTGAGTCGATCCTCGGCGTGAAAGACGAGCCGGTGAAGGGAAAAGAGGTTCCTCTGGAATGGACTGAGACATCTGGGGGACTCTTGGAATGGTGGCACGACCCTGGAGTTCCTCTCGCCGTTCCTGTTGAGAGGGCCTCCTCTTGAGATGCGACGGGAACACCGGGAACTCTTTCCCGACGAAGCAGGGAAAGGATCTCTCATCTCGAGCTACGAGGCGGAAACGGGGCTCCTCTGAATGTGGGCGGGACCCTCGTGATTCCTCTCGAGTGGAGACGGCTAGGTCGGGGAACTTCTTGATTTGCACCAAGGGTGTGAAGGACCCTTTCGAAGTTCCAGAGGTGAGGTGTGATCAGCCTCGAGACGCCTCAGCGGAAATGGGCCTCATCTCGCCTGGAGGGGAGAACCTCCTGGATTTTCTCGAGTTGCGGCAGGTCTTCTCGAGTTACGACGGGGACCTCAGGGACCCGCTCTGGTGGCCTCAGGAAAGGCCAGTCCCCATGCGAGTTGCTAGGGGACCTCTCGGGATTCCTCTCCCGTCCATGCCGGGGCCTCAGTCCTTGTGTGGAGTCGGGGCCGGAACCTGAGGATTCCTCTCCAGTGTTGCCATGGATCTTGGGGTGCTTCTGAGTCTCCCCAGGGGAGTCAGGCCTCGTCTCGAGTGGGGGCATGCACGTGCGCTTTCCTCCCCAGCTGCAGCAGTAGTGTCACGCTTCCTGTCACGTGGATCAAGGGATCTGTGGCTTTCCCTCGAGGCTGTTCCTCGAGGCTTTCCCACGAGGCTTTCCCACAGGGCTGTGCCACGTGCCACCTTGGTGTGAGTCGATCCTCGGCGTGAAAGACGAGCCGGTGAAGGGAAAAGAGGTTCCTCTGGAATGGACTGAGACATCTGGGGGACTCTTGGAATGGTGGCACGACCCTGGAGTTCCTCTCGCCGTTCCTGTTGAGAGGGCCTCCTCTTGAGATGCGACGGGAACGCCGGGAACTCTTTCCCGACGAAGCAGGGAAAGGATCCCTCATCTCAAGCTACGAGGCGGAAACGGGGCTCCTCTGGATGTGGGCGGGACCCTCGTGATTCCTCTCGAGTGGAGCCGGCTAGGTCGGGGAACTTCTTGATTTGCACCAAGGGTGTGAAGGACCCTTTCGAAGTTCCAGAGGTGAGGTGTGATCAGCCTCGAGACGCCTCAGCGGAAATGGGCCTCATCTCGCCTGGAGGGGAGAACCTCCTGGATTTTCTCGAGTTGCGGCAGGTCTTCTCGAGTTACGGCGGGGACCTCAGGGACCCGCTCTGGTGGCCTCAGGAAAGGCCAGTCCCCATGCGAGTTGCTAGGGGACCTCTCGGGATTCCTCTCCCGTCCATGCCGGGGCCTCAGTCCTTGTGTGGAGTCGGGGCCGGAACCTGAGGATTCCTCTCCAGTGTTGCCATGGATCTTGGGGTGCTTCTGAGTCTCCCCAGGGGAGTCAGGCCTCGTCTCGAGTGGGGGCATGCACGTGCGCTTTCCTCCCGAGCTGCAGCAGTAGTGTCACGCTTCCTGTCACGTGGATCAAGGGATCTGTGGCTTTCCCTCGAGGCTGTCCCTCGAGGCTTTCCCACGAGGCTTTCCCACAGGGCTGTGCCACGTGCCACCTTGGTGTGAGTCGATCCTCGGCGGGAAAGACGAGCCGGTGAAGGGAAAAGAGGTTCCTCTGGAATGGACTGAGACATCTGGGGGACTCTTGGAATGGTGGCACGACCCTGGAGTTCCTCTCGCCGTTCCTGTTGAGAGGGCCTCCTCTTGAGATGCGACGGGAACGCCGGGAACTCTTTCCCGACGAAGCAGGGAAAGGATCCCTCATCTCGAGCTACGAGGCGGAAACGGGGCTCCTCTGGATGTGGGCGGGACCCTCGTGATTCCTCTCGAGTGGAGACGGCTAGGTCGGGGAACTTCTTGATTTGCACCAAGGGTGTGAAGGACCCTTTCGAAGTTCCAGAGGTGAGGTGTGATCAGCCTCGAGACGCCTCAGCGGAAATGGGCCTCATCTCGCCTGGAGGGGAGAACCTCCTGGATTTTCTCGAGTTGCGGCAGGTCTTCTCGAGTTACGGCGGGGACCTCAGGGACCCGCTCTGGTGGCCTCAGGAAAGGCCAGTCCCCATGCGAGTTGCTAGGGGACCTCTCGGGATTCCTCTCCCGTCCATGCCGGGGCCTCAGTCCTTGTGTGGAGTCGGGGCCGGAACCTGAGGATTCCTCTCCAGTGTTGCCATGGATCTTGGGGTGCTTCTGAGGCTCCCCAGGGGAGTCAGGCCTCGTCTCGAGTGGGGGCATGCACGTGCGCTTTCCTCCCGAGCTGCAGCAGTAGTGTCACGCTTCCTGTCACGTGGATCAAGGGATCTGTGGCTTTCCCTCGAGGCTGTCCCTCGAGGCTTTCCCACGAGGCTTTCCCACAGGGCTGTGCCACGTGCCACCTTGGTGTGAGTCGATCTTCGGCGGGAAAGACGAGCCGGTGAAGGGAAAAGAGGTTCCTCTGGAATGGACTGAGACATCTGGGGGACTCTTGGAATGGTGGAACGACCCTGGAGTTCCTCTCGCCGTTCCTGTTGAGAGGGCCTCCTCTTGAGATGCGACGGGAACGCCGGGAACTCTTTCCCGACGAAGCAGGGAAAGGATCCCTCATCTCGAGCTACGAGGCGGAAACGGGGCTCCTCTGGATGTGGGCGGGACCCTCGTGATTCCTCTCGAGTGGAGACGGCTAGGTCGGGGAACTTCTTGATTTGCACCAAGGGTGTGAAGGACCCTTTCGAAGTTCCAGAGGTGAGGTGTGATCAGCCTCGAGACGCCTCAGCGGAAATGGGCCTCATCTCGCCTGGAGGGGAGAACCTCCTGGATTTTCTCGAGTTGCGGCAGGTCTTCTCGAGTTACGACGGGGACCTCAGGGACCCGCTCTGGTGGCCTCAGGAAAGGCCAGTCCCCATGCGAGTTGCTAGGGGACCTCTCGGGATTCCTCTCCCGTCCATGCCGGGGCCTCAGTCCTTGTGTGGAGTCGGGGCCGGAACCTGAGGATTCCTCTCCAGTGTTGCCATGGATCTTGGGGTGCTTCTGAGTCTCCCCAGGGGAGTCAGGCCTCGTCTCGAGTGGGGGCATGCACGTGCGCTTTCCTCCCGAGCTGCAGCAGTAGTGTCACGCTTCCTGTCACGTGGATCAAGGGATCTGTGGCTTTCCCTCGAGGCTGTTCCTCGAGGCTTTCCCACGAGGCTTTCCCACAGGGCTGTGCCACGTGCCACCTTGGTGTGAGTCGATCCTCGGCGTGAAAGACGAGCCGGTGAAGGGAAAAGAGGTTCCTCTGGAATGGACTGAGACATCTGGGGGACTCTTGGAATGGTGGCACGACCCTGGAGTTCCTCTCGCCGTTCCTGTTGAGAGGGCCTCCTCTTGAGATGCGACGGGAACGCCGGGAACTCTTTCCCGACGAAGCAGGGAAAGGATCCCTCATCTCGAGCTACGAGGCGGAAACGGGGCTCCTCTGGATGTGGGCGGGACCCTCGTGATTCCTCTCGAGTGGAGACGGCTAGGTCGGGGAACTTCTTGATTTGCACCAAGGGTGTGAAGGACCCTTTCGAAGTTCCAGAGGTGAGGTGTGATCAGCCTCGAGACGCCTCAGCGGAAATGGGCCTCATCTCGCCTGGAGGGGAGAACCTCCTGGATTTTCTCGAGTTGCGGTAGGTCTTCTCGAGTTACGGCGGGGACCTCAGGGACCCGCTCTGGTGGCCTCAGGAAAGGCCAGTCCCCATGCGAGTTGCTAGGGGACCTCTCGGGATTCCTCTCCCGTCCATGCCGGGGCCTCAGTCCTTGTGTGGAGTCGGGGCCGGAACCTGAGGATTCCTCTCCAGTGTTGCCATGGATCTTGGGGTGCTTCTGAGTCTCCCCAGGGGAGTCAGGCCTCGTCTCGAGTGGGGGCATGCACGTGCGCTTTCCTCCCGAGCTGCAGCAGTAGTGTCACGCTTCCTGTCACGTGGATCAAGGGATCTGTGGCTTTCCCTCGAGGCTGTCCCTCGAGGCTTTCCCACGAGGCTTTCCCACAGGGCTGTGCCACGTGCCACCTTGGTGTGAGTCGATCCTCGGCGGGAAAGACGAGCCGGTGAAGGGAAAAGAGGTTCCTCTGGAATGGACTGAGACATCTGGGGGACTCTTGGAATGGTGGCACGACCCTGGAGTTCCTCTCGCCGTTCCTGTTGAGAGGGCCTCCTCTTGAGATGCGACGGGAACGCCAGGAACTCTTTCCCGACGAAGCAGGGAAAGGATCCCTCATCTCGAGCTACGAGGCGGAAACGGGGCTCCTCTGGATGTGGGCGGGACCCTCGTGATTCCTCTCGAGTGGAGACGGCTAGGTCGGGGAACTTCTTGATTTGCACCAAGGGTGTGAAGGACCCTTTCGAAGTTCCAGAGGTGAGGTGTGATCAGCCTCGAGACGCCTCAGCGGAAATGGGCCTCATCTCGCCTGGAGGGGAGAACCTCCTGGATTTTCTCGAGTTGCAGCAGGTCTTCTCGAGTTACGGCGGGGACCTCAGGGACCCGCTCTGGTGGCCTCAGGAAAGGCCAGTCCCCATGCGAGTTGCTATGGGACCCCTCGGGATTGCTCTCCCGTCCATGCCGGGGCCTCAGTCCTTGTGTGGAGTCGGGGCCGGAACCTGAGGATTCCTCTCCAGTGTTACCATGGATCTTGGGGTGCTTCTGAGTCTCCCCAGGGGAGTCAGGCCTCGTCTCGAGTGGGGGCATGCACGTGCGCTTTCCTCCCGAGCTGCAGCAGTAGTGTCACGCTTCCTGTCACGTGGATCAAGGGATCTGTGGCTTTCCCTCCAGGCTGTCCCTCGAGGCTTTCCCACGAGGCTTTCCCACAGGGCTGTGCCACGTGCCACCTTGGTGTGAGTCGATCCTCGGCGGGAAAGACGAGCCGGTGAAGGGAAAAGAGGTTCCTCTGGAATGGACTGAGACATCTGGGACTCTTGGAATGGTGGCACGACCCTGGAGTTCCTCTCGCCGTTCCTGTTGAGAGGGCCTCCTCTTGAGATGCGACGGGAACGCCGGGAACTCTTTCCCGACGAAGCAGGGAAAGGATCCCTCATCTCGAGCTACGAGGCGGAAACGGGGCTCCTCTGGATGTGGGCGGGACCCTCGTGATTCCTCTCGAGTGGAGACGGCTAGGTCGGGGAACTTCTTGATTTGCACCAAGGGTGTGAAGGACCCTTTCGAAGTTCCAGAGGTGAGGTGTGATCAGCCTCGAGACGCCTCAGCGGAAATGGGCCTCATCTCGCCTGGAGGGGAGAACCTCCTGGATTTTCTCGAGTTGCGGCAGGTCTTCTCGAGTTACGACGGGGACCTCAGGGACCCGCTCTGGTGGCCTCAGGAAAGGCCAGTCCCCATGCGAGTTGCTAGGGGACCTCTCGGGATTCCTCTCCCGTCCATGCCGGGGCCTCAGTCCTTGTGTGGAGTCGGGGCCGGAACCTGAGGATTCCTCTCCAGTGTTGCCATGGATCTTGGGGTGCTTCTGAGTCTCCCCAGGGGAGTCAGGCCTCGTCTCGAGTGGGGGCATGCACGTGCGCTTTCCTCCCGAGCTGCAGCAGTAGTGTCACGCTTCCTGTCACGTGGATCAAGGGATCTGTGGCTTTCCCTCGAGGCTGTTCCTCGAGGCTTTCCCACGAGGCTTTCCCACAGGGCTGTGCCACGTGCCACCTTGGTGTGAGTCGATCCTCGGCGTGAAAGACGAGCCGGTGAAGGGAAAAGAGGTTCCTCTGGAATGGACTGAGACATCTGGGGGACTCTTGGAATGGTGGCACGACCCTGGAGTTCCTCTCGCCGTTCCTGTTGAGAGGGCCTCCTCTTGAGATGCGACGGGAACGCCGGGAACTCTTTCCCGACGAAGCAGGGAAAGGATCCCTCATCTCGAGCTACGAGGCGGAAACGGGGCTCCTCTGGATGTGGGCGGGACCCTCGTGATTCCTCTCGAGTGGAGACGGCTAGGTCGGGGAACTTCTTGATTTGCACCAAGGGTGTGAAGGACCCTTTCGAAGTTCCAGAGGTGAGGTGTGATCAGCCTCGAGACGCCTCAGCGGAAATGGGCCTCATCTCGCCTGGAGGGGAGAACCTCCTGGATTTTCTCGAGTTGCGGTAGGTCTTCTCGAGTTACGGCGGGGACCTCAGGGACCCGCTCTGGTGGCCTCAGGAAAGGCCAGTCCCCATGCGAGTTGCTAGGGGACCTCTCGGGATTCCTCTCCCGTCCATGCCGGGGCCTCAGTCCTTGTGTGGAGTCGGGGCCGGAACCTGAGGATTCCTCTCCAGTGTTGCCATGGATCTTGGGGTGCTTCTGAGTCTCCCCAGGGGAGTCAGGCCTCGTCTCGAGTGGGGGCATGCACGTGCGCTTTCCTCCCGAGCTGCAGCAGTAGTGTCACGCTTCCTGTCACGTGGATCAAGGGATCTGTGGCTTTCCCTCGAGGCTGTCCCTCGAGGCTTTCCCACGAGGCTTTCCCACAGGGCTGTGCCACGTGCCACCTTGGTGTGAGTCGATCCTCGGCGGGAAAGACGAGCCGGTGAAGGGAAAAGAGGTTCCTCTGGAATGGACTGAGACATCTGGGGGACTCTTGGAATGGTGGCACGACCCTGGAGTTCCTCTCGCCGTTCCTGTTGAGAGGGCCTCCTCTTGAGATGCGACGGGAACGCCAGGAACTCTTTCCCGACGAAGCAGGGAAAGGATCCCTCATCTCGAGCTACGAGGCGGAAACGGGGCTCCTCTGGATGTGGGCGGGACCCTCGTGATTCCTCTCGAGTGGAGACGGCTAGGTCGGGGAACTTCTTGATTTGCACCAAGGGTGTGAAGGACCCTTTCGAAGTTCCAGAGGTGAGGTGTGATCAGCCTCGAGACGCCTCAGCGGAAATGGGCCTCATCTCGCCTGGAGGGGAGAACCTCCTGGATTTTCTCGAGTTGCAGCAGGTCTTCTCGAGTTACGGCGGGGACCTCAGGGACCCGCTCTGGTGGCCTCAGGAAAGGCCAGTCCCCATGCGAGTTGCTATGGGACCCCTCGGGATTGCTCTCCCGTCCATGCCGGGGCCTCAGTCCTTGTGTGGAGTCGGGGCCGGAACCTGAGGATTCCTCTCCAGTGTTACCATGGATCTTGGGGTGCTTCTGAGTCTCCCCAGGGGAGTCAGGCCTCGTCTCGAGTGGGGGCATGCACGTGCGCTTTCCTCCCGAGCTGCAGCAGTAGTGTCACGCTTCCTGTCACGTGGATCAAGGGATCTGTGGCTTTCCCTCGAGGCTGTCCCTCGAGGCTTTCCCACGAGGCTTTCCCACAGGGCTGTGCCACGTGCCACCTTGGTGTGAGTCGATCCTCGGCGGGAAAGACGAGCCGGTGAAGGGAAAAGAGGTTCCTCTGGAATGGACTGAGACATCTGGGACTCTTGGAATGGTGGCACGACCCTGGAGTTCCTCTCGCCGTTCCTGTTGAGAGGGCCTCCTCTTGAGATGCGACGGGAACGCCGGGAACTGTTTCCCGACGAAGCAGGGAAAGGATCCCTCATCTCGAGCTACGATGCGGAAACGGGGCTCCTCTGGATGTGGGCGGGACCCTCGTGATTCCTCTCGAGTGGAGACGGCTAGGTCGGGGAACTTCTTGATTTGCACCAAGGGTGTGAAGGACCCTTTCGAAGTTCCAGAGGTGAGGTGTGATCAGCCTCGAGACGCCTCAGCGGAAATGGGCCTCATCTCGCCTGGAGGGGAGAACCTCCTGGATTTTCTCGAGTTGCGGCAGGTCTTCTCGAGTTACGGCGGGGACCTCAGGGACCCGCTCTGGTGGCCTCAGGAAAGGCCAGTCCCCATGCGAGTTGCTAGGGGACCTCTCGGGATTCCTCTCCCGTCCATGCCGGGGCCTCAGTCCTTGTGTGGAGTCGGGGCCGGAACCTGAGGATTCCTCTCCAGTGTTGCCATGGATCTTGGGGTGCTTCTGAGTCTCCCCAGGGGAGTCAGGCCTCGTCTCGAGTGGGGGCATGCACGTGCGCTTTCCTCCCGAGCTGCAGCAGTAGTGTCACGCTTCCTGTCACGTGGATCAAGGGATCTGTGGCTTTCCCTCGAGGCTGTCCCTCGAGGCTTTCCCACGAGGCTTTCCCACAGGGCTGTGCCACGTGCCACCTTGGTGTGAGTCGATCCTCGGCGGGAAAGACGAGCCGGTGAAGGGAAAACAGGTTCCTCTGGAATGGACTGAGACATCTGGGGGACTCTTGGAATGGTGGCACGACCCTGGAGTTCCTCTCGCCGTTCCTGTTGAGAGGGCCTCCTCTTGAGATGCGACGGGAACGCCGGGAACTCTTTCCCGACGAAGCAGGGAAAGGATCCCTCATCTCGAGCTACGAGGCGGAAACGGGGCTCCTCTGGATGTGGGCGGGACCCTCGTGATTCCTCTCGAGTGGAGACGGCTAGGTCGGGGAACTTCTTGATTTGCACCAAGGGTGTGAAGGACCCTTTCGAAGTTCCAGAGGTGAGGTGTGATCAGCCTCGAGACGCCTCAGCGGAAATGGGCCTCATCTCGCCTGGAGGGGAGAACCTCCTGGATTTTCTCGAGTTGCGGCAGGTCTTCTCGAGTTACGGCGGGGACCTCAGGGACCCGCTCTGGTGGCCTCAGGAAAGGCCAGTCCCCATGCGAGTTGCTATGGAACCCCTCGGGATTCCTCTCCCGTCCATGCCGGGGCCTCAGTCCTTGTGTGGAGTCGGGGCCGGAACCTGAGGATTCCTCTCCAGTGTTGCCATGGATCTTGGGGTGCTTCTGAGGCTCCCCAGGGGAGTCAGGCCTCGTCTCGAGTGGGGGCATGCACGTGCGCTTTCCTCCCGAGCTGCAGCAGTAGTGTCACGCTTCCTGTCACGTGGATCAAGGGATCTGTGGCTTTCCCTCGAGGCTGTCCCTCGAGGCTTTCCCACGAGGCTTTCCCACAGGGCTGTGCCACGTGCCACCTTGGTGTGAGTCGATCCTCGGCGGGAAAGACGAGCCGGTGAAGGGAAAAGAGGTTCCTCTGGAATGGACTGAGACATCTGGGACTCTTGGAATGGTGGCACGACCCTGGAGTTCCTCTCGCCGTTCCTGTTGAGAGGGCCTCCTCTTGAGATGCGACGGGAACGCCGGGAACTCTTTCCCGACGAAGCAGGGAAAGGATCCCTCATCTCGAGCTACGATGCGGAAACGGGGCTCCTCTGGATGTGGGCGGGACCCTCGTGATTCCTCTCGAGTGGAGACGGCTAGGTCGGGGAACTTCTTGATTTGCACCAAGGGTGTGAAGGACCCTTTCGAAGTTCCAGAGGTGAGGTGTGATCAGCCTCGAGACGCCTCAGCGGAAATGGGCCTCATCTCACCTGGAGGGGAGAACCTCCTGGATTTTCTCGAGTTGCGGCAGGTTTTCTCGAGTTACGGCGGGGACCTCAGGCACCCGCTCTGGTGGCCTCAGGAAAGGCCAGTCCCCATGCGAGTTGCTAGGGGACCTCTCGGGATTCCTCTCCCGTCCATGCCGGGGCCTCAGTCCTTGTGTGGAGTCGGGGCCGGAACCTGAGGATTCCTCTCCAGTGTTGCCATGGATCTTGGGGTGCTTCTGAGTCTCCCCAGGGGAGTCAGGCCTCGTCTCGAGTGGGGGCATGCACGTGCGCTTTCCTCCCGAGCTGCAGCAGTAGTGTCACGCTTCCTGTCACGTGGATCAAGGGATCTGTGGCTTTCCCTCGAGGCTGTCCCTCGAGGCTTTCCCACGAGGCTTTCCCACAGGGCTGTGCCACGTGCCACCTTGGTGTGAGTCGATCCTCGGCGGGAAAGACGAGCCGGTGAAGGGAAAAGAGGTTCCTCTGGAATGGACTGAGACATCTGGGGGACTCTTGGAATGGTGGCACGACCCTGGAGTTCCTCTCGCCGTTCCTGTTGAGAGGGCCTCCTCTTGAGATGCGACGGGAACGCCGGGAACTCTTTCCCGACGAAGCAGGGAAAGGATCCCTCATCTCGAGCTACGAGGCGGAAACGGGGCTCCTCTGGATGTGGGCGGGACCCTCGTGATTCCTCTCGAGTGGAGACGGCTAGGTCGGGGAACTTCTTGATTTGCACCAAGGGTGTGAAGGACCCTTTCGAAGTTCCAGAGGTGAGGTGTGATCAGCCTCGAGACGCCTCAGCGGAAATGGGCCTCATCTCGCCTGGAGGGGAGAACCTCCTGGATTTTCTCGAGTTGCGGCAGGTCTTCTCGAGTTACGGCGGGGACCTCAGGGACCCGCTCTGGTGGCCTCAGGAAAGGCCAGTCCCCATGCGAGTTGCTAGGGGACCCCTCGGGATTCCTCTCCCGTCCATGCCGGGGCCTCAGTCCTTGTGTGGAGTCGGGGCCGGAACCTGAGGATTCCTCTCCAGTGTTGCCATGGATCTTGGGGTGCTTCTGAGGCTCCCCAGGGGAGTCAGGCCTCGTCTCGAGTGGGGGCATGCACGTGCGCTTTCCTCCCGAGCTGCAGCAGTAGTGTCACGCTTCCTGTCACGTGGATCAAGGGATCTGTGGCTTTCCCTCGAGGCTGTCCCTCGAGGCTTTCCCACGAGGCTTTCCCACAGGGCTGTGCCACGTGCCACCTTGGTGTGAGTCGATCTTCGGCGGGAAAGACGAGCCGGTGAAGGGAAAAGAGGTTCCTCTGGAATGGACTGAGACATCTGGGGGACTCTTGGAATGGTGGAACGACCCTGGAGTTCCTCTCGCCGTTCCTGTTGAGAGGGCCTCCTCTTGAGATGCGACGGGAACGCCGGGAACTCTTTCCCGACGAAGCAGGGAAAGGATCCCTCATCTCGAGCTACGAGGCGGAAACGGGGCTCCTCTGGATGTGGGCGGGACCCTCGTGATTCCTCTCGAGTGGAGACGGCTAGGTCGGGGAACTTCTTGATTTGCACCAAGGGTGTGAAGGACCCTTTCGAAGTTCCAGAGGTGAGGTGTGATCAGCCTCGAGACGCCTCAGCGGAAATGGGCCTCATCTCGCCTGGAGGGGAGAACCTCCTGGATTTTCTCGAGTTGCAGCAGGTCTTCTCGAGTTACGGCGGGGACCTCAGGGACCCGCTCTGGTGGCCTCAGGAAAGGCCAGTCCCCATGCGAGTTGCTAGGGGACCCCTCGGGATTCCTCTCCCGTCCATGCCGGGGCCTCAGTCCTTGTGTGGAGTCGGGGCCGGAACCTGAGGATTCCTCTCCAGTGTTGCCATGGATCTTGGGGTGCTTCTGAGTCTCACCAGGGGAGTCAGGCCTCGTCTCGAGTGGGGGCATGCACGTGCGCTTTCCTCCCGAGCTGCAGCAGTAGTGTCACGCTTCCTGTCACGTGGATCAAGGGATCTGTGGCTTTCCCTCGAGGCTGTCCCTCGAGGCTTTCCCACGAGGCTTTCCCACAGGGCTGTGCCACGTGCCACCTTGGTGTGAGTCGATCCTCGGCGGGAAAGACGAGCCGGTGAAGGGAAAAGAGGTTCCTCTGGAATGGACTGAGACATCTGGGGGACTCTTGGAATGGTGGCACGACCCTGGAGTTCCTCTCGCCGTTCCTGTTGAGAGGGCCTCCTCTTGAGATGCGACGGGAACACCGGGAACTCTTTCCCGACGAAGCAGGGAAAGGATCTCTCATCTCGAGCTACGAGGCGGAAACGGGGCTCCTCTGAATGTGGGCGGGACCCTCGTGATTCCTCTCGAGTGGAGACGGCTAGGTCGGGGAACTTCTTGATTTGCACCAAGGGTGTGAAGGACCC
Source organism: Budorcas taxicolor (assembly GCF_023091745.1). Taxonomy (NCBI): domain Eukaryota; kingdom Metazoa; phylum Chordata; class Mammalia; order Artiodactyla; family Bovidae; genus Budorcas; species Budorcas taxicolor. The sequence goes on along the minus strand of NW_026291642.1, from coordinate 882,517 downwards.
TTTCGAAGTTCCAGAGGTGAGGTGTGATCAGCCTCGAGACGCCTCAGCGGAAATGGGCCTCATCTCGCCTGGAGGGGAGAACCTCCTGGATTTTCTCGAGTTGCGGCAGGTCTTCTCGAGTTACGACGGGGACCTCAGGGACCCGCTCTGGTGGCCTCAGGAAAGGCCAGTCCCCATGCGAGTTGCTAGGGGACCTCTCGGGATTCCTCTCCCGTCCATGCCGGGGCCTCAGTCCTTGTGTGGAGTCGGGGCCGGAACCTGAGGATTCCTCTCCAGTGTTGCCATGGATCTTGGGGTGCTTCTGAGTCTCCCCAGGGGAGTCAGGCCTCGTCTCGAGTGGGGGCATGCACGTGCGCTTTCCTCCCGAGCTGCAGCAGTAGTGTCACGCTTCCTGTCACGTGGATCAAGGGATCTGTGGCTTTCCCTCGAGGCTGTTCCTCGAGGCTTTCCCACGAGGCTTTCCCACAGGGCTGTGCCACGTGCCACCTTGGTGTGAGTCGATCCTCGGCGTGAAAGACGAGCCGGTGAAGGGAAAAGAGGTTCCTCTGGAATGGACTGAGACATCTGGGGGACTCTTGGAATGGTGGCACGACCCTGGAGTTCCTCTCGCCGTTCCTGTTGAGAGGGCCTCCTCTTGAGATGCGACGGGAACGCCGGGAACTCTTTCCCGACGAAGCAGGGAAAGGATCCCTCATCTCGAGCTACGAGGCGGAAACGGGGCTCCTCTGGATGTGGGCGGGACCCTCGTGATTCCTCTCGAGTGGAGACGGCTAGGTCGGGGAACTTCTTGATTTGCACCAAGGGTGTGAAGGACCCTTTCGAAGTTCCAGAGGTGAGGTGTGATCAGCCTCGAGACGCCTCAGCGGAAATGGGCCTCATCTCGCCTGGAGGGGAGAACCTCCTGGATTTTCTCGAGTTGCGGCAGGTCTTCTCGAGTTACGGCGGGGACCTCAGGGACCCGCTCTGGTGGCCTCAGGAAAGGCCAGTCCCCATGCGAGTTGCTAGGGGACCTCTCGGGATTCCTCTCCCGTCCATGCCGGGGCCTCAGTCCTTGTGTGGAGTCGGGGCCGGAACCTGAGGATTCCTCTCCAGTGTTGCCATGGATCTTGGGGTGCTTCTGAGTCTCCCCAGGGGAGTCAGGCCTCGTCTCGAGTGGGGGCATGCACGTGCGCTTTCCTCCCGAGCTGCAGCAGTAGTGTCACGCTTCCTGTCACGTGGATCAAGGGATCTGTGGCTTTCCCTCGAGGCTGTCCCTCGAGGCTTTCCCACGAGGCTTTCCCACAGGGCTGTGCCACGTGCCACCTTGGTGTGAGTCGATCCTCGGCGGGAAAGACGAGCCGGTGAAGGGAAAAGAGGTTCCTCTGGAATGGACTGAGACATCTGGGGGACTCTTGGAATGGTGGCACGACCCTGGAGTTCCTCTCGCCGTTCCTGTTGAGAGGGCCTCCTCTTGAGATGCGACGGGAACGCCAGGAACTCTTTCCCGACGAAGCAGGGAAAGGATCCCTCATCTCGAGCTACGAGGCGGAAACGGGGCTCCTCTGGATGTGGGCGGGACCCTCGTGATTCCTCTCGAGTGGAGACGGCTAGGTCGGGGAACTTCTTGATTTGCACCAAGGGTGTGAAGGACCCTTTCGAAGTTCCAGAGGTGAGGTGTGATCAGCCTCGAGACGCCTCAGCGGAAATGGGCCTCATCTCGCCTGGAGGGGAGAACCTCCTGGATTTTCTCGAGTTGCAGCAGGTCTTCTCGAGTTACGGCGGGGACCTCAGGGACCCGCTCTGGTGGCCTCAGGAAAGGCCAGTCCCCATGCGAGTTGCTATGGGACCCCTCGGGATTGCTCTCCCGTCCATGCCGGGGCCTCAGTCCTTGTGTGGAGTCGGGGCCGGAACCTGAGGATTCCTCTCCAGTGTTACCATGGATCTTGGGGTGCTTCTGAGTCTCCCCAGGGGAGTCAGGCCTCGTCTCGAGTGGGGGCATGCACGTGCGCTTTCCTCCCGAGCTGCAGCAGTAGTGTCACGCTTCCTGTCACGTGGATCAAGGGATCTGTGGCTTTCCCTCGAGGCTGTCCCTCGAGGCTTTCCCACGAGGCTTTCCCACAGGGCTGTGCCACGTGCCACCTTGGTGTGAGTCGATCCTCGGCGGGAAAGACGAGCCGGTGAAGGGAAAAGAGGTTCCTCTGGAATGGACTGAGACATCTGGGACTCTTGGAATGGTGGCACGACCCTGGAGTTCCTCTCGCCGTTCCTGTTGAGAGGGCCTCCTCTTGAGATGCGACGGGAACGCCGGGAACTCTTTCCCGACGAAGCAGGGAAAGGATCCCTCATCTCGAGCTACGATGCGGAAACGGGGCTCCTCTGGATGTGGGCGGGACCCTCGTGATTCCTCTCGAGTGGAGACGGCTAGGTCGGGGAACTTCTTGATTTGCACCAAGGGTGTGAAGGACCCTTTCGAAGTTCCAGAGGTGAGGTGTGATCAGCCTCGAGACGCCTCAGCGGAAATGGGCCTCATCTCGCCTGGAGGGGAGAACCTCCTGGATTTTCTCGAGTTGCGGCAGGTCTTCTCGAGTTACGGCGGGGACCTCAGGGACCCGCTCTGGTGGCCTCAGGAAAGGCCAGTCCCCATGCGAGTTGCTAGGGGACCTCTCGGGATTCCTCTCCCGTCCATGCCGGGGCCTCAGTCCTTGTGTGGAGTCGGGGCCGGAACCTGAGGATTCCTCTCCAGTGTTGCCATGGATCTTGGGGTGCTTCTGAGTCTCCCCAGGGGAGTCAGGCCTCGTCTCGAGTGGGGGCATGCACGTGCGCTTTCCTCCCGAGCTGCAGCAGTAGTGTCACGCTTCCTGTCACGTGGATCAAGGGATCTGTGGCTTTCCCTCGAGGCTGTCCCTCGAGGCTTTCCCACGAGGCTTTCCCACAGGGCTGTGCCACGTGCCACCTTGGTGTGAGTCGATCCTCGGCGGGAAAGACGAGCCGGTGAAGGGAAAACAGGTTCCTCTGGAATGGACTGAGACATCTGGGGGACTCTTGGAATGGTGGCACGACCCTGGAGTTCCTCTCGCCGTTCCTGTTGAGAGGGCCTCCTCTTGAGATGCGACGGGAACGCCGGGAACTCTTTCCCGACGAAGCAGGGAAAGGATCCCTCATCTCGAGCTACGAGGCGGAAACGGGGCTCCTCTGGATGTGGGCGGGACCCTCGTGATTCCTCTCGAGTGGAGACGGCTAGGTCGGGGAACTTCTTGATTTGCACCAAGGGTGTGAAGGACCCTTTCGAAGTTCCAGAGGTGAGGTGTGATCAGCCTCGAGACGCCTCAGCGGAAATGGGCCTCATCTCGCCTGGAGGGGAGAACCTCCTGGATTTTCTCGAGTTGCGGCAGGTCTTCTCGAGTTACGGCGGGGACCTCAGGGACCCGCTCTGGTGGCCTCAGGAAAGGCCAGTCCCCATGCGAGTTGCTATGGAACCCCTCGGGATTCCTCTCCCGTCCATGCCGGGGCCTCAGTCCTTGTGTGGAGTCGGGGCCGGAACCTGAGGATTCCTCTCCAGTGTTGCCATGGATCTTGGGGTGCTTCTGAGGCTCCCCAGGGGAGTCAGGCCTCGTCTCGAGTGGGGGCATGCACGTGCGCTTTCCTCCCGAGCTGCAGCAGTAGTGTCACGCTTCCTGTCACGTGGATCAAGGGATCTGTGGCTTTCCCTCGAGGCTGTCCCTCGAGGCTTTCCCACGAGGCTTTCCCACAGGGCTGTGCCACGTGCCACCTTGGTGTGAGTCGATCTTCGGCGGGAAAGACGAGCCGGTGAAGGGAAAAGAGGTTCCTCTGGAATGGACTGAGACATCTGGGGGACTCTTGGAATGGTGGCACGACCCTGGAGTTCCTCTCGCCGTTCCTGTTGAGAGGGCTTCCTCTTGAGATGCGACGGGAACGCCGGGAACTCTTTCCCGACGAAGCAGGGAAAGGATCCCTCATCTCGAGCTACGAGGCGGAAACGGGGCTCCTCTGGATGTGGGCGGGACCCTCGTGATTCCTCTCGAGTGGAGACGGCTAGGTCGGGGAACTTCTTGATTTGCACCAAGGGTGTGAAGGACCCTTTCGAAGTTCCAGAGGTGAGGTGTGATCAGCCTCGAGACGCCTCAGCGGAAATGGGCCTCATCTCGCCTGGAGGGGAGAACCTCCTGGATTTTCTCGAGTTGCGGCAGGTTTTCTCGAGTTACGGCGGGGACCTCAGGGACCCGCTCTGGTGGCCTCAGGAAAGGCCAGTCCCCATGCGAGTTGCTAGGGGACCCCTCGGGATTCCTCTCCCGTCCATGCCGGGGCCTCAGTCCTTGTGTGGAGTCGGAGCCGGAACCTGAGGATTCCTCTCCAGTGTTGCCATGGATCTTGGGGTGCTTCTGAGTCTCACCAGGGGAGTCAGGCCTCGTCTCGAGTGGGGGCATGCACGTGCGCTTTCCTCCCGAGCTGCAGCAGTAGTGTCACGCTTCCTGTCACGTGGATCAAGGGATCTGTGGCTTTCCCTCGAGGCTGTCCCACAGGGCTGTGCCACGTGCCACCTTGGTGTGAGTCGATCCTCGGCGGGAAAGACGAGCCGGTGAAGGGAAAAGAGGTTCCTCTGGAATGGACTGAGACATCTGGGGGACTCTTGGAATGGTGGCACGACCCTGGAGTTCCTCTCGCCGTTCCTGTTGAGAGGGCCTCCTCTTGAGATGCGACGGGAACACCGGGAACTCTTTCCCGACGAAGCAGGGAAAGTATCTCTCATCTCGAGCTACGAGGCGGAAACGGGGCTCCTCTGAATGTGGGCGGGACCCTCGTGATTCCTCTCGAGTGGAGACGGCTAGGTCGGGGAACTTCTTGATTTGCACCAAGGGTGTGAAGGACCCTTTCGAAGTTCCAGAGGTGAGGTGTGATCAGCCTCGAGACGCCTCAGCGGAAATGGGCCTCATCTCGCCTGGAGGGGAGAACCTCCTGGATTTTCTCGAGTTGCGGCAGGTCTTCTCGAGTTACGGCGGGGACCTCAGGGACCCGCTCTGGTGGCCTCAGGAAAGGCCAGTCCCCATGCGAGTTGCTAGGGGACCTCTCGGGATTCCTCTCCCGTCCATGCCGGGGCCTCAGTCCTTGTGTGGAGTCGGGGCCGGAACCTGAGGATTCCTCTCCAGTGTTGCCATGGATCTTGGGGTGCTTCTGAGTCTCCCCAGGGGAGTCAGGCCTCGTCTCGAGTGGGGGCATGCACGTGCGCTTTCCTCCCGAGCTGCAGCAGTAGTGTCACGCTTCCTGTCACGTGGATCAAGGGATCTGTGGCTTTCCCTCGAGGCTGTCCCTCGAGGCTTTCCCACGAGGCTTTCCCACAGGGCTGTGCCACGTGCCACCTTGGTGTGAGTCGATCCTCGGCGGGAAAGACGAGCCGGTGAAGGGAAAAGAGGTTCCTCTGGAATGGACTGAGACATCTGGGACTCTTGGAATGGTGGCACGACCCTGGAGTTCCTCTCGCCGTTCCTGTTGAGAGGGCCTCCTCTTGAGATGCGACGGGAACGCCGGGAACTCTTTCCCGACGAAGCAGGGAAAGGATCCCTCATCTCGAGCTACGAGGCGGAAACGGGGCTCCTCTGGATGTGGGCGGGACCCTCGTGATTCCTCTCGAGTGGAGACGGCTAGGTCGGGGAACTTCTTGATTTGCACCAAGGGTGTGAAGGACCCTTTCGAAGTTCCAGAGGTGAGGTGTGATCAGCCTCGAGACGCCTCAGCGGAAATGGGCCTCATCTCGCCTGGAGGGGAGAACCTCCTGGATTTTCTCGAGTTGCGGCAGGTCTTCTCGAGTTACGGCGGGGACCTCAGGGACCCGCTCTGGTGGCCTCAGGAAAGGCCAGTCCCCATGCGAGTTGCTAGGGGACCTCTCGGGATTCCTCTCCCGTCCATGCCGGGGCCTCAGTCCTTGTGTGGAGTCGGGGCCGGAACCTGAGGATTCCTCTCCAGTGTTGCCATGGATCTTGGGGTGCTTCTGAGTCTCCCCAGGGGAGTCAGGCCTCGTCTCGAGTGGGGGCATGCACGTGCGCTTTCCTCCCGAGCTGCAGCAGTAGTGTCACGCTTCCTGTCACGTGGATCAAGGGATCTGTGGCTTTCCCTCGAGGCTGTCCCTCGAGGCTTTCCCACGAGGCTTTCCCACAGGGCTGTGCCACGTGCCACCTTGGTGTGAGTCGATCCTCGGCGGGAAAGACGAGCCGGTGAAGGGAAAAGAGGTTCCTCTGGAATGGACTGAGACATCTGGGGGACTCTTGGAATGGTGGCACGACCCTGGAGTTCCTCTCGCCGTTCCTGTTGAGAGGGCCTCCTCTTGAGATGCGACGGGAACGCCGGGAACTCTTTCCCGACGAAGCAGGGAAAGGATCCCTCATCTCGAGCTACGAGGCGGAAACGGGGCTCCTCTGGATGTGGGCGGGACCCTCGTGATTCCTCTCGAGTGGAGACGGCTAGGTCGGGGAACTTCTTGATTTGCACCAAGGGTGTGAAGGACCCTTTCGAAGTTCCAGAGGTGAGGTGTGATCAGCCTCGAGACGCCTCAGCGGAAATGGGCCTCATCTCGCCTGGAGGGGAGAACCTCCTGGATTTTCTCGAGTTGCGGCAGGTCTTCTCGAGTTACGGCGGGGACCTCAGGGACCCGCTCTGGTGGCCTCAGGAAAGGCCAGTCCCCATGCGAGTTGCTATGGAACCCCTCGGGATTCCTCTCCCGTCCATGCCGGGGCCTCAGTCCTTGTGTGGAGTCGGGGCCGGAACCTGAGGATTCCTCTCCAGTGTTGCCATGGATCTTGGGGTGCTTCTGAGGCTCCCCAGGGGAGTCAGGCCTCGTCTCGAGTGGGGGCATGCACGTGCGCTTTCCTCCCGAGCTGCAGCAGTAGTGTCACGCTTCCTGTCACGTGGATCAAGGGATCTGTGGCTTTCCCTCGAGGCTGTCCCTCGAGGCTTTCCCACGAGGCTTTCCCACAGGGCTGTGCCACGTGCCACCTTGGTGTGAGTCGATCCTCCGCGTGAAAGACGAGCCGGTGAAGGGAAAAGAGGTTCCTCTGGAATGGACTGAGACATCTGGGGGACTCTTGGAATGGTGGCACGACCCTGGAGTTCCTCTCGCCGTTCCTGTTGAGAGGGCCTCCTCTTGAGATGCGACGGGAACGCCGGGAACTCTTTCCCGACGAAGCAGGGAAAGGATCCCTCATCTCGAGCTACGAGGCGGAAACGGGGCTCCTCTGGATGTGGGCGGGACCCTCGTGATTCCTCTCGAGTGGAGACGGCTAGGTCGGGGAACTTCTTGATTTGCACCAAGGGTGTGAAGGACCCTTTCGAAGTTCCAGAGGTGAGGTGTGATCAGCCTCGAGACGCCTCAGCGGAAATGGGCCTCATCTCGCCTGGAGGGGAGAACCTCCTGGATTTTCTCGAGTTGCGGCAGGTCTTCTCGAGTTACGGCGGGGACCTCAGGGACCCGCTCTGGTGGCCTCAGGAAAGGCCAGTCCCCATGCGAGTTGCTAGGGGACCCCTCGGGATTCCTCTCCCGTCCATGCCGGGGCCTCAGTCCTTGTGTGGAGTCGGGGCCGGAACCTGAGGATTCCTCTCCAGTGTTGCCATGGATCTTGGGGTGCTTCTGAGTCTCCCCAGGGGAGTCAGGCCTCGTCTCGAGTGGGGGCATGCACGTGCGTTTTCCTCCCGAGCTGCAGCAGTAGTGTCACGCTTCCTGTCACGTGGATCAAGGGATCTGTGGCTTTCCCTCGAGGCTGTCCCTCGAGGCTTTCCCACGAGGCTTTCCCACAGGGCTGTGCCACGTGCCACCTTGGTGTGAGTCGATCCTCGGCGTGAAAGACGAGCCGGTGAAGGGAAAAGAGGTTCCTCTGGAATGGACTGAGACATCTGGGGGACTCTTGGAATGGTGGCACGACCCTGGAGTTCCTCTCGCCGTTCCTGTTGAGAGGGCCTCCTCTTGAGATGCGACGGGAACGCCGGGTACTCTTTCCCGACGAAGCAGGGAAAGGATCCCTCATCTCGAGCTACGAGGCGGAAACGGGGCTCCTCTGGATGTGGGCGGGACCCTCGTGATTCCTCTCGAGTGGAGACGGCTAGTTCGGGGAACTTCTTGATTTGCACCAAGGGTGTGAAGGACCCTTTCGAAGTTCCAGAGGTGAGGTGTGATCAGCCTCGAGACGCCTCAGCGGAAATGGGCCTCATCTCGCCTGGAGGGGAGAACCTCCTGGATTTTCTCGAGTTGCGGCAGGTCTTCTCGAGTTACGGCGGGGACCTCAGGGACCCGCTCTGGTGGCCTCAGGAAAGGCCAGTCCCCATGCGAGTTGCTAGGGGACCTCTCGGGATTCCTCTCCCGTCCATGCCGGGGCCTCAGTCCTTGTGTGGAGTCGGGGCCGGAACCTGAGGATTCCTCTCCAGTGTTGCCATGGATCTTGGGGTGCTTCTGAGTCTCCCCAGGGGAGTCAGGCCTCGTCTCGAGTGGGGGCATGCACGTGCGCTTTCCTCCCGAGCTGCAGCAGTAGTGTCACGCTTCCTGTCACGTGGATCAAGGGATCTGTGGCTTTCCCTCGAGGCTGTCCCTCGAGACTTTCCCACGAGGCTTTCCCACAGGGCTGTTCCACGTGCCACCTTGGTGTGAGTCGATCCTCGGCGTGAAAGACGAGCCGGTGAAGGGAAAAGAGGTTCCTCTGGAATGGACTGAGACATCTGGGGGACTCTTGGAATGGTGGCACGACCCTGGAGTTCCTCTCGCCGTTCCTGTTGAGAGGGCCTCCTCTTGAGATGCGACGGGAACACCGGGAACTCTTTCCCGACGAAGCAGGGAAAGGATCTCTCATCTCGAGCTACGAGGCGGAAACGGGGCTCCTCTGAATGTGGGCGGGACCCTCGTGATTCCTCTCGAGTGGAGACGGCTAGGTCGGGGAACTTCTTGATTTGCACCAAGGGTGTGAAGGACCCTTTCGAAGTTCCAGAGGTGAGGTGTGATCAGCCTCGAGACGCCTCAGCGGAAATGGGCCTCATCTCGCCTGGAGGGGAGAACCTCCTGGATTTTCTCGAGTTGCGGCAGGTCTTCTCGAGTTACGACGGGGACCTCAGGGACCCGCTCTGGTGGCCTCAGGAAAGGCCAGTCCCCATGCGAGTTGCTAGGGGACCTCTCGGGATTCCTCTCCCGTCCATGCCGGGGCCTCAGTCCTTGTGTGGAGTCGGGGCCGGAACCTGAGGATTCCTCTCCAGTGTTGCCATGGATCTTGGGGTGCTTCTGAGTCTCCCCAGGGGAGTCAGGCCTCGTCTCGAGTGGGGGCATGCACGTGCGCTTTCCTCCCGAGCTGCAGCAGTAGTGTCACGCTTCCTGTCACGTGGATCAAGGGATCTGTGGCTTTCCCTCGAGGCTGTTCCTCGAGGCTTTCCCACGAGGCTTTCCCACAGGGCTGTGCCACGTGCCACCTTGGTGTGAGTCGATCCTCGGCGTGAAAGACGAGCCGGTGAAGGGAAAAGAGGTTCCTCTGGAATGGACTGAGACATCTGGGGGACTCTTGGAATGGTGGCACGACCCTGGAGTTCCTCTCGCCGTTCCTGTTGAGAGGGCCTCCTCTTGAGATGCGACGGGAACGCCGGGAACTCTTTCCCGACGAAGCAGGGAAAGGATCCCTCATCTCGAGCTACGAGGCGGAAACGGGGCTCCTCTGGATGTGGGCGGGACCCTCGTGATTCCTCTCGAGTGGAGACGGCTAGGTCGGGGAACTTCTTGATTTGCACCAAGGGTGTGAAGGACCCTTTCGAAGTTCCAGAGGTGAGGTGTGATCAGCCTCGAGACGCCTCAGCGGAAATGGGCCTCATCTCGCCTGGAGGGGAGAACCTCCTGGATTTTCTCGAGTTGCGGCAGGTCTTCTCGAGTTACGGCGGGGACCTCAGGGACCCGCTCTGGTGGCCTCAGGAAAGGCCAGTCCCCATGCGAGTTGCTAGGGGACCTCTCGGGATTCCTCTCCCGTCCATGCCGGGGCCTCAGTCCTTGTGTGGAGTCGGGGCCGGAACCTGAGGATTCCTCTCCAGTGTTGCCATGGATCTTGGGGTGCTTCTGAGTCTCCCCAGGGGAGTCAGGCCTCGTCTCGAGTGGGGGCATGCACGTGCGCTTTCCTCCCGAGCTGCAGCAGTAGTGTCACGCTTCCTGTCACGTGGATCAAGGGATCTGTGGCTTTCCCTCGAGGCTGTCCCTCGAGGCTTTCCCACGAGGCTTTCCCACAGGGCTGTGCCACGTGCCACCTTGGTGTGAGTCGATCCTCGGCGGGAAAGACGAGCCGGTGAAGGGAAAAGAGGTTCCTCTGGAATGGACTGAGACATCTGGGGGACTCTTGGAATGGTGGCACGACCCTGGAGTTCCTCTCGCCGTTCCTGTTGAGAGGGCCTCCTCTTGAGATGCGACGGGAACGCCAGGAACTCTTTCCCGACGAAGCAGGGAAAGGATCCCTCATCTCGAGCTACGAGGCGGAAACGGGGCTCCTCTGGATGTGGGCGGGACCCTCGTGATTCCTCTCGAGTGGAGACGGCTAGGTCGGGGAACTTCTTGATTTGCACCAAGGGTGTGAAGGACCCTTTCGAAGTTCCAGAGGTGAGGTGTGATCAGCCTCGAGACGCCTCAGCGGAAATGGGCCTCATCTCGCCTGGAGGGGAGAACCTCCTGGATTTTCTCGAGTTGCAGCAGGTCTTCTCGAGTTACGGCGGGGACCTCAGGGACCCGCTCTGGTGGCCTCAGGAAAGGCCAGTCCCCATGCGAGTTGCTATGGGACCCCTCGGGATTGCTCTCCCGTCCATGCCGGGGCCTCAGTCCTTGTGTGGAGTCGGGGCCGGAACCTGAGGATTCCTCTCCAGTGTTACCATGGATCTTGGGGTGCTTCTGAGTCTCCCCAGGGGAGTCAGGCCTCGTCTCGAGTGGGGGCATGCACGTGCGCTTTCCTCCCGAGCTGCAGCAGTAGTGTCACGCTTCCTGTCACGTGGATCAAGGGATCTGTGGCTTTCCCTCGAGGCTGTCCCTCGAGGCTTTCCCACGAGGCTTTCCCACAGGGCTGTGCCACGTGCCACCTTGGTGTGAGTCGATCCTCGGCGGGAAAGACGAGCCGGTGAAGGGAAAAGAGGTTCCTCTGGAATGGACTGAGACATCTGGGACTCGTGGAATGGTGGCACGACCCTGGAGTTCCTCTCGCCGTTCCTGTTGAGAGGGCCTCCTCTTGAGATGCGACGGGAACGCCGGGAACTCTTTCCCGACGAAGCAGGGAAAGGATCCCTCATCTCGAGCTACGAGGCGGAAACGGGGCTCCTCTGGATGTGGGCGGGACCCTCGTGATTCCTCTCGAGTGGAGACGGCTAGGTCGGGGAACTTCTTGATTTGCACCAAGGGTGTGAAGGACCCTTTCGAAGTTCCAGAGGTGAGGTGTGATCAGCCTCGAGACGCCTCAGCGGAAATGGGCCTCATCTCGCCTGGAGGGGAGAACCTCCTGGATTTTCTCGAGTTGCGGCAGGTCTTCTCGAGTTACGGCGGGGACCTCAGGGACCCGCTCTGGTGGCCTCAGGAAAGGCCAGTCCCCATGCGAGTTGCTAGGGGACCTCTCGGGATTCCTCTCCCGTCCATGCCGGGGCCTCAGTCCTTGTGTGGAGTCGGGGCCGGAACCTGAGGATTCCTCTCCAGTGTTGCCATGGATCTTGGGGTGCTTCTGAGTCTCCCCAGGGGAGTCAGGCCTCGTCTCGAGTGGGGGCATGCACGTGCGCTTTCCTCCCGAGCTGCAGCAGTAGTGTCACGCTTCCTGTCACGTGGATCAAGGGATCTGTGGCTTTCCCTCGAGGCTGTCCCTCGAGGCTTTCCCACGAGGCTTTCCCACAGGGCTGTGCCACGTGCCACCTTGGTGTGAGTCGATCCTCGGCGGGAAAGACGAGCCGGTGAAGGGAAAACAGGTTCCTCTGGAATGGACTGAGACATCTGGGGGACTCTTGGAATGGTGGCACGACCCTGGAGTTCCTCTCGCCGTTCCTGTTGAGAGGGCCTCCTCTTGAGATGCGACGGGAACGCCGGGAACTCTTTCCCGACGAAGCAGGGAAAGGATCCCTCATCTCGAGCTACGAGGCGGAAACGGGGCTCCTCTGGATGTGGGCGGGACCCTCGTGATTCCTCTCGAGTGGAGACGGCTAGGTCGGGGAACTTCTTGATTTGCACCAAGGGTGTGAAGGACCCTTTCGAAGTTCCAGAGGTGAGGTGTGATCAGCCTCGAGACGCCTCAGCGGAAATGGGCCTCATCTCGCCTGGAGGGGAGAACCTCCTGGATTTTCTCGAGTTGCGGCAGGTCTTCTCGAGTTACGGCGGGGACCTCAGGGACCCGCTCTGGTGGCCTCAGGAAAGGCCAGTCCCCATGCGAGTTGCTATGGAACCCCTCGGGATTCCTCTCCCGTCCATGCCGGGGCCTCAGTCCTTGTGTGGAGTCGGGGCCGGAACCTGAGGATTCCTCTCCAGTGTTGCCATGGATCTTGGGGTGCTTCTGAGGCTCCCCAGGGGAGTCAGGCCTCGTCTCGAGTGGGGGCATGCACGTGCGCTTTCCTCCCGAGCTGCAGCAGTAGTGTCACGCTTCCTGTCACGTGGATCAAGGGATCTGTGGCTTTCCCTCGAGGCTGTCCCTCGAGGCTTTCCCACGAGGCTTTCCCACAGGGCTGTGCCACGTGCCACCTTGGTGTGAGTCGATCTTCGGCGGGAAAGACGAGCCGGTGAAGGGAAAAGAGGTTCCTCTGGAATGGACTGAGACATCTGGGGGACTCTTGGAATGGTGGCACGACCCTGGAGTTCCTCTCGCCGTTCCTGTTGAGAGGGCCTCCTCTTGAGATGCGACGGGAACGCCGGGAACTCTTTCCCGACGAAGCAGGGAAAGGATCCCTCATCTCGAGCTACGAGGCGGAAACGGGGCTCCTCTGGATGTGGGCGGGACCCTCGTGATTCCTCTCGAGTGGAGACGGCTAGGTCGGGGAACTTCTTGATTTGCACCAAGGGTGTGAAGGACCCTTTCGAAGTTCCAGAGGTGAGGTGTGATCAGCCTCGAGACGCCTCAGCGGAAATGGGCCTCATCTCGCCTGGAGGGGAGAACCTCCTGGATTTTCTCGAGTTGCGGCAGGTCTTCTCGAGTTACGGCGGGGACCTCAGGGACCCGCTCTGGTGGCCTCAGGAAAGGCCAGTCCCCATGCGAGTTGCTAGGGGACCTCTCGGGATTCCTCTCCCGTCCATGCCGGGGCCTCAGTCCTTGTGTGGAGTCGGGGCCGGAACCTGAGGATTCCTCTCCAGTGTTGCCATGGATCTTGGGGTGCTTCTGAGTCTCCCCAGGGGAGTCAGGCCTCGTCTCGAGTGGGGGCATGCACGTGCGCTTTCCTCCCGAGCTGCAGCAGTAGTGTCACGCTTCCTGTCACGTGGATCAAGGGATCTGTGGCTTTCCCTCGAGGCTGTCCCTCGAGGCTTTCCCACGAGGCTTTCCCACAGGGCTGTGCCACGTGCCACCTTGGTGTGAGTCGATCCTCGGCGGGAAAGACGAGCCGGTGAAGGGAAAACAGGTTCCTCTGGAATGGACTGAGACATCTGGGGGACTCTTGGAATGGTGGCACGACCCTGGAGTTCCTCTCGCCGTTCCTGTTGAGAGGGCCTCCTCTTGAGATGCGACGGGAACGCCGGGAACTCTTTCCCGACGAAGCAGGGAAAGGATCCCTCATCTCGAGCTACGAGGCGGAAACGGGGCTCCTCTGGATGTGGGCGGGACCCTCGTGATTCCTCTCGAGTGGAGACGGCTAGGTCGGGGAACTTCTTGATTTGCACCAAGGGTGTGAAGGACCCTTTCGAAGTTCCAGAGGTGAGGTGTGATCAGCCTCGAGACGCCTCAGCGGAAATGGGCCTCATCTCGCCTGGAGGGGAGAACCTCCTGGATTTTCTCGAGTTGCGGCAGGTCTTCTCGAGTTACGGCGGGGACCTCAGGGACCCGCTCTGGTGGCCTCAGGAAAGGCCAGTCCCCATGCGAGTTGCTATGGAACCCCTCGGGATTCCTCTCCCGTCCATGCCGGGGCCTCAGTCCTTGTGTGGAGTCGGGGCCGGAACCTGAGGATTCCTCTCCAGTGTTGCCATGGATCTTGGGGTGCTTCTGAGGCTCCCCAGGGGAGTCAGGCCTCGTCTCGAGTGGGGGCATGCACGTGCGCTTTCCTCCCGAGCTGCAGCAGTAGTGTCACGCTTCCTGTCACGTGGATCAAGGGATCTGTGGCTTTCCCTCGAGGCTGTCCCTCGAGGCTTTCCCACGAGGCTTTCCCACAGGGCTGTGCCACGTGCCACCTTGGTGTGAGTCGATCTTCGGCGGGAAAGACGAGCCGGTGAAGGGAAAAGAGGTTCCTCTGGAATGGACTGAGACATCTGGGGGACTCTTGGAATGGTGGCACGACCCTGGAGTTCCTCTCGCCGTTCCTGTTGAGAGGGCCTCCTCTTGAGATGCGACGGGAACGCCGGGAACTCTTTCCCGACGAAGCAGGGAAAGGATCCCTCATCTCGAGCTACGAGGCGGAAACGGGGCTCCTCTGGATGTGGGCGGGACCCTCGTGATTCCTCTCGAGTGGAGACGGCTAGGTCGGGGAACTTCTTGATTTGCACCAAGGGTGTGAAGGACCCTTTCGAAGTTCCAGAGGTGAGGTGTGATCAGCCTCGAGACGCCTCAGCGGAAATGGGCCTCATCTCGCCTGGAGGGGAGAACCTCCTGGATTTTCTCGAGTTGCGGCAGGTCTTCTCGAGTTACAGCGGGGACCTCAGGGACCCGCTCTGGTGGCCTCAGGAAAGGCCAGTCCCCATGCGAGTTGCTAGGGGACCCCTCGGGATTCCTCTCCCGTCCATGCCGGGGCCTCAGTCCTTGTGTGGAGTCGGGGCCGGAACCTGAGGATTCCTCTCCAGTGTTGCCATGGATCTTGGGGTGCTTCTGAGTCTCCCCAGGGGAGTCAGGCCTCGTCTCGAGTGGGGGCATGCACGTGCGCTTTCCTCCCGAGCTGCAGCAGTAGTGTCACGCTTCCTGTCACGTGGATCAAGGGATCTGTGGCTTTCCCTCGAGGCTGTCCCTCGAGGCTTTCCCACGAGGCTTTCCCACAGGGCTGTGCCACGTGCCACCTTGGTGTGAGTCGATCCTCGGCGGGAAAGACGAGCCGGTGAAGGGAAAACAGGTTCCTCTGGAATGGACTGAGACATCTGGGGGACTCTTGGAATGGTGGCACGACCCTGGAGTTCCTCTCGCCGTTCCTGTTGAGAGGGCCTCCTCTTGAGATGCGACGGGAACGCCGGGAACTCTTTCCCGACGAAGCAGGGAAAGGATCCCTCATCTCGAGCTACGAGGCGGAAACGGGGCTCCTCTGGATGTGGGCGGGACCCTCGTGATTCCTCTCGAGTGGAGACGGCTAGGTCGGGGAACTTCTTGATTTGCACCAAGGGTGTGAAGGACCCTTTCGAAGTTCCAGAGGTGAGGTGTGATCAGCCTCGAGACGCCTCAGCGGAAATGGGCCTCATCTCGCCTGGAGGGGAGAACCTCCTGGATTTTCTCGAGTTGCGGCAGGTCTTCTCGAGTTACGGCGGGGACCTCAGGGACCCGCTCTGGTGGCCTCAGGAAAGGCCAGTCCCCATGCGAGTTGCTATGGAACCCCTCGGGATTCCTCTCCCGTCCATGCCGGGGCCTCAGTCCTTGTGTGGAGTCGGGGCCGGAACCTGAGGATTCCTCTCCAGTGTTGCCATGGATCTTGGGGTGCTTCTGAGGCTCCCCAGGGGAGTCAGGCCTCGTCTCGAGTGGGGGCATGCACGTGCGCTTTCCTCCCGAGCTGCAGCAGTAGTGTCACGCTTCCTGTCACGTGGATCAAGGGATCTGTGGCTTTCCCTCGAGGCTGTCCCTCGAGGCTTTCCCACGAGGCTTTCCCACAGGGCTGTGCCACGTGCCACCTTGGTGTGAGTCGATCTTCGGCGGGAAAGACGAGCCGGTGAAGGGAAAAGAGGTTCCTCTGGAATGGACTGAGACATCTGGGGGACTCTTGGAATGGTGGCACGACCCTGGAGTTCCTCTCGCCGTTCCTGTTGAGAGGGCCTCCTCTTGAGATGCGACGGGAACGCCGGGAACTCTTTCCCGACGAAGCAGGGAAAGGATCCCTCATCTCGAGCTACGAGGCGGAAACGGGGCTCCTCTGGATGTGGGCGGGACCCTCGTGATTCCTCTCGAGTGGAGACGGCTAGGTCGGGGAACTTCTTGATTTGCACCAAGGGTGTGAAGGACCCTTTCGAAGTTCCAGAGGT
Source organism: Budorcas taxicolor (assembly GCF_023091745.1). NCBI lineage: Eukaryota > Metazoa > Chordata > Mammalia > Artiodactyla > Bovidae > Budorcas > Budorcas taxicolor. Next base: position 866,211 of record NW_026291642.1, on the reverse strand, counting down.
GAGGTGTGATCAGCCTCGAGACGCCTCAGCGGAAATGGGCCTCATCTCGCCTGGAGGGGAGAACCTCCTGGATTTTCTCGAGTTGCGGCAGGTCTTCTCGAGTTACGGCGGGGACCTCAGGGACCCGCTCTGGTGGCCTCAGGAAAGGCCAGTCCCCATGCGAGTTGCTAGGGGACCTCTCGGGATTCCTCTCCCGTCCATGCCGGGGCCTCAGTCCTTGTGTGGAGTCGGGGCCGGAACCTGAGGATTCCTCTCCAGTGTTGCCATGGATCTTGGGGTGCTTCTGAGTCTCCCCAGGGGAGTCAGGCCTCGTCTCGAGTGGGGGCATGCACGTGCGCTTTCCTCCCGAGCTGCAGCAGTAGTGTCACGCTTCCTGTCACGTGGATCAAGGGATCTGTGGCTTTCCCTCGAGGCTGTCCCTCGAGGCTTTCCCACGAGGCTTTCCCACAGGGCTGTGCCACGTGCCACCTTGGTGTGAGTCGATCCTCGGCGGGAAAGACGAGCCGGTGAAGGGAAAACAGGTTCCTCTGGAATGGACTGAGACATCTGGGGGACTCTTGGAATGGTGGCACGACCCTGGAGTTCCTCTCGCCGTTCCTGTTGAGAGGGCCTCCTCTTGAGATGCGACGGGAACGCCGGGAACTCTTTCCCGACGAAGCAGGGAAAGGATCCCTCATCTCGAGCTACGAGGCGGAAACGGGGCTCCTCTGGATGTGGGCGGGACCCTCGTGATTCCTCTCGAGTGGAGACGGCTAGGTCGGGGAACTTCTTGATTTGCACCAAGGGTGTGAAGGACCCTTTCGAAGTTCCAGAGGTGAGGTGTGATCAGCCTCGAGACGCCTCAGCGGAAATGGGCCTCATCTCGCCTGGAGGGGAGAACCTCCTGGATTTTCTCGAGTTGCGGCAGGTCTTCTCGAGTTACGGCGGGGACCTCAGGGACCCGCTCTGGTGGCCTCAGGAAAGGCCAGTCCCCATGCGAGTTGCTATGGAACCCCTCGGGATTCCTCTCCCGTCCATGCCGGGGCCTCAGTCCTTGTGTGGAGTCGGGGCCGGAACCTGAGGATTCCTCTCCAGTGTTGCCATGGATCTTGGGGTGCTTCTGAGGCTCCCCAGGGGAGTCAGGCCTCGTCTCGAGTGGGGGCATGCACGTGCGCTTTCCTCCCGAGCTGCAGCAGTAGTGTCACGCTTCCTGTCACGTGGATCAAGGGATCTGTGGCTTTCCCTCGAGGCTGTCCCTCGAGGCTTTCCCACGAGGCTTTCCCACAGGGCTGTGCCACGTGCCACCTTGGTGTGAGTCGATCTTCGGCGGGAAAGACGAGCCGGTGAAGGGAAAAGAGGTTCCTCTGGAATGGACTGAGACATCTGGGGGACTCTTGGAATGGTGGCACGACCCTGGAGTTCCTCTCGCCGTTCCTGTTGAGAGGGCCTCCTCTTGAGATGCGACGGGAACGCCGGGAACTCTTTCCCGACGAAGCAGGGAAAGGATCCCTCATCTCGAGCTACGAGGCGGAAACGGGGCTCCTCTGGATGTGGGCGGGACCCTCGTGATTCCTCTCGAGTGGAGACGGCTAGGTCGGGGAACTTCTTGATTTGCACCAAGGGTGTGAAGGACCCTTTCGAAGTTCCAGAGGTGAGGTGTGATCAGCCTCGAGACGCCTCAGCGGAAATGGGCCTCATCTCGCCTGGAGGGGAGAACCTCCTGGATTTTCTCGAGTTGCGGCAGGTCTTCTCGAGTTACAGCGGGGACCTCAGGGACCCGCTCTGGTGGCCTCAGGAAAGGCCAGTCCCCATGCGAGTTGCTAGGGGACCCCTCGGGATTCCTCTCCCGTCCATGCCGGGGCCTCAGTCCTTGTGTGGAGTCGGGGCCGGAACCTGAGGATTCCTCTCCAGTGTTGCCATGGATCTTGGGGTGCTTCTGAGTCTCACCAGGGGAGTCAGGCCTCGTCTCGAGTGGGGGCATGCACGTGCGCTTTCCTCCCGAGCTGCAGCAGTAGTGTCACGCTTCCTGTCACGTGGATCAAGGGATCTGTGGCTTTCCCTCGAGGCTGTCCCTCGAGGCTTTCCCACGAGGCTTTCCCACAGGGCTGTGCCACGTGCCACCTTGGTGTGAGTCGATCCTCGGCGGGAAAGACGAGCCGGTGAAGGGAAAAGAGGTTCCTCTGGAATGGACTGAGACATCTGGGGGACTCTTGGAATGGTGGCACGACCCTGGAGTTCCTCTCGCCGTTCCTGTTGAGAGGGCCTCCTCTTGAGATGCGACGGGAACACCGGGAACTCTTTCCCGACGAAGCAGGGAAAGTATCTCTCATCTCGAGCTACGAGGCGGAAACGGGGCTCCTCTGAATGTGGGCGGGACCCTCGTGATTCCTCTCGAGTGGAGACGGCTAGGTCGGGGAACTTCTTGATTTGCACCAAGGGTGTGAAGGACCCTTTCGAAGTTCCAGAGGTGAGGTGTGATCAGCCTCGAGACGCCTCAGCGGAAATGGGCCTCATCTCGCCTGGAGGGGAGAACCTCCTGGATTTTCTCGAGTTGCGGCAGGTCTTCTCGAGTTACGGCGGGGACCTCAGGGACCCGCTCTGGTGGCCTCAGGAAAGGCCAGTCCCCATGCGAGTTGCTAGGGGACCTCTCGGGATTCCTCTCCCGTCCATGCCGGGGCCTCAGTCCTTGTGTGGAGTCGGGGCCGGAACCTGAGGATTCCTCTCCAGTGTTGCCATGGATCTTGGGGTGCTTCTGAGTCTCCCCAGGGGAGTCAGGCCTCGTCTCGAGTGGGGGCATGCACGTGCGCTTTCCTCCCGAGCTGCAGCAGTAGTGTCACGCTTCCTGTCACGTGGATCAAGGGATCTGTGGCTTTCCCTCGAGGCTGTCCCTCGAGGCTTTCCCACGAGGCTTTCCCACAGGGCTGTGCCACGTGCCACCTTGGTGTGAGTCGATCCTCGGCGGGAAAGACGAGCCGGTGAAGGGAAAAGAGGTTCCTCTGGAATGGACTGAGACATCTGGGACTCTTGGAATGGTGGCACGACCCTGGAGTTCCTCTCGCCGTTCCTGTTGAGAGGGCCTCCTCTTGAGATGCGACGGGAACGCCGGGAACTCTTTCCCGACGAAGCAGGGAAAGGATCCCTCATCTCGAGCTACGAGGCGGAAACGGGGCTCCTCTGGATGTGGGCGGGACCCTCGTGATTCCTCTCGAGTGGAGACGGCTAGGTCGGGGAACTTCTTGATTTGCACCAAGGGTGTGAAGGACCCTTTCGAAGTTCCAGAGGTGAGGTGTGATCAGCCTCGAGACGCCTCAGCGGAAATGGGCCTCATCTCGCCTGGAGGGGAGAACCTCCTGGATTTTCTCGAGTTGCGGCAGGTCTTCTCGAGTTACGGCGGGGACCTCAGGGACCCGCTCTGGTGGCCTCAGGAAAGGCCAGTCCCCATGCGAGTTGCTAGGGGACCTCTCGGGATTCCTCTCCCGTCCATGCCGGGGCCTCAGTCCTTGTGTGGAGTCGGGGCCGGAACCTGAGGATTCCTCTCCAGTGTTGCCATGGATCTTGGGGTGCTTCTGAGTCTCCCCAGGGGAGTCAGGCCTCGTCTCGAGTGGGGGCATGCACGTGCGCTTTCCTCCCGAGCTGCAGCAGTAGTGTCACGCTTCCTGTCACGTGGATCAAGGGATCTGTGGCTTTCCCTCGAGGCTGTCCCTCGAGGCTTTCCCACGAGGCTTTCCCACAGGGCTGTGCCACGTGCCACCTTGGTGTGAGTCGATCCTCGGCGGGAAAGACGAGCCGGTGAAGGGAAAAGAGGTTCCTCTGGAATGGACTGAGACATCTGGGGGACTCTTGGAATGGTGGCACGACCCTGGAGTTCCTCTCGCCGTTCCTGTTGAGAGGGCCTCCTCTTGAGATGCGACGGGAACGCCGGGAACTCTTTCCCGACGAAGCAGGGAAAGGATCCCTCATCTCGAGCTACGAGGCGGAAACGGGGCTCCTCTGGATGTGGGCGGGACCCTCGTGATTCCTCTCGAGTGGAGACGGCTAGGTCGGGGAACTTCTTGATTTGCACCAAGGGTGTGAAGGACCCTTTCGAAGTTCCAGAGGTGAGGTGTGATCAGCCTCGAGACGCCTCAGCGGAAATGGGCCTCATCTCGCCTGGAGGGGAGAACCTCCTGGATTTTCTCGAGTTGCGGCAGGTCTTCTCGAGTTACGGCGGGGACCTCAGGGACCCGCTCTGGTGGCCTCAGGAAAGGCCAGTCCCCATGCGAGTTGCTAGGGAACCCCTCGGGATTCCTCTCCCGTCCATGCCGGGGCCTCAGTCCTTGTGTGGAGTCGGGGCCGGAACCTGAGGATTCCTCTCCAGTGTTGCCATGGATCTTGGGGTGCTTCTGAGGCTCCCCAGGGGAGTCAGGCCTCGTCTCGAGTGGGGGCATGCACGTGCGCTTTCCTCCCGAGCTGCAGCGGTAGTGTCACGCTTCCTGTCACGTGGATCAAGGGATCTGTGGCTTTCCCTCGAGGCTGTCCCTCGAGGCTTTCCCACGAGGCTTTCCCACAGGGCTGTGCCACGTGCCACCTTGGTGTGAGTCGATCTTCGGCGGGAAAGACGAGCCGGTGAAGGGAAAAGAGGTTCCTCTGGAATGGACTGAGACATCTGGGGGACTCTTGGAATGGTGGCACGACCCTGGAGTTCCTCTCGCCGTTCCTGTTGAGAGGGCCTCCTCTTGAGATGCGACGGGAACGCCGGGAACTCTTTCCCGACGAAGCAGGGAAAGGATCCCTCATCTCGAGCTACGAGGCGGAAACGGGGCTCCTCTGGATGTGGGCGGGACCCTCGTGATTCCTCTCGAGTGGAGACGGCTAGGTCGGGGAACTTCTTGATTTGCACCAAGGGTGTGAAGGACCCTTTCGAAGTTCCAGAGGTGAGGTGTGATCAGCCTCGAGACGCCTCAGCGGAAATGGGCCTCATCTCGCCTGGAGGGGAGAACCTCCTGGATTTTCTCGAGTTGCGGCAGGTCTTCTCGAGTTACGGCGGGGACCTCAGGGACCCGCTCTGGTGGCCTCAGGAAAGGCCAGTCCCCATGCGAGTTGCTAGGGGACCTCTCGGGATTCCTCTCCCGTCCATGCCGGGGCCTCAGTCCTTGTGTGGAGTCGGGGCCGGAACCTGAGGATTCCTCTCCAGTGTTGCCATGGATCTTGGGGTGCTTCTGAGTCTCCCCAGGGGAGTCAGGCCTCGTCTCGAGTGGGGGCATGCACGTGCGCTTTCCTCCCGAGCTGCAGCAGTAGTGTCACGCTTCCTGTCACGTGGATCAAGGGATCTGTGGCTTTCCCTCGAGGCTGTCCCTCGAGGCTTTCCCACGAGGCTTTCCCACAGGGCTGTGCCACGTGCCACCTTGGTGTGAGTCGATCCTCGGCGGGAAAGACGAGCCGGTGAAGGGAAAACAGGTTCCTCTGGAATGGACTGAGACATCTGGGGGACTCTTGGAATGGTGGCACGACCCTGGAGTTCCTCTCGCCGTCCCTGTTGAGAGGGCCTCCTCTTGAGATGCGACGGGAACGCCGGGAACTCTTTCCCGACGAAGCAGGGAAAGGATCCCTCATCTCGAGCTACGAGGCGGAAACGGGGCTCCTCTGGATGTGGGCGGGACCCTCGTGATTCCTCTCGAGTGGAGACGGCTAGGTCGGGGAACTTCTTGATTTGCACCAAGGGTGTGAAGGACCCTTTCGAAGTTCCAGAGGTGAGGTGTGATCAGCCTCGAGACGCCTCAGCGGAAATGGGCCTCATCTCGCCTGGAGGGGAGAACCTCCTGGATTTTCTCGAGTTGCGGCAGGTCTTCTCGAGTTACGGCGGGGACCTCAGGGACCCGCTCTGGTGGCCTCAGGAAAGGCCAGTCCCCATGCGAGTTGCTATGGAACCCCTCGGGATTCCTCTCCCGTCCATGCCGGGGCCTCAGTCCTTGTGTGGAGTCGGGGCCGGAACCTGAGGATTCCTCTCCAGTGTTGCCATGGATCTTGGGGTGCTTCTGAGGCTCCCCAGGGGAGTCAGGCCTCGTCTCGAGTGGGGGCATGCACGTGCGCTTTCCTCCCGAGCTGCAGCAGTAGTGTCACGCTTCCTGTCACGTGGATCAAGGGATCTGTGGCTTTCCCTCGAGGCTGTCCCTCGAGGCTTTCCCACGAGGCTTTCCCACAGGGCTGTGCCACGTGCCACCTTGGTGTGAGTCGATCTTCGGCGGGAAAGACGAGCCGGTGAAGGGAAAAGAGGTTCCTCTGGAATGGACTGAGACATCTGGGGGACTCTTGGAATGGTGGCACGACCCTGGAGTTCCTCTCGCCGTTCCTGTTGAGAGGGCCTCCTCTTGAGATGCGACGGGAACGCCGGGAACTCTTTCCCGACGAAGCAGGGAAAGGATCCCTCATCTCGAGCTACGAGGCGGAAACGGGGCTCCTCTGGATGTGGGCGGGACCCTCGTGATTCCTCTCGAGTGGAGACGGCTAGGTCGGGGAACTTCTTGATTTGCACCAAGGGTGTGAAGGACCCTTTCGAAGTTCCAGAGGTGAGGTGTGATCAGCCTCGAGACGCCTCAGCGGAAATGGGCCTCATCTCGCCTGGAGGGGAGAACCTCCTGGATTTTCTCGAGTTGCGGCAGGTCTTCTCGAGTTACAGCGGGGACCTCAGGGACCCGCTCTGGTGGCCTCAGGAAAGGCCAGTCCCCATGCGAGTTGCTAGGGGACCCCTCGGGATTCCTCTCCCGTCCATGCCGGGGCCTCAGTCCTTGTGTGGAGTCGGGGCCGGAACCTGAGGATTCCTCTCCAGTGTTGCCATGGATCTTGGGGTGCTTCTGAGTCTCACCAGGGGAGTCAGGCCTCGTCTCGAGTGGGGGCATGCACGTGCGCTTTCCTCCCGAGCTGCAGCAGTAGTGTCACGCTTCCTGTCACGTGGATCAAGGGATCTGTGGCTTTCCCTCGAGGCTGTCCCTCGAGGCTTTCCCACGAGGCTTTCCCACAGGGCTGTGCCACGTGCCACCTTGGTGTGAGTCGATCCTCGGCGGGAAAGACGAGCCGGTGAAGGGAAAAGAGGTTCCTCTGGAATGGACTGAGACATCTGGGGGACTCTTGGAATGGTGGCACGACCCTGGAGTTCCTCTCGCCGTTCCTGTTGAGAGGGCCTCCTCTTGAGATGCGACGGGAACACCGGGAACTCTTTCCCGACGAAGCAGGGAAAGTATCTCTCATCTCGAGCTACGAGGCGGAAACGGGGCTCCTCTGAATGTGGGCGGGACCCTCGTGATTCCTCTCGAGTGGAGACGGCTAGGTCGGGGAACTTCTTGATTTGCACCAAGGGTGTGAAGGACCCTTTCGAAGTTCCAGAGGTGAGGTGTGATCAGCCTCGAGACGCCTCAGCGGAAATGGGCCTCATCTCGCCTGGAGGGGAGAACCTCCTGGATTTTCTCGAGTTGCGGCAGGTCTTCTCGAGTTACGGCGGGGACCTCAGGGACCCGCTCTTGTGGCCTCAGGAAAGGCCAGTCCCCATGCGAGTTGCTAGGGGACCTCTCGGGATTCCTCTCCCGTCCATGCCGGGGCCTCAGTCCTTGTGTGGAGTCGGGGCCGGAACCTGAGGATTCCTCTCCAGTGTTGCCATGGATCTTGGGGTGCTTCTGAGTCTCCCCAGGGGAGTCAGGCCTCGTCTCGAGTGGGGGCATGCACGTGCGCTTTCCTCCCGAGCTGCAGCAGTAGTGTCACGCTTCCTGTCACGTGGATCAAGGGATCTGTGGCTTTCCCTCGAGGCTGTCCCTCGAGGCTTTCCCACGAGACTTTCCCACAGGGCTGTGCCACGTGCCACCTTGGTGTGAGTCGATCCTCGGCGGGAAAGACGAGCCGGTGAAGGGAAAAGAGGTTCCTCTGGAATGGACTGAGACATCTGGGACTCTTGGAATGGTGGCACGACCCTGGAGTTCCTCTCGCCGTTCCTGTTGAGAGGGCCTCCTCTTGAGATGCGACGGGAACGCCGGGAACTCTTTCCCGACGAAGCAGGGAAAGGATCCCTCATCTCGAGCTACGATGCGGAAACGGGGCTCCTCTGGATGTGGGCGGGACCCTCGTGATTCCTCTCGAGTGGAGACGGCTAGGTCGGGGAACTTCTTGATTTGCACCAAGGGTGTGAAGGACCCTTTCGAAGTTCCAGAGGTGAGGTGTGATCAGCCTCGAGACGCCTCAGCGGAAATGGGCCTCATCTCGCCTGGAGGGGAGAACCTCCTGGATTTTCTCGAGTTGCGGCAGGTCTTCTCGAGTTACGGCGGGGACCTCAGGGACCCGCTCTGGTGGCCTCAGGAAAGGCCAGTCCCCATGCGAGTTGCTAGGGGACCTCTCGGGATTCCTCTCCCGTCCATGCCGGGGCCTCAGTCCTTGTGTGGAGTCGGGGCCGGAACCTGAGGATTCCTCTCCAGTGTTGCCATGGATCTTGGGGTGCTTCTGAGTCTCCCCAGGGGAGTCAGGCCTCGTCTCGAGTGGGGGCATGCACGTGCGCTTTCCTCCCGAGCTGCAGCAGTAGTGTCACGCTTCCTGTCACGTGGATCAAGGGATCTGTGGCTTTCCCTCGAGGCTGTCCCTCGAGGCTTTCCCACGAGGCTTTCCCACAGGGCTGTGCCACGTGCCACCTTGGTGTGAGTCGATCCTCGGCGGGAAAGACGAGCCGGTGAAGGGAAAAGAGGTTCCTCTGGAATGGACTGAGACATCTGGGGGACTCTTGGAATGGTGGCACGACCCTGGAGTTCCTCTCGCCGTTCCTGTTGAGAGGGCCTCCTCTTGAGATGCGACGGGAACGCCGGGAACTCTTTCCCGACGAAGCAGGGAAAGGATCCCTCATCTCGAGCTACGAGGCGGAAACGGGGCTCCTCTGGATGTGGGCGGGACCCTCGTGATTCCTCTCGAGTGGAGACGGCTAGGTCGGGGAACTTCTTGATTTGCACCAAGGGTGTGAAGGACCCTTTCGAAGTTCCAGAGGTGAGGTGTGATCAGCCTCGAGACGCCTCAGCGGAAATGGGCCTCATCTCGCCTGGAGGGGAGAACCTCCTGGATTTTCTCGAGTTGCGGCAGGTCTTCTCGAGTTACGGCGGGGACCTCAGGGACCCGCTCTGGTGGCCTCAGGAAAGGCCAGTCCCCATGCGAGTTGCTAGGGAACCCCTCGGGATTCCTCTCCCGTCCATGCCGGGGCCTCAGTCCTTGTGTGGAGTCGGGGCCGGAACCTGAGGATTCCTCTCCAGTGTTGCCATGGATCTTGGGGTGCTTCTGAGGCTCCCCAGGGGAGTCAGGCCTCGTCTCGAGTGGGGGCATGCACGTGCGCTTTCCTCCCGAGCTGCAGCAGTAGTGTCACGCTTCCTGTCACGTGGATCAAGGGATCTGTGGCTTTCCCTCGAGGCTGTCCCTCGAGGCTTTCCCACGAGGCTTTCCCATAGGGCTGTGCCACGTGCCACCTTGGTGTGAGTCGATCTTCGGCGGGAAAGACGAGCCGGTGAAGGGAAAAGAGGTTCCTCTGGAATGGACTGAGACATCTGGGGGACTCTTGGAATGGTGGCACGACCCTGGAGTTCCTCTCGCCGTTCCTGTTGAGAGGGCCTCCTCTTGAGATGCGACGGGAACGCCGGGAACTCTTTCCCGACGAAGCAGGGAAAGGATCCCTCATCTCGAGCTACGAGGCGGAAACGGGGCTCCTCTGGATGTGGGCGGGACCGTCGTGATTCCTCTCGAGTGGAGACGGCTAGGTCGGGGAACTTCTTGATTTGCACCAAGGGTGTGAAGGACCCTTTCGAAGTTCCAGAGGTGAGGTGTGATCAGCCTCGAGACGCCTCAGTGGAAATGGGCCTCATCTCGCCTGGAGGGGAGAACCTCCTGGATTTTCTCGAGTTGCGGCAGGTCTTCTCGAGTTACGACGGGGACCTCAGGGACCCGCTCTGGTGGCCTCAGGAAAGGCCAGTCCCCATGCGAGTTGCTAGGGGACCCCTCGGGATTCCTCTCCCGTCCATGCCGGGGCCTCAGTCCTTGTGTGGAGTCGGGGCCGGAACCTGAGGATTCCTCTCCAGTGTTGCCATGGATCTTGGGGTGCTTCTGAGTCTCACCAGGGGAGTCAGGCCTCGTCTCGAGTGGGGGCATGCACGTGCGCTTTCCTCCCGAGCTGCAGCAGTAGTGTCACGCTTCCTGTCACGTGGATCAAGGGATCTGTGGCTTTCCCTCGAGGCTGTCCCTCGAGGCTTTCCCACGAGGCTTTCCCACAGGGCTGTGCCACGTGCCACCTTGGTGTGAGTCGATCCTCGGCGGGAAAGACGAGCCGGTGAAGGGAAAAGAGGTTCCTCTGGAATGGACTGAGACATCTGGGGGACTCTTGGAATGGTGGCACGACCCTGGAGTTCCTCTCGCCGTTCCTGTTGAGAGGGCCTCCTCTTGAGATGCGACGGGAACACCGGGAACTCTTTCCCGACGAAGCAGGGAAAGTATCTCTCATCTCGAGCTACGAGGCGGAAACGGGGCTCCTCTGAATGTGGGCGGGACCCTCGTGATTCCTCTCGAGTGGAGACGGCTAGGTCGGGGAACTTCTTGATTTGCACCAAGGGTGTGAAGGACCCTTTCGAAGTTCCAGAGGTGAGGTGTGATCAGCCTCGAGACGCCTCAGCGGAAATGGGCCTCATCTCGCCTGGAGGGGAGAACCTCCTGGATTTTCTCGAGTTGCGGCAGGTCTTCTCGAGTTACGACGGGGACCTCAGGGACCCGCTCTGGTGGCCTCAGGAAAGGCCAGTCCCCATGCGAGTTGCTAGGGGACCTCTCGGGATTCCTCTCCCGTCCATGCCGGGGCCTCAGTCCTTGTGTGGAGTCGGGGCCGGAACCTGAGGATTCCTCTCCAGTGTTGCCATGGATCTTGGGGTGCTTCTGAGTCTCCCCAGGGGAGTCAGGCCTCGTCTCGAGTGGGGGCATGCACGTGCGCTTTCCTCCCGAGCTGCAGCAGTAGTGTCACGCTTCCTGTCACGTGGATCAAGGGATCTGTGGCTTTCCCTCGAGGCTGTTCCTCGAGGCTTTCCCACGAGGCTTTCCCACAGGGCTGTGCCACGTGCCACCTTGGTGTGAGTCGATCCTCGGCGTGAAAGACGAGCCGGTGAAGGGAAAAGAGGTTCCTCTGGAATGGACTGAGACATCTGGGGGACTCTTGGAATGGTGGCACGACCCTGGAGTTCCTCTCGCCGTTCCTGTTGAGAGGGCCTCCTCTTGAGATGCGACGGGAACGCCGGGAACTCTTTCCCGACGAAGCAGGGAAAGGATCCCTCATCTCGAGCTACGAGGCGGAAACGGGGCTCCTCTGGATGTGGGCGGGACCCTCGTGATTCCTCTCGAGTGGAGACGGCTAGGTCGGGGAACTTCTTGATTTGCACCAAGGGTGTGAAGGACCCTTTCGAAGTTCCAGAGGTGAGGTGTGATCAGCCTCGAGACGCCTCAGCGGAAATGGGCCTCATCTCGCCTGGAGGGGAGAACCTCCTGGATTTTCTCGAGTTGCGGCAGGTCTTCTCGAGTTACGGCGGGGACCTCAGGGACCCGCTCTGGTGGCCTCAGGAAAGGCCAGTCCCCATGCGAGTTGCTAGGGGACCCCTCGGGATTCCTCTCCCGTCCATGCCGGGGCCTCAGTCCTTGTGTGGAGTCGGGGCCGGAACCTGAGGATTCCTCTCCAGTGTTGCCATGGATCTTGGGGTGCTTCTGAGTCTCCCCAGGGGAGTCAGGCCTCGTCTCGAGTGGGGGCATGCACGTGCGCTTTCCTCCCGAGCTGCAGCAGTAGTGTCACGCTTCCTGTCACGTGGATCAAGGGATCTGTGGCTTTCCCTCGAGGCTGTCCCTCGAGACTTTCCCACGAGGCTTTCCCACAGGGCTGTTCCACGTGCCACCTTGGTGTGAGTCGATCCTCGGCGTGAAAGACGAGACGGTGAAGGGAAAAGAGGTTCCTCTGGAATGGACTGAGACATCTGGGGGACTCTTGGAATGGTGGCACGACCCTGGAGTTCCTCTCGCCGTTCCTGTTGAGAGGGCCACCTGTTGAGATGCGACAGGAACGCCGGGAACTCTTTCCCGACGAAGCAGGGAAAGGATCCCTCATCTCGAGCTACGAGGCGGAAACGGGGCTCCTCTGGATGTGGGCGGGACCCTCGTGATTCCTCTCGAGTGGAGACGGCTAGGTCGGGGAACTTCTTGATTTGCACCAAGGGTGTGAAGGACCCTTTCGAAGTTCCAGAGGTGAGGTGTGATCAGCCTCGAGACGCCTCAGCGGAAATGGGCCTCATCTCGCCTGGAGGGGAGAACCTCCTGGATTTTCTCGAGTTGCGGCAGGTCTTCTCGAGTTACGGCGGGGACCTCAGGGACCCGCTCTGGTGGCCTCAGGAAAGGCCAGTCCCCATGCGAGTTGCTAGGGGACCTCTCGGGATTCCTCTCCCGTCCATGCCGGGACCTCAGTCCTTGTGTGGAGTCGGGGCCGGAACATGAGGATTCCTCTCCAGTGTTGCCATGGATCTTGGGGTGCTTCTGAGTTTCCCCAGGGGAGTCAGGCCTCGTCTCGAGTGGGGGCATGCACGTGCGCTTTCCTCCCGAGCTGCAGCAGTAGTGTCACGCTTCCTGTCACGTGGATCAAGGGATCTGTGGCTTTCCCTCGAGGCTGTCCCTCGAGGCTTTCCCACGAGGCTTTCCCACAGGGCTGTGCCACGTGCCACCTTGGTGTGAGTGGATCCTCGGCGTGAAAGACGAGCCGCTGAAGGGAAAAGAGGTTCCTCTGGAATGGACTGAGACATCTGGGGGACTCTTGGAATGGTGGCACGACCCTGGAGTTCCTCTCGCCGTTCCTGTTGAGAGGGCCTCCTCTTGAGATGCGACGGGAACGCCGGGAACTCTTTCCCGACGAAGCAGGGAAAGGATCCCTCATCTCGAGCTACGAGGCGGAAACGGGGCTCCTCTGGATGTGGGCGGGACCCTCGTGATTCCTCTCAGTGGAGACGGCTAGGTCCGGGAACTTCTTGATTTGCACCAAGGGTGTGAAGGACCCTTTCGAAGTTCCAGAGGTGAGGTGTGATCAGCCTCGAGACGCCTCAGCGGAAATGGGCCTCATCTCGCCTGGAGGGGAGAACCTCCTGGATTTTCTCGAGTTGCGGCAGGTCTTCTCGAGTTACGACGGGGACCTCAGGGACCCGCTCTGGTGGCCTCAGGAAAGGCCAGTCCCCATGCGAGTTGCTAGGGGACCTCTCGGGATTCCTCTCCCGTCCATGCCGGGGCCTCAGTCCTTGTGTGGAGTCGGGGCCGGAACCTGAGGATTCCTCTCCAGTGTTGCCATGGATCTTGGGGTGCTTCTGAGTCTCCCCAGGGGAGTCAGGCCTCGTCTCGAGTGGGGGCATGCACGTGCGCTTTCCTCCCGAGCTGCAGCAGTAGTGTCACGCTTCCTGTCACGTGGATCAAGGGATCTGTGGCTTTCCCTCGAGGCTGTCCCTCGAGGCTTTCCCACGAGGCTTTCCCACAGGGCTGTGCCACGTGCCACCTTGGTGTGAGTCGATCCTCGGCGGGAAAGACGAGCCGGTGAAGGGAAAAGAGGTTCCTCTGGAATGGACTGAGACATCTTGGGGACTCTTGGAATGGTGGCACGACCCTGGAGTTCCTCTCGCCGTTCCTGTTGAGAGGGCCTCCTCTTGAGATGCGACGGGAACACCGGGAACTCTTTCCCGACGAAGCAGGGAAAGGATCTCTCATCTCGAGCTACGAGGCGGAAACGGGGCTCCTCTGAATGTGGGCGGGACCCTCGTGATTCCTCTCGAGTGGAGACGGCTAGGTCGGGGAACTTCTTGATTTGCACCAAGGGTGTGAAGGAACCTTTCGAAGTTCCAGAGGTGAGGTGTGATCAGCCTCGAGACGCCTCAGCGGAAATGGGCCTCATCTCGCCTGGAGGGGAGAACCTCCTGGATTTTCTCGAGTTGCGGCAGGTCTTCTCGAGTTACGACGGGGACCTCAGGGAAGCGCTCTGGTGGCCTCAGGAAAGGCCAGTCCCCATGCGAGTTGCTAGGGGACCTCTCGGGATTCCTCTCCCGTCCATGCCGGGGCCTCAGTCCTTGTGTGGAGTCGGGGCCGGAACCTGAGGATTCCTCTCCAGTGTTGCCATGGATCTTGGGGTGCTTCTGAGTCTCCCCAGGGGAGTCAGGCCTCGTCTCGAGTGGGGGCATGCACGTGCGCTTTCCTCCCGAGCTGCAGCAGTAGTGTCACGCTTCCTGTCACGTGGATCAAGGGATCTGTGGCTTTCCCTCGAGGCTGTCCCTCGAGACTTTCCCACGAGGCTTTCCCACAGGGCTGTTCCACGTGCCACCTTGGTGTGAGTCGATCCTCGGCGTGAAAGACGAGCCGGTGAAGGGAAAAGAGGTTCCTCTGGAATGGACTGAGACATCTGGGGGACTCCTGGAATGGTGGCACGACCCTGGAGTTCCTCTCGCCGTTCCTGTTGAGAGGGCCACCTGTTGAGATGCGACAGGAACGCCGGGAACTCTCCCGACGAAGCAGGGAAAGGATCCCTCATCTCGAGCTACGAGGCGGAAACGGGGCTCCTCTGGATGTGGGCGGGACCCTCGTGATTCCTCTCGAGTGGAGACGGCTAGGTCGGGGAACTTCTTGATTTGCACCAAGGGTGTGAAGGACCCTTTCGAAGTTCCAGAGGTGAGGTGTGATCAGCCTCGAGACGCCTCAGCGGAAATGGGCCTCATCTCGCCTGGAGGGGAGAACCTCCTGGATTTTCTCGAGTTGCGGCAGGTCTTCTCGAGTTACGGCGGGGACCTCAGGGACCCGCTCTGGTGGCCTCAGGAAAGGCCAGTCCCCATGCGAGTTGCTAGGGGACCTCTCGGGATTCCTCTCCCGTCCATGCCGGGGCCTCAGTCCTTGTGTGGAGTCGGGGCCGGAACCTGAGGATTCCTCTCCAGTGTTGCCATGGATCTTGGGGTGCTTCTGAGTCTCCCCAGGGGAGTCAGGCCTCGTCTCGAGTGGGGGCATGCACGTGCGCTTTCCTCCCATGCTGCAGCAGTAGTGTCACGCTTCGTGTCACGTGGATCAAGGGATCTGTGGCTTTCCCTCGAGGCTGTCCCTCGAGGCTTTCCCACGAGGCTTTCCCACAGGGCTGTGCCACGTGCCACCTTGGTGTGAGTCGATCCTCGGCGTGAAAGACGAGCCCGTGAAGGGAAAAGAGGTTCCTCTGGAATGGACTGAGACATCTGGGGGACTCTTGGAATGGTGGCACGACCCTGGAGTTCCTCTCGCCGTTCCTGTTGAGAGGGCCTCCTCTTGAGATGCGACGGGAACGCCGGGAACTCTTTCCCGACGAAGCAGGGAAAGGATCCCTCATCTCGAGCTACGAGGCCGAAACGGGGCTCCGCTGGATGTGGGCGGGACCCTCGTGATTCCTCTCGAGTGGAGACGGGTATGTCGGGGAACTTCTTGATTTGCACCAAGGGTGTGAAGGACCCTTTCGAAGTTCCAGAGGTGAGGTGTGATCAGCCTCGAGACGCCTCAGCGGAAATGGGCCTCATCTCGCCTGGAGGGGAGAACCTCCTGGATTTTCTCGAGTTGCGGCAGGTCTTCTCGAGTTACGACGGGGACCTCAGGGACCCGCTCTGGTGGCCTCAGGAAAGGCCAGTCCCCATGCGAGTTGCTAGGGGACCTCTCGGGATTCCTCTCCCGTCCATGCCGGGGCCTCAGTCCTTGTGTGGAGTCGGGGCCGGAACCTGAGGATTCCTCTCCAGTGTTGCCATGGATCTTGGGGTGCTTCTGAGTCTCCCCAGGGGAGTCAGGCCTCGTCTCGAGTGGGGGCATGCACGTGCGCTTTCCTCCCGAGCTGCAGCAGTAGTGTCACGCTTCCTGTCACGTGGATCAAGGGATCTGTGGCTTTCCCTCGAGGCTGTCCCTCGAGGCTTTCCCACGAGGCTTTCCCACAGGGCTGTGCCACGTGCCACCGTGGTGTGAGTCGATCTTCGGCGTGAAAGACGAGCCGGTGAAGGGCAAAGAGGTTCCTCTGGAATGGACTGAGACATCTGGGGGACTCTTGGAATGGTGGCACGACCCTGGAGTTCCTCTCGCCGTTCCTGTTGAGAGGGCCTCCTCTTGAGATGCGTCGGGAACGCCGGGAACTCTTTCCCTACGAAGCAGGGAAAGGATCCCTCATCTCGAGCTACGAGGCGGAAACGGGGCTCCTCTGGATGTGGGCGGGACCCTCGTGATTCCTCTCGAGTGGAGACGGCTAGGTCGGGGAACTTCTTGATTTGCACCAAGGGTGTGAAGGACCCTTTCGAAGTTCCAGAGGTGAGGTGTGATCAGCCTCGAGACGCCTCAGCGGAAATGGGCCTCATCTCGCCTGGAGGGGAGAACCTCCTGGATTTTCTCGAGTTGCGGCAGGTCTTCTCGAGTTACGACGGGGACCTCAGGGACCCGCTCTGGTGGCCTCAGGAAAGGCCAGTCCCCATGCGAGTTGCTAGGGGACCTCTCGGGATTCCACTCCCGTCCATGCCGGGGCCTCAGTCCTTGTGTGGAGTCGGGGCCGGAACCTGAGGATTCCTCTCCAGTGTTGCCATGGATCTTGGGGTGCTTCTGAGTCTCCCCAGGGGAGTCAGGCCTCGTCTCGAGTGGGGGCATGCACGTGCGCTTTCCTCCCGAGCTGCAGCAGTAGTGTCACGCTTCCTGTCACGTGGATCAAGGGATCTGTGGCTTTCCCTCGAGGCTGTCCCTCGAGGCTTTCCCACGAGGCTTTCCCACAGGGCTGTGCCACGTGCCACCTTGGTGTGAGTCGATCCTCGGCGTGAAAGACGAGCCGGTGAAGGGAAAAGAGGTTCCTCTGGAATGGACTGAGACATCTGGGGGACTCTTGGAATGGTGGCACGACCCTGGAGTTCCTCTCGCCGTTCCTGTTGAGAGGGCCTCCTCTTGAGATGCGACGGGAACGCCGGGAACTCTTTCCCGACGAAGCAGGGAAAGGATCCCTCATCTCGAGCTACGAGGCGGAAACGGGGCTCCTCTGGATGTGGGCGGGACCCTCGTGATTCCTCTCGAGTGGAGACAGGTATGTCGGGGAACTTCTTGATTTGCACCAAGGGTGTGAAGGACCCTTTCGAAGTTCCAGAGGGGAGGTGTGATCAGCCTCGAGACGCCTCAGCGGAAATGGGCCTCATCTCGCCTGGAGGGGAGAACCTCCTGGATTTTCTCGAGTTGCGGCAGGTCTTCTCGAGTTACGGCGGGGACCTCAGGGACCCGCTCTGGTGGCCTCAGGAAAGGCCAGTCCCCATGCGAGTTGCTAGGGGACCCCTCGGGATTCCTCTCCCGTCCATGCCGGGGCCTCAGTCCTTGTGTGGAGTCGGGGCCGGAACCTGAGGATTCCTCTCCAGTGTTGCCATGGATCTTGGGGTGCTTCTGAGTCTCCCCAGGGGAGTCAGGCCTCGTCTCGAGTGGGGGCATGCACGTGCGCTTTCCTCCCGAGCTGCAGCAGTAGTGTCACGCTTCCTGTCACGTGGATCAAGGGATCTGTGGCTTTCCCTCGAGGCTGTCCCTCGAGGCTTTCCCACGAGGCTTTCCCACAGGGCTGTGCCACGTGCCACCTTGGTGTGAGTCGATCCTCGGCGGGAAAGACGAGCCGGTGAAGGGAAAAGAGGTTCCTCTGGAATGGACTGAGACATCTGGGGGACTCTTGGAATGGTGGCACGACCCTGGAGTTCCTCTCGCCGTTCCTGTTGAGAGGGCCTCCTCTTGAGATGCGACGGGAACGCCGGGTACTCTTTCCCGACGAAGCAGGGAAAGGATCCCTCATCTCGAGCTACGAGGCGGAAACGGGGCTCCTCTGGATGTGGGCGGGACCCTCGTGATTCCTCTCGAGTGGAGACGGCTAGGTCGGGGAACTTCTTGATTTGCACCAAGGGTGTGAAGGACCCTTTCGAAGTTCCAGAGGTGAGGTGTGATCAGCCTCGAGACGCCTCAGCGGAAATGGGCCTCATCTCGCCTGGAGGGGAGAACCTCCTGGATTTTCTCGAGTTGCGGCAGGTCTTCTCGAGTTACGGCGGGGACCTCAGGGACCCGCTCTGGTGGCCTCAGGAAAGGCCAGTCCCCATGCGAGTTGCTAGGGGACCTCTCGGGATTCCTCTCCCGTCCATGCCGCGGCCTCAGTCCTTGTGTGGAGTCGGGGCCGGAACCTGAGGATTCCTCTCCAGGGTTGCCATGGATCTTGGGGTGCTTCTGAGTCTCCCCAGGGGAGTCAGGCCTCGTCTCGAGTGGGGGCATGCACGTGCGCTTTCCTCCCGAGCTGCAGCAGTAGTGTCACGCTTCCTGTCACGTGGATCAAGGGATCTGTGGCTTTCCCTCGAGGCTGTCCCTCGAGGCTTTCCCACGAGGCTTTCCCACAGGGCTGTGCCACGTGCCACCTTGGTGTGAGTGGATCCTCGGCGTGAAAGACGAGCCGCTGAAGGGAAAAGAGGTTCCTCTGGAATGGACTGAGACATCTGGGGGACTCTTGGAATGGTGGCACGACCCTGGAGTTCCTCTCGCCGTTCCTGTTGAGAGGGCCTCCTCTTGAGATGCGACGGGAACGCCGGGAACTCTTTCCCGACGAAGCAGGGAAAGGATCCCTCATCTCGAGCTACGAGGCGGAAACGGGGCTCCTCTGGATGTGGGCGGGACCCTCGTGATTCCTCTCAGTGGAGACGGCTAGGTCCGGGAACTTCTTGATTTGCACCAAGGGTGTGAAGGACCCTTTCGAAGTTCCAGAGGTGAGGTGTGATCAGCCTCGAGACGCCTCAGCGGAAATGGGCCTCATCTCGCCTGGAGGGGAGAACCTCCTGGATTTTCTCGAGTTGCGGCAGGTCTTCTCGAGTTACGGCGGGGACCTCAGGGACCCGCTCTGGTGGCCTCAGGAAAGGCCAGTCCCCATGCGAGTTGCTAGGGGACCTCTCGGGATTCCTCTCCCGTCCATGCCGGGGCCTCAGTCCTTGTGTGGAGTCGGGGCCGGAACCTGAGGATTCCTCTCCAGTGTTGCCATGGATCTTGGGGTGCTTCTGAGTCTCCCCAGGGGAGTCAGGCCTCGTCTCGAGTGGGGGCATGCACGTGCGCTTTCCTCCCGAGCTGCAGCAGTAGTGTCACGCTTCGTGTCACGTGGATCAAGGGATCTGTGGCTTTCCCTCGAGGCTGTCCCTCGAGGCTTTCCCACAGGGCTGTGCCACGTGCCACCTTGGTGTGAGTCGATCCTCGGCGTGAAAGACGAGCCGGTGAAGGGAAAAGAGGTTCCTCTGGAATGGACTGAGACATCTGGGGGACTCTTGGAATGGTGGCACGACCCTGGAGTTCCTCTCGCCGTTCCTGTTGAGAGGGCCTCCTCTTGAGATGCGACGGGAACGCCGGGAACTCTTTCCCGACGAAGCAGGGAAAGGATCCCTCATCTCGAGCTACGAGGCCGAAACGGGGCTCCTCTGGATGTGGGCGGGACCCTCGTGATTCCTCTCGAGTGGAGACGGGTATGTCGGGGAACTTCTTGATTTGCACCAAGGGTGTGAAGGACCCTTTCGAAGTTCCAGAGGTGAGGTGTGATCAGCCTCGAGACGCCTCAGCGGAAATGGGCCTCATCTCGCCTGGAGGGAAGAACCTCCTGGATTTTCTCGAGTTGCGGCAGGTCTTCTCGAGTTACGACGGGGACCTCAGGGACCCGCTCTGGTGGCCTCAGGAAAGGCCAGTCCCCATGCGAGTTGCTAGGGGACCTCTCGGGATTCCTCTCCCGTCCATGCCGGGGCCTCAGTCCTTGTGTGGAGTCGGGGCCGGAACCTGAGGATTCCTCTCCAGTGTTGCCATGGATCTTGGGGTGCTTCTGAGTCTCCCCAGGGGAGTCAGGCCTCGTCTCGAGTGGGGGCATGCACGTGCGCTTTCCTCCCGAGCTGCAGCAGTAGTGTCACGCTTCCTGTCACGTGGATCAAGGGATCTGTGGCTTTCCCTCGAGGCTGTCCCTCGAGGCTTTCCCACGAGGCTTTCCCACAGGGCTGTGCCACGTGCCACCGTGGTGTGAGTCGATCCTCGGCGTGAAAGACGAGCCGGTGAAGGGCAAAGATGTTCCTCTGGAATGGACTGAGACATCTGGGGGACTCTTGGAATGGTGGCACGACCCTGGAGTTCCTCTCGCCGTTCCTGTTGAGAGGGCCTCCTCTTGAGATGCGTCGGGAACGCCGGGAACTCTTTCAAGACGAAGCAGGGAAAGGATCCCTCATCTCGAGCTACGAGGCGGAAACGGGGCTCCTCTGGATGTGGGCGGGACCCTCGTGATTCCTCTCGAGTGGAGACGGCTAGGTCGGGGAACTTCTTGATTTGCACCAAGGGTGTGAAGGACCCTTTCGAAGTTCCAGAGGTGAGGTGTGATCCGCCTCGAGACGCCTCAGCGGAAATGGGCCTCATCTCGCCTGGAGGGGAGAACCTCCAGGATTTTCTCGAGTTGCGGCATGTCTTCTCGAGTTACGGCGGGGACCTCAGGGACCCGCTCTGGTGGCCTCAGGAAAGGCCAGTCCCCATGCGAGTTGCTAGGGGACCCCTCGGGATTCCTCTCCCGTCCATGCCGGGGCCTCAGTCCTTGTGTGGAGTCGTGGCCGGAACCTGAGGATTCCTCTCCAGTGTTGCCATGGATCTTGGGGTGCTTCTGAGTCTCCCCAGGGGAGTCAGGCCTCGTCTCGAGTGGGGGCATGCACGTGCGCTTTCCTCCCGAGCTGCAGCAGTAGTGTCACGCTTCCTGTCACGTGGATCAAGGGATCTGTGGCTTTCCCTCGAGGCTGTCCCTCGAGGCTTTCCCACGAGGCTTTCCCACAGGGCTGTGCCACGTGCCACCTTGGTGTGAGTCGATCCTCGGCGTGAAAGACGAGCCGGTGAAGGGAAAAGAGGTTCCTCTGGAATGGACTGAGACATCTGGGGGACTCTTGGAATGGTGGCACGACCCTGGAGTTCCTCTCGCCGTTCCTGTTGAGAGGGCCTCCTCTTGAGATGCGACGGGAACACCGGGAACTCTTTCCCGACGAAGCAGGGAAAGGATCCCTCATCTCGAGCTACGAGGCGGAAACGGGGCTCCTCTGAATGTGGGCGGGACCCTCGTGATTCCTCTCGAGTGGAGACGGCTAGGTCGGGGAACTTCTTGATTTGCACCAAGGGTGTGAAGGACCCTTTCGAAGTTCCAGAGGTGAGGTGTGATCAGCCTCGAGACGCCTCAGCGGAAATGGGCCTCATCTCGCCTGGAGGGGAGAACCTCCTGGATTTTCTCGAGTTGCGGCAGGTCTTCTCGAGTTACGACGGGGACCTCAGGGACCCGCTCTGGTGGCCTCAGGAAAGGCCAGTCCCCATGCGAGTTGCTAGGGGACCTCTCGGGATTCCTCTCCCGTCCATGCCGGGGCCTCAGTCCTTGTGTGGAGTCGGGGCCGGAACCTGAGGATTCCTCTCCAGTGTTGCCATGGATCTTGGGGTGCTTCTGAGTCTCCCCAGGGGAGTCAGGCCTCGTCTCGAGTGGGGGCATGCACGTGCGCTTTCCTCCCGAGCTGCAGCAGTACTGTCACGCTTCCTGTCACGTGGATCAAGGGATCTGTGGCTTTCCCTCGAGGCTGTCCCTCGAGGCTTTCCCACGAGGCTTTCCCACAGGGCTGTGCCACGTGCCACCGTGGTGTGAGTCGATCCTCGGCGTGAAAGACGAGCCGGTGAAGGGCAAAGAGGTTCCTCTGGAATGGACTGAGACATCTGGGGGACTCTTGGAATGGTGGCACGACCCTGGAGTTCCTCTCGCCGTTCCTGTTGAGAGGGCCTCCTCTTGAGATGCGTCGGGAACGCCGGGAACTCTTTCCCGACGAAGCAGGGAAAGGATCCCTCATCTCGAGCTACGAGGCGGAAACGGGGCTCCTCTGGATGTGGGCGGGACCCTCGTGATTCCTCTCGAGTGGAGACGGCTAGGTCGGGGAACTTCTTGATTTGCACCAAGGGTGTGAAGGACCCTTTCGAAGTTCCAGAGGTGAGGTGTGATCAGCCTCGAGACGCCTCAGCGGAAATGGGCCTCATCTCGCCTGGAGGGGAGAACCTCCTGGATTTTCTCGAGTTGCGGCAGGTCTTCTCGAGTTACGACGGGGACCTCAGGGACCCGCTCTGGTGGCCTCAGGAAAGGCCAGTCCCCATGCGAGTTGCTAGGGGACCTCTCGGGATTCCACTCCCGTCCATGCCGGGGCCTCAGTCCTTGTGTGGAGTCGGGGCCGGAACCTGAGGATTCCTCTCCAGTGTTGCCATGGATCTTGGGGTGCTTCTGAGTCTCCCCAGGGGAGTCAGGCCTCGTCTCGAGTGGGGGCATGCACGAGCGTTTCCTCCCGAGCTGCAGCAGTAGTGTCACGCTTCCTGTCACGTGGATCAAGGGATCTGTGGCTTTCCCTCGAGGCTGTCCCTCGAGGCTTTCCCACGAGGCTTTCCCACAGGGCTGTGCCACGTGCCACCTTTTTGTGAGTCGATCCTCGGCGTGAAAGACGAGCCGGTGAAGGGAAAAGAGGTTCCTCTGGAATGGACTGAGACATCTGGGGGACTCTTGGAATGGTGGCACGACCCTGGAGTTCCTCTCGCCGTTCCTGTTGAGAGGGCCTCCTCTTGAGATGCGACGGGAACGCCGGGAACTCTTTCCCGACGAAGCAGGGAAAGGATCCCTCATCTCGAGCTACGAGGCGGAAACGGGGCTCCTCTGGATGTGGGCGGGACCCTCGTGATTCCTCTCGAGTGGAGACAGGTATGTCGGGGAACTTCTTGATTTGCACCAAGGGTGTGAAGGACCCTTTCGAAGTTCCAGAGGGGAGGTGTGATCAGCCTCGAGACGCCTCAGCGGAAATGGGCCTCACCTCGCCTGGAGGGGAGAACCTCCTGGATATTCTCGAGTTGCGGCAGGTCTTCTCGAGTTACGACGGGGACCTCAGGGACCCGCTCTGGTGGCCTCAGGAAAGGCCAGTCCCCATGCGAGTTGCTAGGGGACCTCTCGGGATTCCTCTCCCGTCCATGCCGCGGCCTCAGTCCTTGTGTGGAGTCGGGGCCGGAACCTGAGGATTCCTCTCCAGTGTTGCCATGGATCTTGGGGTGCTTCTGAGTCTCCCCAGGGGAGTCAGGCCTCGTCTCGAGTGGGGGCATGCACGTGCGCTTTCCTCCCGAGCTGCAGCAGTAGTGTCACGCTTCCTGTCACGTGGATCAAGGGATCTGTGGCTTTCCCTCGAGGCTGTCCCTCGAGGCTTTCCCACGAGGCTTTCCCACAGGGCTGTGCCACGTGCCACCTTGGTGTGAGTCGATCCTCGGCGAGAAAGACGAGCCGGTGAAGGGAAAAGAGTTTCCTCTGGAATGGACTGAGACATCTGGGGGACTCTTGGAATGGTGGCACGACCCTGGAGTTCCTCTCGCCGTTCCTGTTGAGAGGGCCTCCTCTTGAGATGCGACGGGAACGCCGGGAACTCTTTCCCGACGAAGCAGGGAAAGGATCCCTCATCTCGAGCTACGAGGCGGAAACGGGGGCTCCTCTGGATGTGGGCGGGACCCTCGTGATTCCTCTCGAGTGGAGACGGCTAGGTCGGGGAACTTCTTGATTTGCACCAAGGGTGTGAAGGACCCTTTCGAAGTTCCAGAGGTGAGGTGTGATCCGCCTCGAGACGCCTCAGCGGAAATGGGCCTCATCTCGCCTGGAGGGGAGAACCTCCTGGATTTTCTCGAGTTGCGGCATGTCTTCTCGAGTTACGGCGGGGACCTCAGGGACCCGCTCTGGTGGCCTCAGGAAAGGCCAGTCCCCATGCGAGTTGCTAGGGGACCCCTCGGGATTCCTCTCCCGTCCATGCCGGGGCCTCAGTCCTTGTGTGGAGTCGTGGCCGGAACCTGAGGATTCCTCTCCAGTGTTGCCATGGATCTTGGGGTGCTTCTGAGTCTCCCCAGGGGAGTCAGGCCTCGTCTCGAGTGGGGGCATGCACGTGCGCTTTCCTCCCGAGCTGCAGCAGTAGTGTCACGCTTCCTGTCACGTGGATCAAGGGATCTGTGGCTTTCCCTCGAGGCTGTCCCTCGAGGCTTTCCCACGAGGCTTTCCCACAGGGCTGTGCCACGTGCCACCTTGGTGTGAGTCGATCCTCGGCGTGAAAGACGAGCCGGTGAAGGGAAAAGAGGTTCCTCTGGAATGGACTGAGACATCTGGGGGACTCTTGGAATGGTGGCACGACCCTGGAGTTCCTCTCGCCGTTCCTGTTGAGAGGGCCTCCTCTTGAGATGCGACGGGAACACCGGGAACTCTTTCCCGACGAAGCAGGGAAAGGATCCCTCATCTCGAGCTACGAGGCGGAAACGGGGCTCCTCTGAATGTGGGCGGGACCCTCGTGATTCCTCTCGAGTGGAGACGGCTAGGTCGGGGAACTTCTTGATTTGCACCAAGGGTGTGAAGGACCCTTTCGAAGTTCCAGAGGTGAGGTGTGATCAGCCTCGAGACGCCTCAGCGGAAATGGGCCTCATCTCGCCTGGAGGGGAGAACCTCCTGGATTTTCTCGAGTTGCGGCAGGTCTTCTCGAGTTACGGCGGGGACCTCAGGGACCCGCTCTGGTGGCCTCAGGAAAGGCCAGTCCCCATGCGAGTTGCTAGGGGACCTCTCGGGATTCCTCTCCCGTCCATGCCGGGGCCTCAGTCCTTGTGTGGAGTCGGGGCCGGAACCTGAGGATTCCTCTCCAGTGTTGCCATGGATCTTGGGGTGCTTCTGAGTCTCCCCAGGGGAGTCAGGCCTCGTCTCGAGTGGG
The DNA here is from genome assembly GCF_023091745.1 of Budorcas taxicolor. Lineage (NCBI taxonomy): Eukaryota > Metazoa > Chordata > Mammalia > Artiodactyla > Bovidae > Budorcas > Budorcas taxicolor. The sequence continues at coordinate 841,429 of NW_026291642.1, read as the reverse complement.
GGCATGCACGTGCGCTTTCCTCCCGAGCTGCAGCAGTACTGTCACGCTTCCTGTCACGTGGATCAAGGGATCTGTGGCTTTCCCTCGAGGCTGTCCCTCGAGGCTTTCCCACGAGGCTTTCCCACAGGGCTGTGCCACGTGCCACCGTGGTGTGAGTCGATCCTCGGCGTGAAAGACGAGCCGGTGAAGGGCAAAGAGGTTCCTCTGGAATGGACTGAGACATCTGGGGGACTCTTGGAATGGTGGCACGACCCTGGAGTTCCTCTCGCCGTTCCTGTTGAGAGGGCCTCCTCTTGAGATGCGTCGGGAACGCCGGGAACTCTTTCCCGACGAAGCAGGGAAAGGATCCCTCATCTCGAGCTACGAGGCGGAAACGGGGCTCCTCTGGATGTGGGCGGGACCCTCGTGATTCCTCTCGAGTGGAGACGGCTAGGTCGGGGAACTTCTTGATTTGCACCAAGGGTGTGAAGGACCCTTTCGAAGTTCCAGAGGTGAGGTGTGATCAGCCTCGAGACGCCTCAGCGGAAATGGGCCTCATCTCGCCTGGAGGGGAGAACCTCCTGGATTTTCTCGAGTTGCGGCAGGTCTTCTCGAGTTACGACGGGGACCTCAGGGACCCGCTCTGGTGGCCTCAGGAAAGGCCAGTCCCCATGCGAGTTGCTAGGGGACCTCTCGGGATTCCACTCCCGTCCATGCCGGGGCCTCAGTCCTTGTGTGGAGTCGGGGCCGGAACCTGAGGATTCCTCTCCAGTGTTGCCATGGATCTTGGGGTGCTTCTGAGTCTCCCCAGGGGAGTCAGGCCTCGTCTCGAGTGGGGGCATGCACGAGCGTTTCCTCCCGAGCTGCAGCAGTAGTGTCACGCTTCCTGTCACGTGGATCAAGGGATCTGTGGCTTTCCCTCGAGGCTGTCCCTCGAGGCTTTCCCACGAGGCTTTCCCACAGGGCTGTGCCACGTGCCACCTTTTTGTGAGTCGATCCTCGGCGTGAAAGACGAGCCGGTGAAGGGAAAAGAGGTTCCTCTGGAATGGACTGAGACATCTGGGGGACTCTTGGAATGGTGGCACGACCCTGGAGTTCCTCTCGCCGTTCCTGTTGAGAGGGCCTCCTCTTGAGATGCGACGGGAACGCCGGGAACTCTTTCCCGACGAAGCAGGGAAAGGATCCCTCATCTCGAGCTACGAGGCGGAAACGGGGCTCCTCTGGATGTGGGCGGGACCCTCGTGATTCCTCTCGAGTGGAGACAGGTATGTCGGGGAACTTCTTGATTTGCACCAAGGGTGTGAAGGACCCTTTCGAAGTTCCAGAGGGGAGGTGTGATCAGCCTCGAGACGCCTCAGCGGAAATGGGCCTCACCTCGCCTGGAGGGGAGAACCTCCTGGATATTCTCGAGTTGCGGCAGGTCTTCTCGAGTTACGACGGGGACCTCAGGGACCCGCTCTGGTGGCCTCAGGAAAGGCCAGTCCCCATGCGAGTTGCTAGGGGACCTCTCGGGATTCCTCTCCCGTCCATGCCGCGGCCTCAGTCCTTGTGTGGAGTCGGGGCCGGAACCTGAGGATTCCTCTCCAGTGTTGCCATGGATCTTGGGGTGCTTCTGAGTCTCCCCAGGGGAGTCAGGCCTCGTCTCGAGTGGGGGCATGCACGTGCGCTTTCCTCCCGAGCTGCAGCAGTAGTGTCACGCTTCCTGTCACGTGGATCAAGGGATCTGTGGCTTTCCCTCGAGGCTGTCCCTCGAGGCTTTCCCACGAGGCTTTCCCACAGGGCTGTGCCACGTGCCACCTTGGTGTGAGTCGATCCTCGGCGAGAAAGACGAGCCGGTGAAGGGAAAAGAGTTTCCTCTGGAATGGACTGAGACATCTGGGGGACTCTTGGAATGGTGGCACGACCCTGGAGTTCCTCTCGCCGTTCCTGTTGAGAGGGCCTCCTCTTGAGATGCGACGGGAACGCCGGGAACTCTTTCCCGACGAAGCAGGGAAAGGATCCCTCATCTCGAGCTACGAGGCGGAAACGGGGCTCCTCTGGATGTGGGCGGGACCCTCGTGATTCCTCTCGAGTGGAGACGGCTAGGTCGGGGAACTTCTTGATTTGCACCAAGGGTGTGAAGGACCCTTTCGAAGTTCCAGAGGTGAGGTGTGATCCGCCTCGAGACGCCTCAGCGGAAATGGGCCTCATCTCGCCTGGAGGGGAGAACCTCCTGGATTTTCTCGAGTTGCGGCATGTCTTCTCGAGTTACGGCGGGGACCTCAGGGACCCGCTCTGGTGGCCTCAGGAAAGGCCAGTCCCCATGCGAGTTGCTAGGGGACCCCTCGGGATTCCTCTCCCGTCCATGCCGGGGCCTCAGTCCTTGTGTGGAGTCGGGGCCGGAACCTGAGGATTCCTCTCCAGTGTTGCCATGGATCTTGGGGTGCTTCTGAGTCTCCCCAGGGGAGTCAGGCCTCGTCTCGAGTGGGGGCATGCACGTGCGCTTTCCTCCCGAGCTGCAGCAGTAGTGTCACGCTTCCTGTCACGTGGATCAAGGGATCTGTGGCTTTCCCTCGAGGCTGTCCCTCGAGGCTTTCCCACGAGGCTTTCCCACAGGGCTGTGCCACGTGCCACCTTGGTGTGAGTCGATCCTCGGCGTGAAAGACGAGCCGGTGAAGGGAAAAGAGGTTCCTCTGGAATGGACTGAGACATCTGGGGGACTCTTGGAATGGTGGCACGACCCTGGAGTTCCTCTCGCCGTTCCTGTTGAGAGGGCCTCCTCTTGAGATGCGACGGGAACACCGGGAACTCTTTCCCGACGAAGCAGGGAAAGGATCCCTCATCTCGAGCTACGAGGCGGAAACGGGGCTCCTCTGAATGTGGGCGGGACCCTCGTGATTCCTCTCGAGTGGAGACGGCTAGGTCGGGGAACTTCTTGATTTGCACCAAGGGTGTGAAGGACCCTTTCGAAGTTCCAGAGGTGAGGTGTGATCAGCCTCGAGACACCTCAGCGGAAATGGGCCTGATCTCGCCTGGAGGGGAGAACCTCCTGGATTTTCTCGAGTTGCGGCAGGTCTTCTCGAGTTACGACGGGGACCTCAGGGACCCGCTCTGGTGGCCTCAGGAAAGGCCAGTCCCCATGCGAGTTGCTAGGGGACCTCTCGGGATTCCTCTCCCGTCCATGCCGGGGCCTCAGTCCTTGTGTGGAGTCGGGGCCGGAACCTGAGGATTCCTCTCCAGTGTTGCCATGGATCTTGGGGTGCTTCTGAGTCTCCCCAGGGGAGTCAGGCCTCGTCTCGAGTGGGGGCATGCACGTGCGCTTTCCTCCCGAGCTGCAGCAGTAGTGTCACGCTTCCTGTCACGTGGATCAAGGGATCTGTGGCTTTCCCTCGAGGCTGTCCCTCGAGGCTTTCCCACGAGGCTTTCCCACAGGGCTGTTCCACGTGCCACCTTGGTGTGAGTCGATCCTCGGCGTGAAAGACGAGCCGGTGAAGGGAAAAGAGGTTCCTCTGGAATGGACTGAGACATCTGGGGGACTCTTGGAATGGTGGCACGACCCTGGAGTTCCTCTCGCCGTTCCTGTTGAGAGGGCCACCTGTTGAGATGCGACAGGAACGCCGGGAACTCTTTCCCGACGAAGCAGGGAAAGGATCCCTCATCTCGAGCTACGAGGCGGAAACGGGGCTCCTCTGGATGTGGGCGGGACCCTCGTGATTCCTCTCGAGTGGAGACGGCTAGGTCGGGGAACTTCTTGATTTGCACCAAGGGTGTGAAGGACCCTTTCGAAGTTCCAGAGGTGAGGTGTGATCAGCCTCGAGACGCCTCAGCGGAAATGGGCCTCATCTCGCCTGGAGGGGAGAACCTCCTGGATTTTCTCGAGTTGCGGCAGGTCTTCTCGAGTTACGGCGGGGACCTCAGGGACCCGCTCTGGTGGCCTCAGGAAAGGCCAGTCCCCATGCGAGTTGCTAGGGGACCTCTCGGGATTCCTCTCCCGTCCATGCCGGGACCTCAGTCCTTGTGTGGAGTCGGGGCCGGAACCTGAGGATTCCTCTCCAGTGTTGCCATGGATCTTGGGGTGCTTCTGAGTCTCCCCAGGGGAGTCAGGCCTCGTCTCGAGTGGGGGCATGCACGTGCGCTTTCCTCCCGAGCTGCAGCAGTAGTGTCACGCTTCCTGTCACGTGGATCAAGGGATCTGTGGCTTTCCCTCGAGGCTGTCCCTCGAGGCTTTCCCACGAGGCTTTCCCACAGGGCTGTGCCACGTGCCACTTTGGTGTGAGTCGATCCTCGGCGTGAAAGACGAGCCGGTGAAGGGAAAAGAGGTTCCTCTGGAATGGACTGAGACATCTGGGGGACTCTTGGAATGGTGGCACGACCCTGGAGTTCCTCTCGCCGTTCCTGTTGAGAGGGCCTCCTCTTGAGATGCGACGGGAACGCCGGGAACTCTTTCCCGACGACGCAGGGAAAGGATCCCTCATCTCGAGCTACGAGGCGGAAACGGGGCTCCTCTGGATGTGGGCGGGACCCTCGTGATTCCTCTCAGTGGAGACGGCTAGGTCCGGGAACTTCTTGATTTGCACCAAGGGTGTGAAGGACCCTTTCGAAGTTCCAGAGGTGAGGTGTGATCAGCCTCGAGACGCCTCAGCGGAAATGGGCCTCATCTCGCCTGGAGGGGAGAACCTCCTGGATTTTCTCGAGTTGCGGCAGGTCTTCTCGAGTTACGGCGGGGACCTCAGGGACCCGCTCTGGTGGCCTCAGGAAAGGCCAGTCCCCATGCGAGTTGCTAGGGGACCTCTCGGGATTCCTCTCCCGTCCATGCCGGGGCCTCAGTCCTTGTGTGGAGTCGGGGCCGGAACCTGAGGATTCCTCTCCAGTGTTGCCATGGATCTTGGGGTGCTTCTGAGTCTCCCCAGGGGAGTCAGGCCTCGTCTCGAGTGGGGGCATGCACGTGCGCTTTCCTCCCGAGCTGCAGCAGTAGTGTCACGCTTCCTGTCACGTGGATCAAGGGATCTGTGGCTTTCCCTCGAGGCTGTCCCTCGAGGCTTTCCCACGAGGCTTTCCCACAGGGCTGTGCCACGTGCCACCTTGGTGTGAGTCGATCCTCGGCGTGAAAGACGAGCCGGTGAAGGGAAAAGAGGTTCCTCTGGAATGGACTGAGATATCTGGGGGACTCTTGGAATGGTGGCACGACCCTGGAGTTCCTCTCGCCGTTCCTGTTGAGAGGGCCTCCTCTTGAGTTGCGACGGGAATGCCGGGAACTCTTTCCCGACGAAGCAGGGAAAGGATCCCTCATCTCGAGCTACGAGGCAGAAACGGGGCTCCTCTGGATGTGGGCGGGACCCTCGTGATTCCTCTCGAGTGGAGACGGGTATGTCGGGGAACTTCTTGATTTGCACCAAGGGTGTGAAGGACCCTTTCGAAGTTCCAGAGGTGAGGTGTGATCAGCCTCGAGACGCCTCTGCGGAAATGGGCCTCATCTCGCCTGGAGGGGAGAACCTCCTGGATTTTCTCGAGTTGCGGCAGGTCTTCTCGAGTTACGACGGGGACCTCAGGGACCCGCTCTGGTGGCCTCAGGAAAGGCCAGTCCCCATGCGAGTTGCTAGGGGACCTCTCGGGATTCCACTCCCGTCCATGCCGGGGCCTCAGTCCTTGTGTGGAGTCGGGGCCGGAACCTGAGGATTCCTCTCCAGTGTTGCCATGGATCTTGGGGTGCTTCTGAGTCTCCCCAGGGGAGTCAGGCCTCGTCTCGAGAGGGGGCATGCACGTGCGCTTTCCTCCCGAGCTGCAGCAGTAGTGTCACGCTTCCTGTCACGTGGATCAAGGGATCTGTGGCTTTCCCTCGAGGCTGTCCCTCGAGGCTTTCCCACGAGGCTTTCCCACAGGGCTGTGCCACGTGCCACCTTGGTGTGAGTCGATCCTCGGCGTGAAAGACGAGCCGGTGAAGGGAAAAGAGGTTCCTCTGGAATGGACTGAGACATCTGGGGGACTCTTGGAATGGTGGCACGACCCTGGAGTTCCTCTCGCCGTTCCTGTTGAGAGGGCCTCCTCTTGAGATGCGACGGGAACGCCGGGATCTCTTTCCCGACGAAGCAGGGAAAGGATCCCTCATCTCGAGCTACGAGGCGGAAACGGGGCTCCTCTGGATGTGGGCGGGACCCTCGTGATTCCTCTCGAGTGGAGACGGCTAGGTCGGGGAACTTCTTGATTTGCACCAAGGGTGTGAAGGAGCCTTTCGAAGTTCCAGAGGGGAGGTGTGATCAGCCTCGAGACGCCTCAGCCGAAATGGGCCTCATCTCGCCTGGAGGGGAGACCCTCCTGGAATTTCTCGAGTTGCGGCAGGTCTTCTCGAATTACGACGGGAACCTCAGGGACCCGCTCTGGTGGCCTCAGGAAAGGCCAGTCCCCATGCGAGTTGCTAGGGGACCTCTCGGGATTCCTCTCCCGTCCATGCCGGGGCCTCAGTCCTTGTGTGGAGTCGGGGCCGGAACCTGAGGATTCCTCTCCAGTGTTGCCATGGATCTTGGGGTGCTTCTGAGTCTCCCCAGGGGAGTCAGGCCTCGTCTCGAGTGGGGCCATGCACGTGCGCTTTCCTCCCGAGCTGCAGCAGTAGTGTCACGCTTCCTGTCACGTGGATCAAGGGATCTGTGGCTTTCCCTCGAGGCTGTCCCTCGAGGCTTTCCCACGAGGCTTTCCCACAGGGCTGTGCCACGTGCCACCTTGGTGTGAGTCGATCCTCGGGGTGAAAGACGAGCCGGTGAAGGGAAAAGAGGTTCCTCTGGAATGGACTGAGACATCTGGGGGACTCTTGGAATGGTGGCACGACCCTGGAGTTCCTCTCGCCGTTCCTGTTGAGAGGGCCTCCTGTTGAGATGCGACGGGAACGCCGGGAACTCTTTCCCGACGAAGCAGGGAAAGGATCCCTCATCTCGAGCTACGAGGCGGAAACGGGGCTCCTCTGGATGTGGGCGGGACCCTCGTGATTCCTCTCGAGTGGAGACGGCTAGGTCGGGGAACTTCTTGATTTGCACCAAGGGTGTGAAGGACCCTTTCGAAGTTCCAGAGGGGAGGTGTGATCAGCCTCGAGACGCCTCAGCGGAAATGGGCCTCATCTCGCCTGGAGGGGAGAACCTCCTGGATTTTCTCGAGTTGCGGCAGGTCTTCTCGAGTTACGACGGGGACCTCAGGGACCCGCTCTGGTGGCCTCAGGAAAGGCCAGTCCCCATGCGAGTTGCTAGGGGACCTCTCGGGATTCCTCTCCCGTCCATGCCGGGGCCTCAGGCCTTGTGTGGAGTCGGGGCCGGAACCTGAGGATTCCTCTCCAGTGTTGCCATGGACCTTGGGGTGCTTCTGAGTCTCCCCAGGGGAGTCAGGCCTCGTCTCGAGAGGGGGCATGCAAGTGCGCTTTCCTCCCGAGCGGCAGCAGTAGTGTCACGCTTCCTGTCACGTGGATCAAGGGATCTGTGGCTTTCCCTCGAGGCTGTCCCTCGAGGCTTTCCCACGAGGCTTTCCCACAGGGCTGTGCCACGTGCCACCTTGGTGTGAGTCGATCCTCGGCATGAAAGACGAGCCCGTGAAGGGAAAAGAGGTTCCTCTGGAATGGACTGAGACATCTGGGGGACTCTTGGAATGGTGGCATGACCCTGGAGTTCCTCTCGCCGTTCCTGTTGAGAGGGCCTCCTCTTGAGATGCGACGGGAACGCCGGGAACTCTTTCCCGACGAAGCAGGGAAAGGATCCCTCATCTCGAGCTACGAGGCGGAAACGGGGCTCCTCTGGATGTGGGCGGGACCCTCGTGATTCCTCTCGAGTGGAGACGGGTATGTCGGGGAACTTCTTGATTTGCACCAAGGGTGTGAAGGACCCTTTCGAAGTTCCAGAGGTGAGGTGTGATCAGCCTCGAGACGCCTCAGCCGAAATGGGCCTCATCTCGCCTGGAGGGGAGAACCTCCTGGAATTTCTCGAGTTGCGGCAGGTCTTCTCGAATTACGACGGGAACCTCAGGGACCCGCTCTGGTGGCCTCAGGAAAGGCCAGTCCCCATGCGAGTTGCTAGGGGACCTCTCGGGATTCCTCTCCCGTCCATGCCGGGGCCTCAGTCCTTGTGTGGAGTCGGGGCCGGAACCTGAGGATTCCTCTCCAGTGTTGCCATGGATCTTGGGGTGCTTCTGAGTCTCCCCAGGGGAGTCAGGCCTCGTCTCGAGTGGGGCCATGCACGTGCGCTTTCCTCCCGAGCTGCAGCAGTAGTGTCACGCTTCCTGTCACGTGGATCAAGGGATCTGTGGCTTTCCCTCGAGGCTGTCCCTCGAGGCTTTCCCACGAGGCTTTCCCACAGGGCTGTGCCACGTGTCACCTTGGTGTGAGTCGATCCTCGGGGTGAAAGACGAGCCAGTGAAGGGAAAAGAGGTTCCTCTGGAATGGACTGAGACATCTGGGGGACTCTTGGAATGGTGGCACGACCCTGGAGTTCCTCTCGCCGTTCCTGTTGAGAGGGCCTCCTGTTGAGATGCGACGGGAAGGCCGGGAACTCTTTCCCGACGAAGCAGGGAAAGGATCCCTCATCTCGAGCTACGAGGCGGAAACGGGGCTCCTCTGGATGTGGGCGGGACCCTCGTGATTCCTCTCGAGTGGAGACGGCTAGGTCGGGGAACTTCTTGATTTGCACCAAGGGTGTGAAGGACCCTTTCGAAGTTCCAGAGGTGAGGTGTGATCAGCCTCGAGACGCCTCAGCCGAAATGGGCCTCATCTCGCCTGGAGGGGAGAACCTCCTGGATTTTCTCGAGTTGCGGCAGGTCTTCTCGAGTTACGACGGGGACCTCAGGGACCCGCTCTGGTGGCCTCAGGAAAGGCCAGTCCCCATGCGAGTTGCTAGGGGACCTCTCGGGATTCCTCTCCCGTCCATGCCGGGGCCTCAGTCCTTGTGTGGAGTCGGGGTCGGAACCTGAGGATTCCTCTCCAGTGTTGCCATGGATCTTGGGGTGCTTCTGAGTCTCCCCAGGGGAGTCAGGCCTCGTCTCGAGTGGGGGCATGCAGGTGCGCTTTCCTCCCGAGCTGCAGCAGTAGTGTCACGCTTCCTGTCACGTGGATCAAGGGATCTGTGGCTTTCCCTCGAGGCTTTCCCTCGAGGCTTTCCTACGAGGCTTTCCCACAGGGCTGTGCCACGTGCCACCTTGGTGTGAGTCGATCCTCGGCGTGAAAGACGAGCCGGTGAAGGGAAAAGAGGTTCCTCTGGAATGGACTGAGACATCTGGGGGACTCTTGGAATGGTGGCACGACCCTGGAGTTCCTCTCGCCGTTCCTGTTGAGAGGGCCTCCTCTTGAGATGCGACGGGAACGCCGGGAACTCTTTCCCGACGAAGCAGGGAAAGGATCCCTCATCTCGAGCTACGAGGCGGAAACGGGGCTCCTCTGGATGTGGGCGGGACCCTCGTGATTCCTCTCGAGTGGAGACGGCTATGTCGGGGAACTTCTTGACTTGCACCAAGGGTGTGAAGGAGCCTTTCTAAGTTCCAGAGGTGAGGTGTGATCAGCCTCGAGACGCCTCAGCGGAAATGGGCCTCATCTCGCCTGGAGGGGAGAACCTCCTGGATTTTCTCGAGTTGCGGCAGGTCTTCTCGAGTTACGACGGGGACCTCAGGGACCCGCTCTGGTGGCCTCAGGAAAGGCCAGTCCCCATGCGAGTTGCAAGGGGACCTCTCGGGATTCCTCTCCCGTCCATGCCGGGGCCTCAGTCCTTGTGTGGAGTCGGGGCCGGAACCTGAGGATTCCTCTCCAGTGTTGCCATGGATCTTGGGGTGCTTCTGAGTCTCCCCAGGGGAGTCAGGCCTCGTCTCGAGAGGGGGCATGCACGTGCGCTTTCCTCCCGAGCTGCAGCAGTAGTGTCACGCTTCCTGTCACGTGGATCAAGGGATCTGTGGCTTTCCCTCGAGGCTGTCCCTCGAGGCTTTCCCACGAGGCTTTCCCACAGGGCTCTGCCACGTGCCACCTTGGTGTGAGTCGATCCTCGGCGTGAAAGACGAGCCGGTGAAGGGAAAAGAGGTTCCTCTGGAATGGACTGAGACATCTGGGGGACTCTTGGAATGGTGGCACGACCCTGGAGTTCCTCTCGCCGTTCCTGTTGAGAGGGCCTCCTCTTGAGATGCGACGGGAACGCCGGGAACTCTTTCCCGACGAAGCAGGGAAAGGATCCCTCATCTCGAGCTACGAGGCGGAAACGGGGCTCCTCTGGATGTGGGCGGGACCCTCGTGATTCCTCTCGAGTGGAGACGGCTATGTCGGGGAACTTCTTGATTTGCACCAAGGGTGTGAAGGAGCCTTTCGAAGTTCCAGAGGTGAGGTGTGATCAGCCTCGAGACGCCTCAGCCGAAATGGGCCTCATCTCGCCTGGAGGGGAGAACCTCCTGGATTTTCTCGAGTTGCGGCAGGTCTTCTCGAGTTACGACGGGGACCTCAGGGACCCGCTCTGGTGGCCTCAGGAAAGGCCAGTCCCCATGCGAGTTGCTAGGGGACCTCTCGGGATTCCTCTCCCGTCCATGCCGGGGCCTCAGTCCTTGTGTGGAGTCGGGGTCGGAACCTGAGGATTCCTCTCCAGTGTTGCCATGGATCTTGGGGTGCTTCTGAGTCTCCCCAGGGGAGTCAGGCCTCGTCTCGAGTGGGGGCATGCAGGTGCGCTTTCCTCCCGAGCTGCAGCAGTAGTGTCACGCTTCCTGTCACGTGGATCAAGGGATCTGTGGCTTTCCCTCGAGGCTTTCCCTCGAGGCTTTCCCACGAGGCTTTCCCACAGGGCTGTGCCACGTGCCACCTTGGTGTGAGTCGATCCTCGGCGTGAAAGACGAGCCGGTGAAGGGAAAAGAGGTTCCTCTGGAATGGACTGAGACATCTGGGGGACTCTTGGAATGGTGGCACGACCCTGGAGTTCCTCTCGCCGTTCCTGTTGAGAGGGCCTCCTCTTGAGATGCGACGGGAACGCCGGGAACTCTTTCCCGACGAAGCAGGGAAAGGATCCCTCATCTCGAGCTACGAGGCGGAAACGGGGCTCCTCTGGATGTGGGCGGGACCCTCGTGATTCCTCTCGAGTGGAGACGGCTATGTCGGGGAACTTCTTGATTTGCACCAAGGGTGTGAAGGAGCCTTTCTAAGTTCCAGAGGTGAGGTGTGATCAGCCTCGAGACGCCTCAGCGGAAATGGGCCTCATCTCGCCTGGAGGGGAGAACCTCCTGGATTTTCTCGAGTTGCGGCAGGTCTTCTCGAGTTACGACGGGGACCTCAGGGACCCGCTCTGGTGGCCTCAGGAAAGGCCAGTCCCCATGCGAGTTGCAAGGGGACCTCTCGGGATTCCTCTCCCGTCCATGCCGGGGCCTCAGTCCTTGTGTGGAGTCGGGGCCGGAACCTGAGGATTCCTCTCCAGTGTTGCCATGGATCTTGGGGTGCTTCTGAGTCTCCCCAGGGGAGTCAGGCCTCGTCTCGAGAGGGGGCATGCACGTGCGCTTTCCTCCCGAGCTGCAGCAGTAGTGTCACGCTTCCTGTCACGTGGATCAAGGGATCTGTGGCTTTCCCTCGAGGCTGTCCCTCGAGGCTTTCCCACGAGGCTTTCCCACAGGGCTGTGCCACGTGCCACCTTGGTGTGAGTCGATCCTCGGCGTGAAAGACGAGCCGGTGAAGGGAAAAGAGGTTCCTCTGGAATGGACTGAGACATCTGGGGGACTCTTGGAATGGTGGCACGACCCTGGAGTTCCTCTCGCCGTTCCTGTTGAGAGGGCCTCCTCTTGAGATGCGACGGGAACGCCGGGAACTCTTTCCCGACGAAGCAGGGAAAGGATCCCTCATCTCGAGCTACGAGGCGGAAACGGGGCTCCTCTGGATGTGGGCGGGACCCTCGTGATTCCTCTCGAGTGGAGACGGCTATGTCGGGGAACTTCTTGATTTGCACCAAGGGTGTGAAGGAGCCTTTCGAAGTTCCAGAGGTGAGGTGTGATCAGCCTCGAGACGCCTCAGCCGAAATGGGCCTCATCTCGCCTGGAGGGGAGAACCTCCTGGATTTTCTCGAGTTGCGGCAGGTCTTCTCGAGTTACGACGGGGACCTCAGAGACCCGCTCTGGTGGCCTCAGGAAAGGCCAGTCCCCATGCGAGTTGCTAGGGGACCTCTCGGGATTCCTCTCCCGTCCATGCCGGGGCCTCAGTCCTTGTGTGGAGTCGGGGTCGGAACCTGAGGATTCCTCTCCAGTGTTGCCATGGATCTTGGGGTGCTTCTGAGTCTCCCCAGGGGAGTCAGGCCTCGTCTCGAGTGGGGGCATGCAGGTGCGCTTTCCTCCCGAGCTGCAGCAGTAGTGTCACGCTTCCTGTCACGTGGATCAAGGGATCTGTGGCTTTCCCTCGAGGCTTTCCCTCGAGGCTTTCCCACGAGGCTTTCCCACAGGGCTGTGCCACGTGCCACCTTGGTGTGAGTCGATCCTCGGCGTGAAAGACGAGCCGGTGAAGGGAAAAGAGGTTCCTCTGGAATGGACTGAGACATCTGGGGGACTCTTGGAATGGTGGCACGACCCTGGAGTTCCTCTCGCCGTTCCTGTTGAGAGGGCCTCCTCTTGAGATGCGACGGGAACGCCGGGAACTCTTTCCCGACGAAGCAGGGAAAGGATCCCTCATCTCGAGCTACGAGGCGGAAACGGGGCTCCTCTGGATGTGGGCGGGACCCTCGTGATTCCTCTCGAGTGGAGACGGCTATGTCGGGGAACTTCTTGATTTGCACCAAGGGTGTGAAGGAGCCTTTCTAAGTTCCAGAGGTGAGGTGTGATCAGCCTCGAGACGCCTCAGCGGAAATGGGCCTCATCTCGCCTGGAGGGGAGAACCTCCTGGATTTTCTCGAGTTGCGGCAGGTCTTCTCGAGTTACGACGGGGACCTCAGGGACCCGCTCTGGTGGCCTCAGGAAAGGCCAGTCCCCATGCGAGTTGCAAGGGGACCGCTCGGGATTCCTCTCCCGTCCATGCCGGGGCCTCAGTCCTTGTGTGGAGTCGGGGCCGGAACCTGAGGATTCCTCTCCAGTGTTGCCATGGATCTTGGGGTGCTTCTGAGTCTCCCCAGGGGAGTCAGGCCTCGTCTCGAGAGGGGGCATGCACGTGCGCTTTCCTCCCGAGCTGCAGCAGTAGTGTCACGCTTCCTGTCACGTGGATCAAGGGATCTGTGGCTTTCCCTCGAGGCTGTCCCTCGAGGCTTTCCCACGAGGCTTTCCCACAGGGCTCTGCCACGTGCCACCTTGGTGTGAGTCGATCCTCGGCGTGAAAGACGAGCCGGTGAAGGGAAAAGAGGTTCCTCTGGAATGGACTGAGACATCTGGGGGACTCTTGGAATGGTGGCACGACCCTGGAGTTCCTCTCGCCGTTCCTGTTGAGAGGGCCTCCTCTTGAGATGCGACGGGAACGCCGGGAACTCTTTCCCGACGAAGCAGGGAAAGGATCCCTCATCTCGAGCTACGAGGCGGAAACGGGGCGCCTCTGGATGTGGGCGGGACCCTCGTGATTCCTCTCGAGTGGAGACGGGTATGTCGGGGAACTTCTTGATTTGCACCAAGGGTGTGAAGGAGCCTTTCTAAGTTCCAGAGGTGAGGTGTGATCAGCCTCGAGACGCCTCAGCGGAAATGGGCCTCATCTCGCCTGGAGGGGAGAACCTCCTGGATTTCTCGAGTTGCGGCAGGTCTTCTCGAGTTACGACGGGGACCTCAGGGACCCGCTCTGGTGGCCTCAGGAAAGGCCAGTCCCCATGCGAGTTGCTAGGGGACCTCTCGGGATTCCGCTCCCGTCCATGCCGGGGCCTCAGTCCTTGTGTGGAGTCGGGGCCGGAACCTGAGGATTCCTCTCCAGTGTTGCCATGGATCTTGGGGTGCTTCTGAGTCTCCCCAGGGGAGTCAGGCCTCGTCTCGAGAGGGGACATGCACGTGCGCTTTCCTCCCGAGCTGCAGCAGTAGTGTCACGCTTCCTGTCACGTGGATCAAGGGATCTGTGGCTTTCCCTCGAGGCTGTCCCTCGAGGCTTTCCCACGAGGCTTTCCCACAGGGCTGTGCCACGTGCCACCTTGGTGTGAGTCGATCCTCGGCGTGAAAGACGAGCCGGTGAAGGGAAAAGATGTTCCTCTGGAATGGACTGAGACATCTGGGGGACTCTTGGAATGGTGGCACGACCCTGGAGTTCCTCTCGCCGTTCCTGTTGAGAGGGCCTCCTCTTGAGATGCGACGGGAACGCCGGGAACTCTTTCCCGACGAAGCAGGGAAAGGATCCCTCATCTCGAGCTACGAGGCGGAAACGGGGCTCCTCTGGATGTGGGCGGGACCCTCGTGATTCCTCTCGAGTGGAGACGGCTATGTCGGGGAACTTCTTGATTTGCACCAAGGGTGTGAAGGAGCCTTTCGAAGTTCCAGAGGTGAGGTGTGATCAGCCTCGAGACGCCTCAGCGGAAATGGGCCTCATCTCGCCTGGAGGGGAGAACCTCCTGGATTTTCTCGAGTTGCGGCAGGTCTTCTCGAGTTACGGCGGGGACCTCAGGGACCCGCTCTGGTGGCCTCAGGAAAGGCCAGTCCCCATGCGAGTTGCTAGGGGACCTCTCGGGATTCCTCTCCCGTCCATGCCGGGGCCTCAGTCCTTGTGTGGAGTCGGGGCCGGAACCTGAGGATTCCTCTCCAGTGTTGCCATGGATCTTGGGGTGCTTCTGAGTCTCCCCAGGGGAGTCAGGCCTCGTCTCGAGTGGGGCCATGCACGTGCGCTTTCCTCCCGAGCTGCAGCAGTAGTGTCACGCTTCCTGTCACGTGGATCAAGGGATCTGTGGCTTTCCCTCGAGGCTGTCCCTCGAGGCTTTCCCACGAGGCTTTCCCACAGGGCTGTGCCACGTGCCACCTTGGTGTGAGTCGATCCTCGGCATGAAAGACGAGCCCGTGAAGGGAAAAGAGGTTCCTCTGGAATGGACTGAGACATCTGGGGGACTCTTGGAATGGTGGCATGACCCTGGAGTTCCTCTCGCCGTTCCTGTTGAGAGGGCCTCCTCTTGAGATGCGACGGGAACGCCGGGAACTCTTTCCCGACGAAGCAGGGAAAGGATCCCTCATCTCGAGCTACGAGGCGGAAACGGGGCTCCTCTGGATGTGGGCGGGACCCTCGTGATTCCTCTCGAGTGGAGACGGGTATGTCGGGGAACTTCTTGATTTGCACCAAGGGTGTGAAGGACCCTTTCGAAGTTCCAGAGGTGAGGTGTGATCAGCCTCGAGACGCCTCAGCCGAAATGGGCCTCATCTCGCCTGGAGGGGAGAACCTCCTGGAATTTCTCGAGTTGCGGCAGGTCTTCTCGAATTACGACGGGAACCTCAGGGACCCGCTCTGGTGGCCTCAGGAAAGGCCAGTCCCCATGCGAGTTGCTAGGGGACCTCTCGGGATTCCTCTCCCGTCCATGCCGGGGCCTCAGTCCTTGTGTGGAGTCGGGGTCGGAACCTGAGGATTCCTCTCCAGTGTTGCCATGGATCTTGGGGTGCTTCTGAGTCTCCCCAGGGGAGTCAGGCCTCGTCTCGAGTGGGGGCATGCAGGTGCGCTTTCCTCCCGAGCTGCAGCAGTAGTGTCACGCTTCCTGTCACGTGGATCAAGGGATCTGTGGCTTTCCCTCGAGGCTTTCCCTCGAGGCTTTCCCACGAGGCTTTCCCACAGGGCTGTGCCACGTGCCACCTTGGTGTGAGTCGATCCTCGGCGTGAAAGACGAGCCGGTGAAGGGAAAAGAGGTTCCTCTGGAATGGACTGAGACATCTGGGGGACTCTTGGAATGGTGGCACGACCCTGGAGTTCCTCTCGCCGTTCCTGTTGAGAGGGCCTCCTCTTGAGATGCGACGGGAACGCCGGGAACTCTTTCCCGACGAAGCAGGGAAAGGATCCCTCATCTCGAGCTACGAGGCGGAAACGGGGCTCCTCTGGATGTGGGCGGGACCCTCGTGATTCCTCTCGAGTGGAGACGGCTATGTCGGGGAACTTCTTGATTTGCACCAAGGGTGTGAAGGAGCCTTTCTAAGTTCCAGAGGTGAGGTGTGATCAGCCTCGAGACGCCTCAGCGGAAATGGGCCTCATCTCGCCTGGAGGGGAGAACCTCCTGGATTTTCTCGAGTTGCGGCAGGTCTTCTCGAGTTACGACGGGGACCTCAGGGACCCGCTCTGGTGGCCTCAGGAAAGGCCAGTCCCCATGCGAGTTGCAAGGGGACCTCTCGGGATTCCTCTCCCGTCCATGCCGGGGCCTCAGTCCTTGTGTGGAGTCGGGGCCGGAACCTGAGGATTCCTCTCCAGTGTTGCCATGGATCTTGGGGTGCTTCTGAGTCTCCCCAGGGGAGTCAGGCCTCGTCTCGAGAGGGGGCATGCACGTGCGCTTTCCTCCCGAGCTGCAGCAGTAGTGTCACGCTTCCTGTCACGTGGATCAAGGGATCTGTGGCTTTCCCTCGAGGCTGTCCCTCGAGGCTTTCCCACGAGGCTTTCCCACAGGGCTGTGCCACGTGCCACCTTGGTGTGAGTCGATCCTCGGCGGGAAAGACGAGCCGGTGAAGGGAAAAGAGGTTCCTCTGGAATGGACTGAGACATCTGGGGGACTCTTGGAATGGTGGCACGATCCTGGAGTTCCTCTCGCCGTTCCTGTTGAGAGGGCCTCCTCTTGAGATGCGACGGGAACGCCGGGAACTCTTTCCGGACGAAGCAGGGAAAGGATCCCTCATCTCGAGCTACGAGGCGGAAACGGGGCGCCTCTGGATGTGGGCGGGACCCTCGTGATTCCTCTCGAGTGGAGACGGGTATGTCGGGGAACTTCTTGATTTGCACCAAGGGTGTGAAGGAGCCTTTCTAAGTTCCAGAGGTGAGGTGTGATCAGCCTCGAGACGCCTCAGCGGAAATGGGCCTCATCTCGCCTGGAGGGGAGAACCTCCTGGATTTTCTCGAGTTGCGGCAGGTCTTCTCGAGTTACGACGGGGACCTCAGGGACCCGCTCTGGTGGCCTCAGGAAAGGCCAGTCCCCATGCGAGTTGCTAGGGGACCTCTCAGGATTCCGCTCCCGTCCATGCCGGGGCCTCAGTCCTTGTGTGGAGTCAGGGCCGGAACCTGAGGATTCCTCTCCAGTGTTGCCATGGATCTTGGGGTGCTTCTGAGTCTCCCCAGGGGAGTCAGGCCTCGTCTCGAGAGGGGACATGCACGTGCGCTTTCCTCCCGAGCTGCAGCAGTAGTGTCACGCTTCCTGTCACGTGGATCAAGGGATCTGTGGCTTTCCCTCGAGGCTGTCCCTCGAGGCTTTCCCACGAGGCTTTCCCACAGGGCTGTGCCACGTGCCACCTTGGTGTGAGTCGATCCTCGGCGTGAAAGATGAGCCGGTGAAGGGAAAAGAGGTTCCTCTGGAATGGACTGAGACATCTGGGGGACTCTTGGAATGGTGGCACGACCCTGGAGTTCCTCTCGCCGTTCCTGTTGAGAGGGCCTCCTCTTGAGATGCGACGGGAACGCCGGGAACTCTTTCCCGACGAAGCAGGGAAAGGATCCCTCATCTCGAGCTACGAGGTGGAAACGGGGCTCCTCTGGATGTGGGCGGGACCCTCGTGATTCCTCTCGAGTGGAGACGGCTAGGTCGGGGAACTTCTTGATTTGCACCAAGGGTGTGAAGGACCCTTTCGAAGTTCCAGAGGTGAGGTGTGATCAGCCTCGAGACGCCTCAGCGGAAATGGGCCTCATCTCGCCTGGAGGGGAGAACCTCCTGGATTTTCTCGAGTTGCGGCAGGTCTTCTCGAGTTACGACGGGGACCTCAGGGACCCGCTCTGGTGGCCTCAGGAAAGGCCAGTCCCCATGCGAGTTGCTAGGGGACCTCTCGGGATTCCTCTCCCGTCCATGCCGGGGCCTCAGTCCTTGTGTGGAGTCGGGGCCGGAACCTGAGGATTCCTCTCCAGTGTTGCCATGGATCTTGGGGTGCTTCTGAGTCTCCCCAGGGGAGTCAGGCCTCGTCTCGAGTGGGGGCATGCACGTGCGCTTTCCTCCCGAGCTGCAGCAGTAGTGTCACGCTTCCTGTCACGTGGATCAAGGGATCTGTGGCTTTCCCTCGAGGCTGTCCCTCGAGGCTTTCCCACGAGGCTTTCCCACAGGGCTGTGCCACGTGCCACCTTGGTGTGAGTCGATCCTCGGCGTGAAAGATGAGCCGGTGAAGGGAAAAGAGGTTCCTCTGGAATGGACTGAGACATCTGGGGGACTCTTGGAATGGTGGCACGACCCTGGAGTTCCTCTCGCCGTTCCTGTTGAGAGGGCCTCCTCTTGAGATGCGACGGGAACGCCGGGAACTCTTTCCCGACGAAGCAGGGAAAGGATCCCTCATCTCGAGCTACGAGGCGGAAACGGGGCGCCTCTGGATGTGGGCGGGACCCTCGTGATTCCTCTCGAGTGGAGACGGGTATGTCGGGGAACTTCTTGATTTGCACCAAGGGTGTGAAGGAGCCTTTCTAAGTTCCAGAGGTGAGGTGTGATCAGCCTCGAGACGCCTCAGCGGAAATGGGCCTCATCTCGCCTGGAGGGGAGAACCTCCTGGATTTCTCGAGTTGCGGCAGGTCTTCTCGAGTTACGACGGGGACCTCAGGGACCCGCTCTGGTGGCCTCAGGAAAGGCCAGTCCCCATGCGAGTTGCTAGGGGACCTCTCGGGATTCCGCTCCCGTCCATGCCGGGGCCTCAGTCCTTGTGTGGAGTCGGGGCCGGAACCTGAGGATTCCTCTCCAGTGTTGCCATGGATCTTGGGGTGCTTCTGAGTCTCCCCAGGGGAGTCAGGCCTCGTCTCGAGTGGGGCCATGCACGTGCGCTTTCCTCCCGAGCTGCAGCAGTAGTGTCACGCTTCCTGTCACGTGGATCAAGGGATCTGTGGCTTTCCCTCGAGGCTGTCCCTCGAGGCTTTCCCACGAGGCTTTCCCACAGGGCTGTGCCACGTGCCACCTTGGTGTGAGTCGATCCTCGGCATGAAAGACGAGCCCGTGAAGGGAAAAGAGGTTCCTCTGGAATGGACTGAGACATCTGGGGGACTCTTGGAATGGTGGCATGACCCTGGAGTTCCTCTCGCCGTTCCTGTTGAGAGGGCCTCCTCTTGAGATGCGACGGGAACGCCGGGAACTCTTTCCCGACGAAGCAGGGAAAGGATCCCTCATCTCGAGCTACGAGGCGGAAACGGGGCTCCTCTGGATGTGGGCGGGACCCTCGTGATTCCTCTCGAGTGGAGACGGGTATGTCGGGGAACTTCTTGATTTGCACCAAGGGTGTGAAGGACCCTTTCGAAGTTCCAGAGGTGAGGTGTGATCAGCCTCGAGACGCCTCAGCCGAAATGGGCCTCATCTCGCCTGGAGGGGAGAACCTCCTGGAATTTCTCGAGTTGCGGCAGGTCTTCTCGAATTACGACGGGAACCTCAGGGACCCGCTCTGGTGGCCTCAGGAAAGGCCAGTCCCCATGCGAGTTGCTAGGGGACCTCTCGGGATTCCTCTCCCGTCCATGCCGGGGCCTCAGTCCTTGTGTGGAGTCGGGGTCGGAACCTGAGGATTCCTCTCCAGTGTTGCCATGGATCTTGGGGTGCTTCTGAGTCTCCCCAGGGGAGTCAGGCCTCGTCTCGAGTGGGGGCATGCAGGTGCGCTTTCCTCCCGAGCTGCAGCAGTAGTGTCACGCTTCCTGTCACGTGGATCAAGGGATCTGTGGCTTTCCCTCGAGGCTTTCCCTCGAGGCTTTCCCACGAGGCTTTCCCACAGGGCTGTGCCACGTGCCACCTTGGTGTGAGTCGATCCTCGGCGTGAAAGACGAGCCGGTGAAGGGAAAAGAGGTTCCTCTGGAATGGACTGAGACATCTGGGGGACTCTTGGAATGGTGGCACGACCCTGGAGTTCCTCTCGCCGTTCCTGTTGAGAGGGCCTCCTCTTGAGATGCGACGGGAACGCCGGGAACTCTTTCCCGACGAAGCAGGGAAAGGATCCCTCATCTCGAGCTACGAGGCGGAAACGGGGCTCCTCTGGATGTGGGCGGGACCCTCGTGATTCCTCTCGAGTGGAGACGGCTATGTCGGGGAACTTCTTGATTTGCACCAAGGGTGTGAAGGAGCCTTTCTAAGTTCCAGAGGTGAGGTGTGATCAGCCTCGAGACGCCTCAGCGGAAATGGGCCTCATCTCGCCTGGAGGGGAGAACCTCCTGGATTTTCTCGAGTTGCGGCAGGTCTTCTCGAGTTACGACGGGGACCTCAGGGACCCGCTCTGGTGGCCTCAGGAAAGGCCAGTCCCCATGCGAGTTGCAAGGGGACCTCTCGGGATTCCTCTCCCGTCCATGCCGGGGCCTCAGTCCTTGTGTGGAGTCGGGGCCGGAACCTGAGGATTCCTCTCCAGTGTTGCCATGGATCTTGGGGTGCTTCTGAGTCTCCCCAGGGGAGTCAGGCCTCGTCTCGAGAGGGGGCATGCACGTGCGCTTTCCTCCCGAGCTGCAGCAGTAGTGTCACGCTTCCTGTCACGTGGATCAAGGGATCTGTGGCTTTCCCTCGAGGCTGTCCCTCGAGGCTTTCCCACGAGGCTTTCCCACAGGGCTGTGCCACGTGCCACCTTGGTGTGAGTCGATCCTCGGCGGGAAAGACGAGCCGGTGAAGGGAAAAGAGGTTCCTCTGGAATGGACTGAGACATCTGGGGGACTCTTGAAATGGTGGCACGATCCTGGAGTTCCTCTCGCCGTTCCTGTTGAGAGGGCCTCCTCTTGAGATGCGACGGGAACGCCGGGAACTCTTTCCCGACGAAGCAGGGAAAGGATCCCTCATCTCGAGCTACGAGGCGGAAACGGGGCGCCTCTGGATGTGGGCGGGACCCTCGTGATTCCTCTCGAGTGGAGACGGGTATGTCGGGGAACTTCTTGATTTGCACCAAGGGTGTGAAGGAGCCTTTCTAAGTTCCAGAGGTGAGGTGTGATCAGCCTCGAGACGCCTCAGCGGAAATGGGCCTCATCTCGCCTGGAGGGGAGAACCTCCTGGATTTTCTCGAGTTGCGGCAGGTCTTCTCGAGTTACGACGGGGACCTCAGGGACCCGCTCTGGTGGCCTCAGGAAAGGCCAGTCCCCATGCGAGTTGCTAGGGGACCTCTCAGGATTCCGCTCCCGTCCATGCCGGGGCCTCAGTCCTTGTGTGGAGTCAGGGCCGGAACCTGAGGATTCCTCTCCAGTGTTGCCATGGATCTTGGGGTGCTTCTGAGTCTCCCCAGGGGAGTCAGGCCTCGTCTCGAGAGGGGACATGCACGTGCGCTTTCCTCCCGAGCTGCAGCAGTAGTGTCACGCTTCCTGTCACGTGGATCAAGGGATCTGTGGCTTTCCCTCGAGGCTGTCCCTCGAGGCTTTCCCACGAGGCTTTCCCACAGGGCTGTGCCACGTGCCACCTTGGTGTGAGTCGATCCTCGGCGTGAAAGATGAGCCGGTGAAGGGAAAAGAGGTTCCTCTGGAATGGACTGAGACATCTGGGGGACTCTTGGAATGGTGGCACGACCCTGGAGTTCCTCTCGCCGTTCCTGTTGAGAGGGCCTCCTCTTGAGATGCGACGGGAACGCCGGGAACTCTTTCCCGACGAAGCAGGGAAAGGATCCCTCATCTCGAGCTACGAGGTGGAAACGGGGCTCCTCTGGATGTGGGCGGGACCCTCGTGATTCCTCTCGAGTGGAGACGGCTAGGTCGGGGAACTTCTTGATTTGCACCAAGGGTGTGAAGGAGCCTTTCTAAGTTCCAGAGGTGAGGTGTGATCAGCCTCGAGACGCCTCAGCGGAAATGGGCCTCATCTCGCCTGGAGGGGAGAACCTCCTGGATTTTCTCGAGTTGCGGCAGGTCTTCTCGAGTTACGACGGGGACCTCAGGGACCCGCTCTGGTGGCCTCAGGAAAGGCCAGTCCCCATGCGAGTTGCTAGGGGACCTCTCGGGATTCCTCTCCCGTCCATGCCGGGGCCTCAGTCCTTGTGTGGAGTCGGGGCCGGAACCTGAGGATTCCTCTCCAGTGTTGCCATGGATCTTGGGGTGCTTCTGAGTCTCCCCAGGGGAGTCAGGCCTCGTCTCGAGTGGGGGCATGCACGTGCGCTTTCCTCCCGAGCTGCAGCAGTAGTGTCACGCTTCCTGTCACGTGGATCAAGGGATCTGTGGCTTTCCCTCGAGGCTGTCCCTCGAGGCTTTCCCACGAGGCTTTCCCACAGGGCTGTGCCACGTGCCACCTTGGTGTGAGTCGATCCTCGGGGTGAAAGACGATCCCGTGAAGGGAAAAGAGGTTCCTCTGGAATGGACTGAGACATCTGGGGGACTCTTGGAATGGTGGCACGACCCTGGAGTTCCTCTCGCCGTTCCTGTTGAGAGGGCCTCCTGTTGAGATGCGACGGGAACGCCGGGAACTCTTTCCCGACGAAGCAGGGAAAGGATCCCTCATCTCGAGCTACGAGGCGGAAACGGGGCTCCTCTGGATGTGGGCGGGACCCACGTGATTCCTCTCGAGTGGAGACGGGTATGTCGGGGAACTTCTTGATTTGCACCAAGGGTGTGAAGGACCCTTTCGAAGTTCCAGAGGTGAGGTGTGATCAGCCTCGAGACGCCTCAGCCGAAATGGGCCTCATCTCGCCTGGAGGGGAGAACCTCCTGGATTTTCTCGAGTTGCGGCAGGTCTTCTCGAGTTACGACGGGGACCTCAGGGACCCGCTCTGGTGGCCTCAGGAAAGGCCAGTCCCCATGCGAGTTGCTAGGGGACCTCTCGGGATTCCTCTCCCGTCCATGCCGGGGCCTCAGTCCTTGTGTGGAGTCGGGGTCGGAACCTGAGGATTCCTCTCCAGTGTTGCCATGGATCTTGGGGTGCTTCTGAGTCTCCCCAGGGGAGTCAGGCCTCGTCTCGAGTGGGGGCATGCACGTGCGCTTTCCTCCCGAGCTGCAGCAGTAGTGTCATGCTTCCTGTCACGTGGATCAAGGGATCTGTGGCTTTCCCTCGAGGCTTTCCCTCGAGGCTTTCCCACGAGGCTTTCCCACAGGGCTGTGCCACGTGCCACCTTATTGTGAGTCGATCCTCGGCGTGAAAGACGAGCCGGTGAAGGGAAAAGAGGTTCCTCTGGAATGGACTGAGACATCTGGGGGACTCTTGGAATGGTGGCACGACCCTGGAGTTCCTCTCGCCGTTCCTGTTGAGAGGGCCTCCTGTTGAGTTGCGACGGGAACGCCGGGAACTCTTTCCCGACGAAGCAGGGAAATGATCCCTCATCTCGAGCTACGAGGCAGAAACGGGGCTCCTCTGGATGTGGGCGGGACCCTCGTGATTCCTCTCGAGTGGAGACGGCTATGTCGGGGAACTTCTTGATTTGCACCAAGGGTGTGAAGGAGCCTTTCTAAGTTCCAGAGGTGAGGTGTGATCAGCCTCGAGACGCCTCAGCGGAAATGGGCCTCATCTCGCCTGGAGGGGAGAACCTCCTGGATTTTCTCGAGTTGCGGCAGGTATTCTCGAGTTACGACGGGGACCTCAGGGACCCGCTCTGGTGGCCTCAGGAAAGGCCAGTCCCCATTCGAGTTGCTAGGGGACCCTTCGGGATTCCTCTCCCGTCCATGCCGGGGCCTCAGTCCTTGTGTGGAGTCGGAGCCGGAACCTGAGGATTCCTCTCCAGTGTTGCCATGGATCTTGGGGTGCTTCTGAGTCTCCCCAGGGGAGTCAGGCCTCGTCTCGAGAGGGGGCATGCACGTGCGCTTTCCTCCCGAGCTGCAGCAGTAGTGTCACGCTTCCTGTCACGTGGATCAAGGGATCTGTGGCTTTCCCTCGAGGCTGTCCCTCGAGGCTTTCCCACGAGGCTTTCCCACAGGGCTGTGCCACGTGCCACCTTGGTGTGAGTCGATCCTCGGCGTGAAAGACGAGCCGGTGAAGGGAAAAGAGGTTCCTCTGGAATGGACTGAGACATCTGGGGGACTCTTGGAATGGTGGCACGACCCTGGAGTTCCTCTCGCCGTTCCTGTTGAGAGGGCCTCCTCTTGAGATGCGACGGGAACGCCGGGAACTCTTTCCCGACGAAGCAGGGAAAGGATCCCTCATCTCGAGCTACGAGGCGGAAACGGGGCTCCTCTGGATGTGGGCGGGACCCTCGTGATTCCTCTCAAGTGGAGACGGCTAGGTCGGGGAACTTCTTGATTTGCACCAAGGGTGTGAAGGACCCTTTCGAAGTTCCAGAGGTGAGGTGTGATCAGCCTCGAGACGCCTCATCGGAAATGGGCCTCATCTCGCCTGGAGGGGAGAACCTCCTGGATTTTCTCGAGTTGCGGCAGGTCTTCTCGAGTTACGACGGGGACCTCAGGGACCCGCTCTGGTGGCCTCAGGAAAGGCCAGTCCCCATGCGAGTTGCTAGGGGACCTCTCGGGATTCCGCTCCCGTCCATGCCGGGGCCTCAGTCCTTGTGTGGAGTCGGGGCCGGAACCTGAGGATTCCTCTCCAGTGTTGCCATGGATCTTGGGGTGCTTCTGAGTCTCCCCAGGGGAGTCAGGCCTCGTCTCGAGTGGGGGCATGCACGTGCGCTTTCCTCCCGAGCTGCAGCAGTAGTGTCACGCTTCCTGTCACGTGGATCAAGGGATCTGTGGCTTTCCCTCGAGGCTGTCCCTCGAGGCTTTCCCACGAGGCTTTCCCACAGGGCTGTGCCACGTGCCACCTTGGTGTGAGTCGATCCTCGGCGTGAAAGACGAGCCGGTGAAGGGAAAAGAGGTTCCTCTGGAATGGACTGAGACATCTGGGGGACTCTTGGAATGGTGGCACGACCCTGGAGTTCCTCTCGCCGTTCCTGTTGAGAGGGCCTCCTCTTGAGATGTGACGGGAACGCCGGGAACTCTTTCCCGACGAAGCAGGGAAAGGATCCCTCATCTCGAGCTACGAGGCGGAAACGGGGCTCCTCTGGATGTGGGCGGGACCCACGTGATTCCTCTCGAGTGGAGACGGCTAGGTCGGGGAACTTCTTGATTTGCACCAAGGGTGTGAAGGACCCTTTCGAAGTTCCAGAGGTGAGGTGTGATCAGCCTCGAGACGCCTCAGCGGAAATGGGCCTCATCTCGCCTGGAGGGGAGAACCTCCTGGATTTTCTCGAGTTGCGGCAGGTCTTCTCGAGTTACGACGGGGACCTCAGGGACCCGCTCTGGTGGCCTCAGGAAAGGCCAGTCCCCATGCGAGTTGCTAGGGGACCTCTCGGGATTCCTCTCCCGTCCATGCCGGGGCCTCAGTCCTTGTGTGGAGTCGGGGCCGGAACCTGAGGATTCCTCTCCGGTGTTGCCATGGATCTTGGGGTGCTTCTGAGTCTCCCCAGGGGAGTCAGGCCTCGTCTCGAGTGGGGGCATGCACGTGCGCTTTCCTCCCGAGCTGCAGCAGTAGTGTCACGCTTCCTGTCACGTGGATCAAGGGATCTGTGGCTTTCCCTCGAGGCTGTCCCTCGAGGCTTTCCCACGAGGCTTTCCCACAGGGCTGTGCCACGTGCCACCTTGGTGTGAGTCGATCCTCGGGGTGAAAGACTAGCCCGTGAAGGGAAAAGAGGTTCCTCTGGAATGGACTGAGACATCTGGGGGACTCTTGGAATGGTGGCACGACCCTGGAGTTCCTCTCGCCGTTCCTGTTGAGAGGGCCTCCTGTTGAGATGCGACGGGAATGCCGGGAACTCTTTCCCGACGAAGCAGGGAAAGGATCCCTCATCTCGAGCTACGAGGCGGAAACGGGGCTCCTCTGGATGTGGGCGGGACCCACGTGATTCCTCTCGAGTGGAGACGGGTATGTCGGGGAACTTCTTGATTTGCACCAAGGGTGTGAAGGACCCTTTCGAAGTTCCAGAGGTGAGGTGTGATCAGCCTCGAGACGCCTCAGCCGAAATGGGCCTCATCTCGCCTGGAGGGGAGAACCTCCTGGATTTTCTCGAGTTGCGGCAGGTCTTCTCGAGTTACGACGGGGACCTCAGGGACCCGCTCTGGTGGCCTCAGGAAAGGCCAGTCCCCATGCGAGTTGCTAGGGGACCTCTCGGGATTCCTCTCCCGTCCATGCCGGGGCCTCAGTCCTTGTGTGGAGTCGGGGTCGGAACCTGAGGATTCCTCTCCAGTGTTGCCATGGATCTTGGGGTGCTTCTGAGTCTCCCCAGGGGAGTCAGGCCTCGTCTCGAGTGGGGGCATGCACGTGCGCTTTCCTCCCGAGCTGCAGCAGTAGTGTCACGCTTCCTGTCACGTGGATCAAGGGATCTGTGGCTTTCCCTCGAGGCTTTCCCTCGAGGCTTTCCCACGAGGCTTTCCCACAGGGCTGTGCCACGTGCCACCTTATTGTGAGTCGATCCTCGGCGTGAAGGACGAGCCGGTGAAGGGAAAAGAGGTTCCTCTGGAATGGACTGAGACATCTGGGGGACTCTTGGAATGGTGGCACGACCCTGGAGTTCCTCTCGCCGTTCCTGTTGAGAAGGCCTCCTCTTGAGTTGCGACGGGAACGCCGGGAACTCTTTCCCGACGAAGCAGGGAAAGGATCCCTCATCTCGAGCTACGAGGCAGAAACGGGGCTCCTCTGGATGTGGGCGGGACCCTCGTGATTCCTCTCGAGTGGAGACGGCTATGTCGGGGAAATTCTTGATTTGCACCAAGGGTGTGAAGGAGCCTTTCTAAGTTCCAGAGGTGAGGTGTGATCAGCCTCGAGACGCCTCAGCGGAAATGGGCCTCATCTCGCCTGGAGGGGAGAACCTCCTGGCTTTTCTCGAGTTGCGGCAGGTCTTCTCGAGTTACGACGGGGACCTCAGGGACCCGCTCTGGTGGCTTCAGGAAAGGCCAGTCCCCATTCGAGTTGCTAGGGGACCCTTCGGGATTCCTCTCCCGTCCATGCCGGGGCCTCAGTCCTTG
The DNA here is from genome assembly GCF_023091745.1 of Budorcas taxicolor. NCBI lineage: Eukaryota > Metazoa > Chordata > Mammalia > Artiodactyla > Bovidae > Budorcas > Budorcas taxicolor. Next base: position 814,608 of record NW_026291642.1, on the reverse strand, counting down.
TGTGGAGTCGGGGCCGGAACCTGAGGATTCCTCTCCAGTGTTGCCATGGATCTTGGGGTGCTTCTGAGTCTCCCCAGGGGAGTCAGGCCTCGTCTCGAGAGGGGGCATGCACGTGCGCTTTCCTCCCGAGCTGCAGCAGTAGTGTCACGCTTCCTGTCACGTGGATCAAGGGATCTGTGGCTTTCCCTCGAGGCTGTCCCTCGAGGCTTTCCCACGAGGCTTTCCCACAGGGCTGTGCCACGTGCCACCTTGGTGTGAGTCGATCCTCGGCGTGAAAGACGAGCCGGTGAAGGGAAAAGAGGTTCCTCTGGAATGGACTGAGACATCTGGGGGACTCTTGGAATGGTGGCACGACCCTGGAGTTCCTCTCGCCGTTCCTGTTGAGAGGGCCTCCTCTTGAGATGCGACGGGAACGCCGGGAACTCTTTCCCGACGAAGCAGGGAAAGGATCCCTCATCTCGAGCTACGAGGCGGAAACGGGGCTCCTCTGGATGTGGGCGGGACCCTCGTGATTCCTCTCGAGTGGAGACGGCTAGGTCGGGGAACTTCTTGATTTGCACCAAGGGTGTGAAGGACCCTTTCGAAGTTCCAGAGGTGAGGTGTGATCAGCCTCGAGACGCCTCAGCGGAAATGGGCCTCATCTCGCCTGGAGGGGAGAACCTCCTGGATTTTCTCGAGTTTCGGCAGGTCTTCTCGAGTTACGACGGGGACCTCAGGGACCCGCTCTGGTGGCCTCAGGAAAGGCCAGTCCCCATGCGAGTTGCTAGGGGACCTCTCGGGATTCCTCTCCCGTCCATGCCGGGGCCTCAGTCCTTGTGTGGAGTCGGGGCCGGAACCTGAGGATTCCTCTCCAGTGTTGCCATGGATCTTGGGGTGCTTCTGAGTCTCCCCAGGGGAGTCAGGCCTCGTCTCGAGTGGGGCCATGCACGTGCGCTTTCCTCCCGAGCTGCAGCAGTAGTGTCACGCTTCCTGTCACGTGGATCAAGGGATCTGTGGCTTTCCCTCGAGGCTGTCCCTCGAGGCTTTCCCACGAGGCTTTCCCACAGGGCTGTGCCACGTGCCACCTTGGTGTGAGTCGATCCTCGGCGTGAAAGACGAGCCGGTGAAGGGAAAAGAGGTTCCTCTGGAATGGACTGAGACATCTGGGGGACTCTTGGAATGGTGGCACGACCCTGGAGTTCCTCTCGCCGTTCCTGTTGAGAGGGCCTCCTCTTGAGATGCGACGGGAACGCCGGGAACTCTTTCCCGACGAAGCAGGGAAAGGATCCCTCATCTCGAGCTACGAGGCGGAAACGGGGCTCCTCTGGATGTGGGCGGGACCCTCGTGATTCCTCTCGAGTGGAGACGGGTATGTCGGGGAACTTCTTGATTTGCACCAAGGGTGTGAAGGACCCTTTCGAAGTTCCAGAGGTGAGGTGTGATCAGCCTCGAGACGCCTCAGCCGAAATGGGCCTCATCTCGCCTGGAGGGGAGAACCTCCTGGAATTTCTCGAGTTGCGGCAGGTCTTCTCGAATTACGACGGGAACCTCAGGGACCCGCTCTGGTGGCCTCAGGAAAGGCCAGTCCCCATGCGAGTTGCTAGGGGACCTCTCGGGATTCCTCTCCCGTCCATGCCGGGGCCTCAGTCCTTGTGTGGAGTCGGGGCCGGAACCTGAGGATTCCTCTCCAGTGTTGCCATGGATCTTGGGGTGCTTCTGAGTCTCCCCAGGGGAGTCAGGCCTCGTCTCGAGTGGGGCCATGCACGTGCGCTTTCCTCCCGAGCTGCAGCAGTAGTGTCACGATTCCTGTCACGTGGATCAAGGGATCTGTGGCTTTCCCTCGAGGCTGTCCCTCGAGGCTTTCCCACGAGGCTTTCCCACAGGGCTGTGCCACGTGCAACCTTGGTGTGAGTCGATCCTCGGCGTGAAAGACGAGCCCGTGAAGGGAAAAGAGGTTCCTCTGGAATGGACTGAGACATCTGGGGGACTCTTGGAATGGTGGCACGACCCTGGAGTTCCTCTCGCCGTTCCTGTTGAGAGGGCCTCCTGTTGAGATGCGACGGGAACGCCGGGAACTCTTTCCCGACGAAGCAGGGAAAGGATCCCTCATCTCGAGCTACGAGGCGGAAACGGGGCTCCTCTGGATGTGGGCGGGACCCTCGTGATTCCTCTCCAGTGGAGACGGCTAGGTCGGGGAACTTCTTGATTTGCACCAAGGGTGTGAAGGAGCCTTTCTAAGTTCCAGAGGTGAGGTGTGATCAGCCTCGAGACCCCTCAGCGGAAATGGGCCTCATCTCGCCTGGAGGGGAGAACCTCCTGGATTTTCTCGAGTTGCGGCAGGTCTTCTCGAGTTACGACGGGGACCTCAGGGACCCGCTCTGGTGGCCTCAGGAAAGGCCAGTCCCCATGCGAGTTGCTAGGGGACCTCTCGGGATTCCTCTCCCGTCCATGCCGGGGCCTCAGTCCTTGTGTGGAGTCGGGGCCGGAACCTGAGGATTCCTCTCCAGTGTTGCCATGGATCTTGGGGTGCTTCTGAGTCTCCCCAGGGGAGTCAGGCCTCGTCTCGAGAGGGGGCATGCACGTGCGCTTTCCTCCCGAGCTGCAGCAGTAGTGTCACGCTTCCTGTCACGTGGATCAAGGGATCTGTGGCTTTCCCTCGAGGCTGTCCCTCGAGGCTTTCCCACGAGGCTTTCCCACAGGGCTGTGCCACGTGCCACCTTGGTGTGAGTCGATCCTCGGCGTGAAAGATGAGCCGGTGAAGGGAAAAGAGGTTCCTCTGGAATGGACTGAGACATCTGGGGGACTCTTGGAATGGTGGCACGAGCCTGGAGTTCCTCTCGCCGTTCCTGTTGAGAGGGCCTACTCTTGAGATGCGAAGGGAACGCCGGGAACTCTTTCCCGACGAAGCAGGGAAAGGATCCCTCATCTCAAGCTACGAGGCGGAAACGGGGCTCCTCTGGATGTGGGCGGGACCCTCGTGATTCCTCTCGAGTGGAGACGGCTAGGTCGGGGAAGTTCTTGATTTGCACCAAGGGTGTGAAGGACCCTTTCGAAGTTCCAGAGATGAGAAGTGATCAGCCTCGAGATGCCTCAGCGGAAATGGGCCTCATCTCGCCTGGAGGGGAGAACCTCCTGGATTTTCTCGAGTTGCGGCAGGTCTTCTCGCTTTACGACGGGGACCACAGGGACCCGCTCTGGTGGCCTCAGGAAAGGCCAGTCCCCATGCGAGTTGCTAGGGGACCTATCGGGATTCCTCTCCCGTCAATGCCGGGGCCTCAGTCCTTGTGTGGATTCGGGGCCGGAACCTGAGGATTCCTCTCCAGTGTTGCCATGGATCTTGGGGTGCTTCTGAGTCTCCCCAGGGGAGTCAGGCCTCGTCTCGAGTGGGGGCATTCACGTGCGCTTTCCTCCCGAACTGCAGCAGTAGTGCCACGTTTCCTGTCACGTGGATCAAGGGATCTGTGGCTTTCCCTCGAGGCTGTCCCTCGAGGCTTTCCCACGAGGCTTTCCCACAGGGCTGTGCCACGTGCCACCTTGCTGTGAGTCGATCTTCGGCGTGAAAGACGAGCCGGTGAAGGGAAAAGAGGTTCCTCTGGAATGGACTGAGACATCTGGGGGACTCTTGGAATGGTGGCACGACCCTGGAGTTCCTCTCGCCATTCCTGTTGAGAGGGCCTCCTCTTGAGATGCGACGGGAACGCCGGGAACTCTTTCCCGACGAAGCAGGGAAAGGATCCCTCATCTCGAGCTACGAGGCGGAAACGGGGCTCCTCTGGATGTGGACGGGACCCTCGTGATTCCTCTCGAGTGGAGACGGGTATGTCGGGGAACTTCTTGATTTGCACCAAGGGTGTGAAGGACCCTTTCAAAGTTACAGAGGGGAGGTGTGATCAGCCTCGAGACGCCTCAGCGGAAATGGGCCTCATCTCGCCTGGAGGGGAGAACCTCCTGGATTTTCTCGAGTTGCGGCAGGTCTTCTCGAGTTACGACGGGGACCTCAGGGACCCGCTCTGGTGGCCTCAGGAAAGGCCAGTCCCCATGCGAGTTGCTAGGGGACCTCTCGGGATTCCTCTCCCGTCCATGCCGGGGCCTCAGTCCTTGTGTGGAGTCGGAGCCGGAACCTGAGGATTCCTCTCCAGTGTTGCCATGGATCTTGGGGTGCTTCTGAGTCTCCCCAGGGGAGTCAGGCCTCGTCTCGAGTGGGGGCATGCACGTGCGCTTTCCTCCCGAGCTGCAGCAGTAGTGTCACGCTTCCTGTCACGTGGATCAAGGGATCTGTGGCTTTCCCTCGAGGCTGTCCCTCGAGGCTTTCCCAGGAGGTTTTACCACAGGGCTGTGCCACGTGCCACCTTGGTGTGAGTCGATCCTCGGCGTGAAAGACGAGCCGGTGAAGGGAAAAGAGGTTCCTCTGGAATGGACTGAGATATTTGGGGGACTCTTGGAATGGTGGTACGACCCTGGAGTTCCTCTCGCCGTTCCTGTTGAGAGCGTCTCCTCTTGAGTTGCGACGGGAACGCCGGGAACTCTTTCCCGACGAAGCAGGGAAAGGATCCCTCATCTCGAGCTACGAGGCGGAAACGGGGCTCCTCTGGATGTGGGCGGGACCCACGTGATTCCTCTCGAGTGGAGACGGCTAGGTCGGGGAACTTCTTGATTTGCACCAAGGGTGTGAAGGACCCTTTCGAAGTGCCAGAGGTGAGGTGTGATCAGCCTCGAGACGCCTCAGCCGAAATGGGCCTCATCTCGCCTGGAGGGGAGAACCTCCTGGATTTTCTCGAGTTGCGGCAGGTCTTCTCGAGTTACGACGGGGACCTCAGGGACCCGCTCTGGTGGCCTCAGGAAAGGCCAGTCCCCATGCGAGTTGCTAGGGGACCTCTCGGGATTCCTCTCCCGTCCATGCCGGGGCCTCAGTCCTTGTGTGGAGTCGGGGCCGGAACCTGAGGATTCCTCTCCAGTGTTGCCATGGATCTTGGGGTGCTTCTGAGTCTCCCCAGGGGAGTCAGGCCTCGTCTCGAGAGGGGGCATGCACGTGCGCTTTCCTCCCGAGCTGCAGCAGTAGTGTCACGCTTCCTGTCACGTGGATCAAGGGATCTGTGGCTTTCCCTCGAGGCTGTCCCTCGAGGCTTTCCCACGAGGCTTTCCCACAGGGCTGTGCCACGTGCCACCTTGGTGTGAGTCGATCCTCGGCGTGAAAGATGAGCCGGTGAAGGGAAAAGAGGTTCCTCTGGAATGGACTGAGACATCTGGGGGACTCTTGGAATGGTGGCACGAGCCTGGAGTTCCTCTCGCCGTTCCTGTTGAGAGGGCCTACTCTTGAGATGCGAAGGGAACGCCGGGAACTCTTTCCCGACGAAGCAGGGAAAGGATCCCTCATCTCGAGCTACGAGGCGGAAACGGGGCTCCTCTGGATGTGGGCGGGACCCTCGTGATTCCTCTCGAGTGGAGACGGCTAGGTCGGGGAAGTTCTTGATTTGCACCAAGGGTGTGAAGGACCCTTTCGAAGTTCCAGAGATGAGAAGTGATCAGCCTCGAGACGCCTCAGCGGAAATGGGCCTCATCTCGCCTGGAGGGGAGAACCTCCTGGATTTTCTCGAGTTGCGGCAGGTCTTCTCGCTTTACGACGGGGACCACAGGGACCCGCTCTGGTGGCCTCAGGAAAGGCCAGTCCCCATGCGAGTTGCTAGGGGACCTATCGGGATTCCTCTCCCGTCAATGCCGGGGCCTCAGTCCTTGTGTGGATTCGGGGCCGGAACCTGAGGATTCCTCTCCAGTGTTGCCATGGATCTTGGGGTGCTTCTGAGTCTCCCCAGGGGAGTCAGGCCTCGTCTCGAGTGGGGGCATTCACGTGCGCTTTCCTCCCGAACTGCAGCAGTAGTGCCACGTTTCCTGTCACGTGGATCAAGGGATCTGTGGCTTTCCCTCGAGGCTGTCCCTCGAGGCTTTCCCACGAGGCTTTCCCACAGGGCTGTGCCACGTGCCACCTTGGTGTGAGTCGATCTTCGGCGTGAAAGACGAGCCGGTGAAGGGAAAAGAGGTTCCTCTGGAATGGACTGAGACATCTGGGGGACTCTTGGAATGGTGGCACGACCCTGGAGTTCCTCTCGCCATTCCTGTTGAGAGGGCCTCCTCTTGAGATGCGACGGGAACGCCGGGAACTCTTTCCCGACGAAGCAGGGAAAGGATCCCTCATCTCGAGCTACGAGGCGGAAACGGAGCTCCTCTGGATGTGGACGGGACCCTCGTGATTCCTCTCGAGTGGAGACGGGTATGTCGGGGAACTTCTTGATTTGCACCAAGGGTGTGAAGGACCCTTTCAAAGTTACAGAGGGGAGGTGTGATTAGCCTCGAGACGCCTCAGCGGAAATGGGCCTCATCTCGCCTGGAGGGGAGAACCTCCTGGATTTTCTCGAGTTGCGGCAGGTCTTCTCGAGTTACGACGGGGACCTCAGGGACCCGCTCTGGTGGCCTCAGGAAAGGCCAGTCCCCATGCGAGTTGCTAGGGGACCTCTCGGGATTCCTCTGCCGTCCATGCCGGGGCCTCAGTCCTTGTGTGGAGTCGGAGCCGGAACCTGAGGATTCCTCTCCAGTGTTGCCATGGATCTTGGGGTGCTTCTGAGTCTCCCCAGGGGAGTCAGGCCTCGTCTCGAGTGGGGGCATGCACGTGCGCTTTCCTCCCGAGCTGCAGCAGTAGTGTCACGCTTCCTGTCACGTGGATCAAGGGATCTGTGGCTTTCCCTCGAGGCTGTCCCTCGAGGCTTTCCCACGAGGTTTTACCACAGGGCTGTGCCACGTGCCACCTTGGTGTGAGTCGATCCTCGGCGTGAAAGACGAGCCGGTGAAGGGAAAAGAGGTTCCTCTGGAATGGACTGAGATATTTGGGGGACTCTTGGAATGGTGGTACGACCCTGGAGTTCCTCTCCCTGTTCCTGTTGAGAGTGTCTCCTCTTGAGTTGCGACGGGAACGCCGGGAACTCTTTCCCGACGAAGCAGGGAAAGGATCCCTCATCTCGAGCTACGAGGCGGAAACGGGGCTCCTCTGGATGTGGGCGGGACCCACGTGATTCCTCTCGAGTGGAGACGGCTAGGTCGGGGAACTTCTTGATTTGCACCAAGGGTGTGAAGGACCCTTTCGAAGTGCCAGAGGTGAGGTGTGATCAGCCTCGAGACGCCTCAGCCGAAATGGGCCTCATCTCGCCTGGAGGGGAGAACCTCCTGGATTTTCTCGAGTTGCGGCAGGTCTTCTCGAGTTACGACGGGGACCTCAGGGACCCGCTCTGGTGGCCTCAGGAAAGGCCAGTCCCCATGCGAGTTGATAGGGGACCTCTCGGGATTCCTCTCCCGTCCATGCCGGGGCCTCAGTCCTTGTGTGGAGTCGGGGCCGGAACCTGAGGATTCCTCTCCAGTGTTGCCATGGATCTTGGGGTGCTTCTGAGTCTCCCCAGGGGAGTCAGGCCTCGTCTCGAGTGGGGGCATGCACGTGCGCTTTCCTCCCGAGCTGCAGCAGTAGTGTCACGCTTCCTGTCACGTGGATCAAGGGATCTGTGGCTTTCCCTCGAGGCTGTCCCTCGAGGCTTTCCCACGAGGCTTTCCCACAGGGCTGTGCCACGTGCCACATAGGTGTGAGTTGATCCTCGGCGTGAAAGACGAGCCGGTGAAGGGAAAAGAGGTTCCTCTGGAATGGACTGAGACATCTGGGGGACTCTTGGAATGGTGGCACGACCCTGGAGTTCCTCTCGCCGTTCCTGTTGAGAGGGCCTCCTCTTGAGATGCGACGGGGACGCCGGGAACTCTTTCCTGACGAAGCAGGGAAAGGATCCCTCACCTCGAGCTACGAGGCGGAAACGGGGCTCCTCTGGATGTGGGCGGGACCCTCGTGATTCCTCTCGAGTGGAGACGGCTAGGTCGGGGAACTTCTTGATTTGCACCAAGGGTGTGAAGGACCCTTTCGAAGTTCCAGAGATGAGAAGTGATCAGCCTCGAGACGCCTCAGCGGAAATGGGCCTCATCTCGCCTGGAGGGGAGAACCTCCTGGATTTTCTCGAGTTGCGGCAGGTCTTCTCGAGTTACGACGGGGACCACAGGGACCCGCTTGGTGGCCTCAGGAAAGGCCAGTCCCCATGCGAGTTGCTAGGGGACCACTCGGGATTCCTCTCCCTTCAATGCCGGGGCCTCAGTCCTTGTGTGGATTCGGGGCCGGAACCTGAGGATTCCTCTCCAGTGTTGCCATGGATCTTGGGGTGCTTCTGAGTCTCCCCAGGGGAGTCAGGCCTCGTCTTGAGTGGGGGCATTCACGTGCGTTTTCCTCCCGAACTGCAGCAGTAGTGCCACGCTTCCTGTCACGTGGATCAAGGGATCTGTGGCTTTCCCTCGAGGCTGTCCCTCGAGGCTTTCACACGAGGCTTTCCCACAGGGCTGTGCCACGTGCCACCTTGGTGTGAGTCGATCCTCGGCGTGAAAGACGAGCCGGTGAAGGGAAAAGAGGTTCCTCTGGAATGTACTGAGACATCTGGGGGACTCTTGGAATGGTGGCACGACCCTGGAGTTCCTCTCGCCATTCCTGTTGAGAGGGCCTCCTCTTGAGATGCGACGGGAACGCCGGGAACTCTTTCCAGACGAAGCAGGGAAAGGATCCCTCATCTCGAGCTACGAGGCGGAAACGGGGCTCCTCTGGATGTGGGCGGGACCCTCGTGATTCCTCTCGAGTGGAGACGGGTATGTCAGGGAACTTCTTGATTTGCACCAAGGGTGTGAAGGACCCTTTCGAAGTTCCAGAGGTGAGGTGTGATCAGCCTCGAGACGCCTCAGCCGAAATGGGCCTCATCTCGCCTGGAGGGGAGAACCTCCTGGATTTTCTCGAGTTGCGGCAGGTCTTCTCGAGTTACGACGGGGACCTCAGGGACCCGCTCTGGTGGCCTCAGGAAAGGCCAGTCCCCATGCGAGTTGCTAGGGGACCTCTCGGGATTCCTCTCCCGTCCATGCCGGGGCCTCAGTCCTTGTGTGGAGTCGGGGCCGGAACCTGAGGATTCCTCTCCAGTGTTGCCATGGATCTTGGGGTGCTTCTGAGTCTCCCCAGGGGAGTCAGGCCTCGTCTCGAGAGGGGGCATGCACGTACGCTTTCCTCCCGAGCTGCAGCAGTAGTGTCACGCTTCCTGTCACGTGGATCAAGGGATCTGTGGCTTTCCCTCGAGGCTGTCCCTCGAGGCTTTCCCACGAGGCTTTCCCACAGGGCTGTGCCACGTGCCACCTTGGTGTGAGTCGATCCTCGGCGTGAAAGACGAGCCCGTGAAGGGAAAAGAGGTTCCTCTGGAATGGACTGAGACATCTGGGGGACTCTTGGAATGGTGGCACGACCCTGGAGTTCCTCTCGCCGTTCCTGTTGAGAGGGCCTCCTCTTGAGATGCGACGGGAACGCCGGGAACTCTTTCCCGACGAAGTAGGGAAAGGATCCCTCATCTCGAGCTACGAGGCGGAAACGGGGCTCCTCTGGATGTGGGCGGGACCCTCGTGATTCCTCTCGAGTGGAGACGGCTAGGTCGGGGAACTTCTTGATTTGCACCAAGGGTGTGAAGGACCCTTTCGAAGTTCCAGAGGTGAGGTGTGATCAGCCTCGAGACGCCTCAGCCGAAATGGGCCTCATCTCGCCTGGAGGGGAGAACCTCCTGGATTTTCTCGAGTTGCGGCAGGTCTTCTCGAGTTACGACGGGGACCTCAGGGACCCGCTCTGGTGGCCTCAGGAAAGGCCAGTCCCCATGCGAGTTGCTAGGGGACCTCTCGGGATTCCTCTCCCGTCCATGCCGGGGCCTCAGTCCTTGTGTGGATTCGGGGCCGGAACCTGAGGATTCCTCGCCAGTGTTGCCATGGATCTTGGGGTGCTTCTGAGTCTCCCCAGGGGAGTCAGGCCTCGTCTCGAGTGGGGGCATTCACGTGCGCTTTCCTCCCGAACTGCAGCAGTAGTTTCACGCTTCCTGTCACGTGGATCAAGGGATCTGTGGCTTTCCCTCGAGGCTGTCTCTCGAGGCTTTCCCACGAGGCTTTCCCACAGGGCTGTGCCACGTGCCACCTTGGTGTGAGTCGATCCTCGGCGTGAAAGACGAGCTGGTGAAGGGAAAAGAGGTTCCTCTGGAATGGACTGAGACATCTGGGGGACTCTTGGAATGGTGGCACGACCCTGGAGTTCCTCTCGCCGTTCCTGTTGAGAGGGCCTCCTCTTGAGATGCGACGGGAACGCCGGGAACTCTTTCCTGAAGAAGCAGGGAAAGGATCCCTCATCTCGAGCTACGAGGCGGAAACGGGGCTCCTCTGGATGTGGGCGGGACCCTCGTGATTCCTCTCGAGTGGAGACGGCTAGGTCGGGGAACTTCTTGATTTGCACCAAGGGTGTGAAGGACCCTTTGGAAGTTCCAGAGGGGAGGTGTGGTCCGCCTCGAGACGCCTCAGCCGAAAAGGGCCTCATCTCGCCTGGAGGGGAGAACCTCCTGGATTTGCTCGAGTTGCGGCAGCTCTTCTCGAGTTACGACGGGGACCACAGGGACCCGCTCTGGTGGCCTCAGGAAAGGCCAGTCCCCATGCGAGTTGCTAGGGGACCTCTCGGGATTCCTCTCCCGTCCATGCCGGGGCCTCAGTCCTTGTGTGGATTCATGGCCGGAACCTGAGGATTCCTCTCCAGTGTTGCCATGGATCTTGGGGTGCTTCTGAGTCTCCCCAGGGGAGTCAGGCCTCGTCTCGAGTGGGGGCATGCACGTGCGCTTTCCTCCCGAGCTGCAGCAGTAGTGTCACGCTTCCTGTCACGTGGATCAAGGGATCTGTGGCTTTCCCTCGAGGCTGTCCCTCGAGGCTTTCCCACGAGGCTTTCCCACAGGGCTGTGCCACGTGCCACCTTGGTGTGAGTCGATCCTCGGCGTGAAAGACGAGCCGGTGAAGGGAAAAGAGGTTCCTCTGGAATGGACTGAGACATCTGGGGGACTCTTGGAATGGTGGCACGACCCTGGAGTTCCTCTCGCCATTCCTGTTGAGAGGGCCTCCTCTTGAGATGCGACGGGAACGCCGGGAACTCTTTCCCGACGAAGCAGGGAAAGGATCCCTCATCTCGAGCTACGAGGCAGAAACGGGGCTCCTCTGGATGTGGACGGGACCCTCGTGATTCCTCTCGAGTGGAGACGGGTATGTCGGGGAACTTCTTGATTTGCACCAAGGGTGTGAAGGACCCTTTCAAAGTTACAGAGGGGAGGTGTGATCAGCCTCGAGACGCCTCAGCGGAAATGGGCCTCATCTCGCCTGGAGGGGAGAACCTCCTGGATTTTCTCGAGTTGCGGCAGGTCTTCTCGAGTTACGACGGGGACCTCAGGGACCCGCTCTGGTGGCCTCAGGAAAGGCCAGTCCCCATGCGAGTTGCTAGGGGACCTCTCGGGATTCCTCTCCCGTCCATGCCGGGGCCTCAGTCCTTGTGTGGAGTCGGGGCCGGAACCTGAGGATTCCTCTCCAGTGTTGCCATGGATCTTGGGGTGCTTCTGAGTCTCCCCAGGGGAGTCAGGCCTCGTCTCGAGAGGGGGCATGCACGTGCGCTTTCCTCCCGAGCTGCAGCAGTAGTGTCACGCTTCCTGTCACGTGGATCAAGGGATCTGTGGCTTTCCCTCGAGGCTGTCCCTCGAGGCTTTCCCACGAGGCTTTCCCACAGGGCTGTGCCACGTGCCACCTTGGTGTGAGTCGATCCTCGGCGTGAAAGATGAGCCGGTGAAGGGAAAAGAGGTTCCTCTGGAATGGACTGAGACATCTGGGGGACTCGTGGAATGGTGGCACGAGCCTGGAGTTCCTCTCGCCGTTCCTGTTGAGAGGGCCTACTCTTGAGATGCGAAGGGAACGCCGGGAACTCTTTCCCGACGAAGCAGGGAAAGGATCCCTCATCTCGAGCTACGAGGCGGAAACGGGGCTCCTCTGGATGTGGGCGGGACCCTCGTGATTCCTCTCGAGTGGAGACGGCTAGGTCGGGGAAGTTCTTGATTTGCACCAAGGGTGTGAAGGACCCTTTCGAAGTTCCAGAGATGAGAAGTGATCAGCCTCGAGACGCCTCAGCGGAAATGGGCCTCATCTCGCCTGGAGGGGAGAACCTCCTGGATTTTCTCGAGTTGCGGCAGGTCTTCTCGCTTTACGACGGGGACCACAGGGACCCGCTCTGGTGGCCTCAGGAAAGGCCAGTCCCCATGCGAGTTGCTAGGGGACCTATCGGGATTCCTCTCCCGTCAATGCCGGGGCCTCAGTCCTTGTGTGGATTCGGGGCCGGAACCTGAGGATTCCTCTCCAGTGTTGCCATGGATCTTGGGGTGCTTCTGAGTCTCCCCAGGGGAGTCAGGATTCGTCTCGAGTGGGGGCATTCACGTGCGCTTTCCTCCCGAACTGCAGCAGTAGTGCCACGTTTCCTGTCACGTGGATCAAGGGATCTGTGGCTTTCCCTCGAGGCTGTCCCTCGAGGCTTTCCCACGAGGCTTTCCCACAGGGCTGTGCCACGTGCCACCTTGCTGTGAGTCGATCTTCGGCGTGAAAGACGAGCCGGTGAAGGGAAAAGAGGTTCCTCTGGAATGGACTGAGACATCTGGGGGATTCTTGGAATGGTGGCACGACCCTGGAGTTCCTCTCGCCATTCCTGTTGAGAGGGCCTCCTCTTGAGATGCGACGGGAACGCCGGGAACTCTTTCCCGACGAAGCAGGGAAAGGATCCCTCATCTCGAGCTACGAGGCGGAAACGGGGCTCCTCTGGATGTGGACGGGACCCTCGTGATTCCTCTCGAGTGGAGACGGGTATGTCGGGGAACTTCTTGATTTGCACCAAGGGTGTGAAGGACCCTTTCAAAGTTACAGAGGGGAGGTGTGATTAGCCTCGAGACGCCTCAGCGGAAATGGGCCTCATCTCGCCTGGAGGGGAGAACCTCCTGGATTTTCTCGAGTTGCGGCAGGTCTTCTCGAGTTACGACGGGGACCTCAGGGACCCGCTCTGGTGGCCTCAGGAAAGGCCAGTCCCCATGCGAGTTGCTAGGGGACCTCTCGGGATTCCTCTCCCGTCCATGCCGGGGCCTCAGTCCTTGTGTGGAGTCGGAGCCGGAACCTGAGGATTCCTCTCCAGTGTTGCCATGGATCTTGGGGTGCTTCTGAGTCTCCCCAGGGGAGTCAGGCCTCGTCTCGAGTGGGGGCATGCACGTGCGCTTTCCTCCCGAGCTGCAGCAGTAGTGTCACGCTTCCTGTCACGTGGATCAAGGGATCTGTGGCTTTCCCTCGAGGCTGTCCCTCGAGGCTTTCCCAGGAGGTTTTACCACAGGGCTGTGCCACGTGCCACCTTGGTGTGAGTCGATCCTCGGCGTGAAAGACGAGCCGGTGAAGGGAAAAGAGGTTCCTCTGGAATGGACTGAGATATTTGGGGGACTCTTGGAATGCTGGTACGACCCTGGAGTTCCTCTCCCTGTTCCTGTTGAGAGCGTCTCCTCTTGAGTTGCGACGGGAACGCCGGGAACTCTTTCCCGACGAAGCAGGGAAAGGATCCCTCATCTCGAGCTACGAGGCGGAAACGGGGCTCCTCTGGATGTGGGCGGGACCCACGTGATTCCTCTCGAGTGGAGACGGCTAGGTCGGGGAACTTTTTGATTTGCACCAAGGGTGTGAAGGACCCTTTCGAAGTGCCAGAGGTGAGGTGTGATCAGCCTCGAGACGCCTCAGCCGAAATGGGCCTCATCTCGCCTGGAGGGGAGAACCTCCTGGATTTTCTCGAGTTGCGGCAGGTCTTCTCGAGTTACGACGGGGACCTCAGGGACCCGCTCTGGTGGCCTCAGGAAAGGCCAGTCCCCATGCGAGTTGCTAGGGGACCTCTCGGGATTCCTCTCCCGTCCATGCCGGGGCCTCAGTCCTTGTGTGGAGTCGGGGCCGGAACCTGAGGATTCCTCTCCAGTGTTGCCATGGATCTTGGGGTGCTTCTGAGTCTCCCCAGGGGAGTCAGGCCTCGTCTCGAGAGGGGGCATGCACGTGCGCTTTCCTCCCGAGCTGCAGCAGTAGTGTCACGCTTCCTGTCACGTGGATCAAGGGATCTGTGGCTTTCCCTCGAGGCTGTCCCTCGAGGCTTTCCCACGAGGCTTTCCCACAGGGCTGTGCCACGTGCCACATTGGTGTGAGTTGATCCTCGGCGTGAAAGACGAGCCGGTGAAGGGAAAAGAGGTTCCTCTGGAATGGACTGAGACATCTGGGGGACTCTTGGAATGGTGGCACGACCCTGGAGTTCCTCTCGCCGTTCCTGTTGAGAGGGCCTCCTCTTGAGATGCGACGGGGACGCCGGGAACTCTTTCCTGACGAAGCAGGGAAAGGATCCCTCACCTCGAGCTACGAGGCGGAAATGGGGCTCCTCTGGATGTGGGCGGGACCCTCGTGATTCCTCTCGAGTGGAGACGGCTAGGTCGGGGAACTTCTTGATTTGCACCAAGGGTGTGAAGGACCCTTTCGAAGTTCCAGAGATGAGAAGTGATCAGCCTCGAGACGCCTCAGCGGAAATGGGCCTCATCTCGCCTGGAGGGGAGAACCTCCTGGATTTTCTCGAGTTGCGGCAGGTCTTCTCGAGTTACGACGGGGACCACAGGGACCCGCTCTGGTGGCCTCAGGAAAGGCCAGTCCCCATGCGAGTTGCTAGGGGACCACTCGGGATTCCTCTCCCTTCAATGCCGGGGCCTCAGTCCTTGTGTGGATTAGGGGCCGGAACCTGAGGATTCCTCTCCAGTGTTGCCATGGATCTTGGGGTGCTTCTGAGTCTCCCCAGGGGAGTCAGGCCTCGTCTTGAGTGGGGGCATTCACGTGCGCTTTCCTCCCGAACTGCAGCAGTAGTGCCACGCTTCCTGTCACGTGGATCAAGGGATCTGTGGCTTTCCCTCGAGGCTGTCCCTCGAGGCTTTCACACGAGGCTTTCGCACAGGGCTGTGCCACGTGCCACCTTGGTGTGAGTCGATCCTCGGCGTGAAAGACGAGCCGGTGAAGGGAAAAGAGGTTCCTCTGGAATGTACTGAGACATCTGGGGGACTCTTGGAATGGTGGCACGACCCTGGAGTTCCTCTCGCCATTCCTGTTGAGAGGGCCTCCTCTTGAGATGCGACGGGAACGCCGGGAACTCTTTCCAGACGAAGCAGGGAAAGGATCCCTCATCTCGAGCTACGAGGCGGAAACGGGGCTCCTCTGGATGTGGACGGGACCCTCGTGATTCCTCTCGAGTGGAGACGGGTATGTCAGGGAACTTCTTGATTTGCACCAAGGGTGTGAAGGACCCTTTCGAAGTTCCAGAGGTGAGGTGTGATCAGCCTCGAGACGCCTCAGCCGAAATGGGCCTCATCTCGCCTGGAGGGGAGAACCTCCTGGATTTTCTCGAGTTGCGGCAGGTCTTCTCGAGTTACGACGGGGACCTCAGGGACCCGCTCTGGTGGCCTCAGGAAAGGCCAGTCCCCATGCGAGTTGCTAGGGGACCTCTCGGGATTCCTCTCCCGTCCATGCCGGGGCCTCAGTCCTTGTGTGGAGTCGGGGCCGGAACCTGAGGATTCCTCTCCAGTGTTGCCATGGATCTTGGGGTGCTTCTGAGTCTCCCCAGGGGAGTCAGGCCTCGTCTCGAGAGGGGGCATGCACGTACGCTTTCCTCCCGAGCTGCAGCAGTAGTGTCACGCTTCGTGTCACGTGGATCAAGGGATCTGTGGCTTTCCCTCGAGGCTGTCCCTCGAGGCTTTCCCACGAGGCTTTCCCACAGGGCTGTGCCACGTGCCACCTTGGTGTGAGTCGATCCTCGGCGTGAAAGACGAGCTGGTGAAGGGAAAAGAGGTTCCTCTGGAATGGACTGAGACATCTGGGGGACTCTTGGAATGGTGGCACGACCCTGGAGTTCCTCTCGCCGTTCCTGTTGAGAGGGCCTCCTCTTGAGATGCGACGGGAACGCCGGGAACTCTTTCCCGAAGAAGCAGGGAAAGGATCCCTCATCTCGAGCTACGAGGCGGAAACGGGGCTCCTCTGGATGTGGGCGGGACCCTCGTGATTCCTCTCGAGTGGAGACGGCTAGGTCGGGGAACTTCTTGATTTGCACCAAGGGTGTGAAGGACCCTTTGGAAGTTCCAGAGGGGAGGTGTGGTCCGCCTCGAGACGCCTCAGCCGAAATGGGCCTCATCTCGCCTGGAGGGGAGAACCTCCTGGATTTGCTCGAGTTGCGGCAGCTCTTCTCGAGTTACGACGGGGACCACAGGGACCCGCTCTGGTGGCCTCAGGAAAGGCCAGTCCCCATGCGAGTTGCTAGGGGACTTCTCGGGATTCCTCTCCCGTCCATGCCGGGGCCTCAGTCCTTGTGTGGATTCATGGCCGGAACCTGAGGATTCCTCTCCAGTGTTGCCATGGATCTTGGGGTGCTTCTGAGTCTCCCCAGGGGAGTCAGGCCTCGTCTCGAGTGGGGGCATGCACGTGCGCTTTCCTCCCGAGCTGCAGCAGTAGTGTCACGCTTCCTGTCACGTGGATCAAGGGATCTGTGGCTTTCCCTCGAGGCTGTCCCTCGAGGCTTTCCCACGAGGCTTTCCCACAGGGCTGTGCCACGTGCCACCTTGGTGTGAGTGGATCCTCGGCGTGAAAGACGAGCCGGTGAAGGGAAAAGAGGTTCCTCTGGAATGGACTGAGACATCTGGGGGACTCTTGGAATGGTGGCACGACCCTGGAGTTCCTCTCGCCATTCCTGTTGAGAGGGCCTCCTCTTGAGATGCGACGGGAACGCCGGGAACTCTTTCCCGACGAAGCAGGGAAAGGATCCCTCATCTCGAGCTACGAGGCGGAAACGGGGCTCCTCTGGATGTGGACGGGACCCTCGTGATTCCTCTCGAGTGGAGACGGGTATGTCGGGGAACTTCTTGATTTGCACCAAGGGTGTGAAGGACCCTTTCGAAGTTCCAGAGGTGAGGTGTGATCAGCCTCGAGACGCCTCAGCCGAAATGGGCCTCATCTCGCCTGGAGGGGAGAACCTCCTGGATTTTCTCGAGTTGCGGCAGGTCTTCTCGAGTTACGACGGGGACCTCAGGGACCCGCTCTGGTGGCCTCAGGAAAGGCCAGTCCCCATGCGAGTTGCTAGGGGACCTCTCGGGATTCCTCTCCCGTCCATGCCGGGGCCTCAGTCCTTGTGTGGAGTCGGGGCCGGAACCTGAGGATTCCTCTCCAGTGTTGCCATGGATCTTGGGGTGCTTCTGAGTCTCCCCAGGGGAGTCAGGCCTCGTCTCGAGTGGGGGCATGCACGTGCGCTTTCCTCCCGAGCTGCAGTAGTAGTGTCACGCTTCCTGTCACGTGGATCAAGGGATCTGTGGCTTTCCCTCGAGGCTGTCCCTCGAGGCTTTCCCACGAGGCTTTCCCACAGGGCTGTGCCACGTGCCACCTTGGTGTGAGTCGATCCTCGGCGTGAAAGACGATCCCGTGAAGGGAAAAGAGGTTCCTCTGGAATGGACTGAGACATCTGGGGGACTCTTGGAATGGTGGCAAGCCCCTGGAGTTCCTCTCGCCGTTCCTGTTGAGAGGGCCTCCTCTTGAGATGCGACGGGAACGCCGGGAACTCTTTCCCGAAGAAGCAGGGAAAGGATCCCTCATCTCGAGCTACGAGGCGGAAACGGGGCTCCTCTGGATGTGGGCGGGACCCTCGTGATTCCTCTCGAGTGGAGACGGCTAGGTCGGGGAACTTCTTGATTTGCACCAAGGGTGTGAAGGACCCTTTGGAAGTTCCAGAGGGGAGGTGTGGTCCGCCTCGAGACGCCTCAGCCGAAATGGGCCTCATCTCGCCTGGAGGGGAGAACCTCCTGGATTTGCTCGAGTTGCGGCAGGTCTTCTCGAGTTACGACGGGGGCCTCAGGGACCCGCTCTGGTGGCCTCAGGAAAGGCCAGTCCCCATGCGAGTTGCTAGGGGACCTCTCGGGATTCCTCTCCCGTCCATGCCGGGGCCTCAGTCCTTGTGTGGAGTCGGGGCCGGAACCTGAGGATTCCTCTCCAGTGTTGCCATGGAACTTGGGGTGCTTCTGAGTCGCCCCAGGGGAGTCAGGCCTCGTCTCGAGTGGGGGCATGCACGTGCGCTTTCCTCCCGAGCTGCAGCAATAGTGTCACGCTTCCTGTCACGTTGATCAAGGGATCTGTGGCTTTCCCTCGAGGCTGTCCCTCGAGGCTTTCCCACGAGGCTTTCCCACAGGGCTGTGCCACGTGCCACCTTGGTGTGTGTCGATCCTCGGCGTGAAAGACGAGCCGGTGAAGGGAAAAGAGGTTCCTCTGGAATGGACTGAGACATCTGGGGGACTGTTGGAATGGTTGCACGACCCTGGAGTTCCTCTCGCCTTTCCTGTTGAGAGGGCCTCCTCTTGAGATGCGACGGGAACGCCTGGAACTCTTTCCCGAAGAGGCAGGGAAAGGATCCCTCATCTCGAGCTACGAGGCGGAAACGGGGCTCCTCTGGATGTGGGCGGGACCCACGTGATTCCTCTCGAGTGGAGACGGCTAGGTCGGGGAACTTCTTGATTTGCACCGAGGGTGTGAAGGACCCTTTCGAAGTTCCAGAGGTTAGGTGTGATCAGCCTCGAGATGCCTCAGCGGAAATGGGCCTCATCTCGCCTGGAGGGGAGAACCTCCTGGATTTTCTCGAGTTGCGGCAGGTCTTCTCGAGTTACGACGGGGACCACAGAGACCCGCTCTGGTGGCCACAGAAAAGGCCAGTCCCCATGCGAGTTGCTAGGGGACCTCTCGGGATTCCTCTCCCGTCCATGCCGGGGCCTCAGTCCTTGTGTGGAGTCGGGGCCGGAACCTGAGGATTCCTCTCCAGTGTTGCCATGGATCTTGGGGTGCTTCTGAGTCTCCCCAGGGGAGTCAGGCCTCGTCTCGAGTGGGGGCATGCACGTGCCCTTTCCTCCCGAGCTGCAGCAATAGTGTCACCCTTCCTGTCACGTTGATCAAGGGATCTGTGGCTTTCCCTCGAGGCTGTCCCTCGAGGCTTTCCCACGAGGCTTTCCCACAGGGCTTTGCCACGTGCCACCTTGGTGTGTGTCGATCCTCGGCGTGAAAGACGAGACGGTGAAGGGAAAAGAGGTTACTCTGGAATGGACTGAGACATCTGGGGGACTCTTGGATACTGGCTCGACCCTGGAGTTCCTCTCGCCGTTCCTGTTGAGAGGGCCTCCTCTTGAGATGCGACGGGAACGCCGGAAACTCTTTCCCGACGAAGCAGGGAAAGGATCCCTCATCTCGAGCTACGAGGCGGAAACGGGGCTCCTCTGGATGTGGGCGGGACCCACGTGATTCCTCTCGAGTGGAGACGGCTAGGTCGGGGAACTTCTTGATTTGCACCAAGGGTGTGAAGGACCCTTTCGAAGTTCCAGAGGTGAGGTGTGATCAGCCTCGAGACGCCTCAGCGGAAATGGGCCTCATCTCGCCTGGAGGGGAGAACCTCCTGGATTTTCTCGAGTTCGGCAGGTCTTCTCGAGTTACGACGGGGACCACAGGGACCCGCTCTGGTGGCCTCAGGAAAGGCCAGTCCCCATGCGAGTTGCTAGGGGACCTCTCGGGATTCCTCTCCCGTCCATGCCGGGGCCTCAGTCCTTGTGTGGAGTCGGGGCCGGAACCTGAGGATTCTTCTCCAGTGTTGGCATGGATCTTGGGGTGCTTCTGAGTCTCCCCAGGGGAGTCAGGCCTCATCTCGAGTGGGGGCATGCACGTGCACTTTCCGCCCGAGCTGCAGCAGTAGTGTCACGCTTCCTGTCACGTGGATCAAGGGATCTGTGGCTTTCCCTCGAGGCTGTCCCTCGAGGCTTTCCCATGATGCTTTCCCACAGGGCTGTGCCACGTGCCACCTTGGTGTGAGTCGATCCTCGGCGTGAAAGACGAGCCGGTGAAGGGAAAAGAGGTTCCTCTGGAATGGACTGAGACATCTGGGGGACTCCTGGAATGGTGGCACGACCCTGGAATTCCTCTCGCCGTTCCTGTTGAGAGGGCCTCCTCTTGAGATGCGACGGGAACGCCTGGAACTCTTTCCCGAAGAGGCAGGGAAAGGATCCCTCATCTCGAGCTAAGAGGCGGAAACGGGGCTCCTCTGGATGTGGGCGGGACCCTCGTGATTCCTCTCGAGTGGAGATGGGTATGTCGGGAAACTTCTTGATTTGCACCACGGGTGTGAAGGACCCTTTCGAAGTTCCAGAGGTGAGGTGTGATCAGCCTCGAGGCGCCTCAGCGGAAATGGGCCTCATCTCGCCTGGAGGGGACAATCTCCTGGATTTTCTCGAGTTGCGGCAGGTCTTCTCGAGTTACGACGGGAACGTCAGCGACCCGCTCTGGTGGCCTCAGGAAAGCCCAGTCCCCATGCCAGTTCTAGGGGCCATCTCGGGATTCCTCTCCCGTCCATGCCGGGGCCTAAGACCTTGTGTGGAGTCGGGGCCGGAACCTGAGGATTCCTTTCCAGTGTTGCCATGGATCTTGGGGTGCTTCTGAGTCTCCCCAGGGGACTCAGGCCTCGTCTCGAGTGGGGGAATGCACGTGCGCTTTCCTCCCGAGCTGCAGCAGTAGTGTCACGCTTCCTGTCACGTGGATCAAGGGATCTGTGGCTTTCCCTCGAATATGTCCCTCAAGGCTTTCCCACGAGGCTTTCCCACAGGGCTCTGCCACGTGCCATCTTGGTGTGAGTCAATCCTCGGCATGAAAGACGAGCCGGTGTAGGGAAAAGAGGTTCCTCTGGTATGGACTGAGACATCTGGGGGACTCTTGGAATGGTGGCACGACCCTGGAGTTCCTCTCGCCGTTCCTGTTGAGAGGGCCTCCTCTTGAGATGCGACGGGAACGCCGGGAACTCTTTCCCGACGAAGCAGGGAAAGGATCCCTCATCTCGAGCTACGAGGCGGAAACGGGGCTCCTCTGGATGTGGGCGGGACGCTCGTGATTCCTCTCGAGTGGAGACGGGTATGTCGGGGAACTTCTTGATTTGCACCAAGGGTGTGAAGGACCCTTTCGAAGTTCCAGAGGTGAGGTGTGATCAGCCTGGAGACGCCTCAGCGGAAATGGGCCTAATCTCGCCTGGAGGGGAGAACCTCCTGGATTTTCTCGAGTTGCGGCAGGTCTTCTCGAGTTACGACGGGGACCTCAGGGACCCGCTCTGGTGGCCTCACGAAAGGCCAGTCCCCCTGCGAGTTGCTAGGGGACCTCTCGGGAATCCTCTCCCGTCCATGCCGGGGCCTCAGTCCTTGTGTGGATTCGGGGCCGGAACCTGAGGATTCCTCTCCAGTGTTGCCATGGATCTTGGGGTGCTTCTGAGTCTCCCCAGGGGAGTCAGGCCTCGTCTCGAGTGGGGGCATGCACGTGCGCTTTCCGCCCGAGCTGCAGCAGTAGTGTCAAGCTTCCTTTCACGTGGATTAAGGGATCTGTGGCTTTCCCTCGAGGCTGTCCCTCGAGGCTTTCCCACGAGGCTTTCCCACAGGGCTGTGCCACGTGCCACCTCTGTGTGAGTCGATCCTCGGCGTGAAAGACAAGCCGGTGTAGGGAAAAGAGTTTCCTCTGATATGGACTGAGACATCTGGGGGACTCTTGGAATGGTGGCACGACCCTGGAGTTCCTCTCGCCGTTCCTGTTGAGAGGGCATCCTCTTGAGATGCGACGGGAACGCCGGGAACTCTTTCCCGAAGAAGCAGGGAAAGGATCCCTCATCTCGAGCTACGAGGCGGAAACGGGGCTCCTCTGGATGTGGGCGGGACCCTCGTGATTCCTCTCGAGTGGAGACGGCTATGTCGGGGAACTTCTTGATTTGCACCAAGGGTGTGAAGGACCCTTTCGAAGTTCCAGAGGTGAGGTGTGATCAGCCTCGAGACGCCTCAGCCGAAATGGGCTTCATCTCGCCTGGAGGGGAGAACGTCCTGGATTTTCTCGAGTTGCGGCAGGTCTTCTCGAGTTACGACGGGGACCTCAGGGACCCGCTCTGATGGCCTCAGGGAAGGCCAGTCCCCATGCGAGTTGCTAGGGGACCTCTCGGGATTCCTCTCCAGTCCATGCCGGGGCCTCAGTCCTTGTGTGGAGTCGGGGCCGGAACCTGAGGATTCCTCTCCAGTGTTGCCATGGATCTTGGGGTGCTTCTGAATCTCCCCAGGGGAGTCAGGCCTCGTCACGAGTGGGGGCATGCACGTGCGCTTTCCGCCCGAGCTACAGCAGTAGTGTCACGCTTCCTGACACGTGGATCAAGGGTTCTGTGGCTTTCCCTCGAGGCTGTCCCCCAAGGCTTTCCCACGAGGCTTTCCCACAGGGATGTGCCACGTGCCATCTTGGTGTGAGTCTATCCTCGCCGTGAAAGACAAGCCAGTGAAGGGAAAAGAGGTTCCTCTGGAATGGACTGAGACATCTGGGGGACTCTTGGAATGGTGGCACGACCCTGGAGTTCCTCTCGCCTTTCCTGTTGAGAGGGCCTCCTCTTGAGATGCGACGGGATCGCCGGGAAATCTTTCCCGACGAGGCAGGGAAAGGATCCCTCATCTCGAGCTACGAGACGGAAACAGGGCTCCTCTGGATGTGGGCGGGACCCTCGTGTTTCCTCTCGGGTGGACACGGGTATGTCGGGGAACTTTTTGATTTGCACCAAGGGTGTGAAGGACCCTTTCGAAGTTCCAGAGGTGAGCTGTGATCAGCCTCGAGACGCCTCAGTGGAAATGGGCCTCATCTCGCCTGGAGGGAGAACCTCCTGGATTTTCTCGAGTTGCGGCAGGTCTTCTCGAATTACGACGGAGACCTCAGGGACCCGCTCTCATGGACTTAGGAAAGGCCAGTCCCCATGCCAGTTCTAGGCACCCTCTCGGGATTCCTCTCCCGTCCATGCCGGGGTCTAAGACCTTGTGTGGATTCGGGGCCGGAACCTGAGGATTCTTCTCCAGTGTTGGCATGGATCTTGGGGTGCTTCTGAGTCTCCGCAGGGGAGTCAGGCCTCGTCTCGAGTGGGGGCATGCACGTGCGCTTTCCTCGCGAGCTGCAGCAGTAGTGTCACGCTTCCTGTCACGTGGATCAAGGGGTCTGTGGCTTTCCCTCGAGGCTTTCCCTCGAGGCTTTCCCACGAGGCTTTCCCACAGGGCTGTGCCACGTGCCACCTTGGTGTGAGTCGATCCTCGGCGTGAAAGACGAGCCGGTGAAGGGAAAAGAGTTTCCTCTGGAATGGACTGAGACATCTGGGGGACTCCTGGAATGGTGGCACGACCCTGGAATTCCTCTCGCCGTTCCTGTTGATAGGGCCTCCTCTTGAGATGCGACGGGAACGCCTGGAACTCTTTCCCGAAGAGGCAGGGAAAGGATCCCTCATCTCGAGCTACGAGGCGGAAACAGGGCTCCTCTGGATGTGGGCGGGACCCTCGTGTTTCCTCTCGAGTGGAGATGGGTATGTCGGGAAACTTCTTGATTTGCACCACGGGTGTGAAGGACCCTTTCGAAGTTCCAGAGGTGAGGTGTGATCAGACTCGAGACGCCTCAGCGGAAATGGGCCTCATCTCGCCTGGAGGGGAGAATCTCCTGGATTTTCTCGAGTTGCGGCAGGTCTTCTCGAGTTACGACGGGGACCTCAGGGACCCGCTCTGGTGGCCTCAGGAAAGGCCAGTCCCCATGCGAGTTCTAGGGGCCCACTCGGGATTCCTCTCCCGTCCATGCCGGGGCCTCAGTCCTTGTGTGGAGTCGGGGCCGGAACCTGAGGATTCCTCTCCAGTGTTGCCATGGATCTTGGGGTGCTTCTGAGTCTCCCCAGGGGAGTCAGGCCTCGTCTCGAGTGGGGGCATGCACGTGCGCTTTCCGCCCGAGCTGCAGCAGTAGTGTCACGCTTCCTGTCACGTGGATCAAGGGATCTGTGGCTTTCCCTCGAGGTTGTCCCTCGAGGCTTTCCCACGAGGCTTTCCCACAGGGCTGTGCCACGTGCCACTTTGGTGTGAGTCGATCCTCTACGTGAAAGATGAGCCGGTGTAGGGAAAAGAGGTTCCTCTGGTATGGACTGAGACATCTGGGGGACTCTTGGAATGGTGGCACGACCCTGGACTTCCTCTCGCCGTTCCTGTTTAGAGGGCCTCCTCTTGAGATGCGACGGGAACGCCGGGAACTCTTTCCCGACGAAGCAGGGAAAGGATCCCTCATCTCGAGCTACGAGGCGGAAACGGGGCTCCTCTGGATGTGGGCGGGACCCTCGTGATTCCTCTCGAGTGGAGACGGGTATGTCGGGGAACGTCTTGATTTGCACCAAGGGTGTGAAGGACCCTTTCGAAGTTCCAGAGGTGAGGTGTGATCAGCCTCGAGACGCCTCAGCGGAAATGGGCCTCAACTCGCCTGGAGGGAAAACCTCCTGGATTTTCTCGAGTTGCGGCAGGTCTTCTCGAGTTACGACGGGGACCTCAGGGACCCGCTCTGGTGGCCTCAGGAAAGGCCAGTCCCCATGCGAGTTGCTAGGGGACCTCTCGGGATTCCTCTCCCGTCCATGCCGGGGCCTCAGTCCTCGTGTGGAATCGGGGCCGGAAGCTGAGGATTCCTCTCCAGTGTTGCCATGGATTTTGGGGTGCTTCTGAGTCTCCCCAGGGGAGTCAGGCCTCGTCTCGAGTGGGGGCATGCACGTGCGCTTTCCGCCCGAGCTGCAGCAGTAGTGTCACGCTTCCTGTCACGTGGATCAAGGGATCTGTGGCTTTCCCTCGAGGCTGTCCCTCGAGGCTTTCCCATGAGGCTTTCCCACAGGGCTGTGCCACGTGCCACCTTGGTGTGAGTCGATCCTCGGCGTGAATGACGATCCGCTGAAAGGAAAAGAGTTTTCTCTGGAATGGACTGAGACATCTGGGGGACTCCTGGAATGGTGGCACGACCCTGGAGTTCCTCTCGCTGTTCCTGTTGAGAGGGCCTCCTCTTGAGATGCGACGGGAACGCCGGGAACTCTTTCCCGACGAGGCAGGGAAAGGATCCCTCATCTCGAGCTACGAGGCGGAAACGGGGCTCCTCTGGATGTGGGCGGGACCCTCGTGTTTCCTCTCGAGTGGAGACGGGTATGTCGGGGAACTTCTTGATTTGCACCAAGGGTGTGAAGGACCCTTTCGAAGTTCCAGAGGTGAGGTGTGATCAGCCTGGAGACGCCTCAGCGGAAATGGGCCTCATCTCGCCTGGAGGGGAGAACCTCCTGGATTTTCTCGACTTGCGGCAGGTCTTCTTGAGTTACGACGGGGACCTCAGGGACCCGCTCTGGTGGCCTCAGGAAAGGCCAGTCCCCATGCCAGTTCTAGGCGCCCTCTCGGGATTCCTCTCCCGTTCTGCCGGGGCCTAAGACCTTGTGTGGAGTCGGGGCTGGAACCTGAGGATTCCTCTCCAGTGTTGCCATGGATCTTGCGGTGCTTCTGAGTCTCCCCAGGGGAGTCAGGCCTCGTCTCGAGTGGGGGCATGCACGTGCGCTTTCCTCGCGAGCTGCAGCAGTAGTGTCACGCTTCCTGTCACGTGGATCAAGGGATCTGTGGCTTTCCCTCGAGGCTTTCCCTCGAGGCTTTCCCACGAGGCTTTCCCACAGGGCTGCGCCACGTGTCACCTTGGTGTGAGTCGAATCTCGACGTGAAAGACGAGCCGGTGAAGGGAAAAGAGATTCCTCCGGAATGGACTGAGACATCTGGGGGACTCTTGGAATGGTGACACGACCCTGGATATCCTCTCGCCGTTCCTGTTGAGAGTGCCTCCTCTTGAAATGCGACGGGAACGATGGAAACGCATTCCCGACAAGGCAGGGAAAGGATCCCTCATCTCGAGGTACGAGGCGGAAACGGGGCTCCTCTGGATGTGGGCGGGACCCTCGTGTTTCCTCTCGAGTGGAGATGGGGATGTCGGTGAACTTCTTGATTTGCACCAAGGGTGTGAAGGACCCTTTCGAAGTTCCAGAGGTGAGGTGTGATCAGCCTCGAGACGCCTCAGCCGAAATGGGCCTCATCTCGCCTGGAGGGGAGAACCTCCTGGATTTTCTCGAGTTGCGGCAGGTCTTCTCGAGTTACGACGGAGACCTCAGGGACCCGCTCTGGTGGCCTCAGGAAAGGCCAGTCCCCATGCCAGTTCTAGGCGCCCTCTCGGGATTCCTCTCCCGTCCATGCCGGGGCCTAAGTCCTTGTGTGGAGTCGGGGCCGGAACATGAGGATTCCTCTCCAGTGTTGCCAAAGATCTTGGGGTGCTTCTGAGTCTCCCCAGGGGAGTCAGGCCTCGTCTCGAGTGGGGGCATGCACGTGCGCTTTCCTCCCGAGCTGCAGCAGTAGTGTCACGCGTCCTGTCACGTGGATCAAGGGATCTGTGGCTTTCCCTCGAGGCTGTCCCTCTAGGCTTTCCCACGAGGCTTTCCCAAAGGGCTGTGCCACGTGCCACCTTGGTGTGAGTCGATCCTCGGCGTGAAAGACGAGAGGGTGAAGGGAAAAGAGGTTCCTCTGGAAAGGACTCAGAAATCTGGGGGACTCTTGGAATGGTTGCACGACCCTGGAGTTCCTCTCGCCGTTCCTGTTGAGAGGGCCTCCTCTTGAGATGCGACGGGAACGCCGGGAACTCTTTCCCGACGAAGCAGGGAAAGGATCCCTCATCTCGAGCTACGAGGCGGAAACGGGGCTCCTCGGGATGTGGGCGGGACCCACGTGATTCCTCTCGAGTGGAGACGGCTAGGTCGGGGAACTTCTTGATTTGCACCAAGGGTGTGAAGGACCCTTTCGAAGTTCCAGAGGTGAGGTGTGATCAGCCTGGAGACGCCTCAGCGGAAATGGGCCTAATCTCGCCTGGAGGGGAGAACCTCCTGGATTTTCTCGAGTTGCGGCAGGTCTTCTCGAGTTACGACGGGGACCTCAGGGACCCGCTCTGGTGGCCTCACGAAAGGCCAGTCCCCCTGAGAGTTGCTAGGGGACCTCTCGGGAATCCTCTCCCGTCCATGCCGGGGCCTCAGTCCTTGTGTGGAGTCGGGGCCGGAACCTGAGGATTCCTCTCCAGTGTTGCCATGGATCTTGGGGTGCTTCTGAGTCTCCCCAGGGGAGTCAGGCCTCGTCTCGAGTGGGGGCATGCACGTGCGCTTTCCGCCCGAGCTGCAGCAGTAGTGTCAAGCTTCCTGTCACGTGGATTAAGGGATCTGTGGCTTTCCCTCGAGGCTGTCCCTCGAGGCTTTCCCACGAGGCTTTCCCACAGGGCTGTGCCACGTGCCACCTCTGTGTGAGTCGATCCTCGGCGTGAAAGACAAGCCGGTGTAGGGAAAAGA
This sequence comes from Budorcas taxicolor, assembly GCF_023091745.1. Lineage (NCBI taxonomy): Eukaryota > Metazoa > Chordata > Mammalia > Artiodactyla > Bovidae > Budorcas > Budorcas taxicolor. The sequence goes on along the minus strand of NW_026291642.1, from coordinate 787,391 downwards.
GGTTCCTCTGATATGGACTGAGACATCTGGGGGACTCTTGGAATGGTGGCACGACCCTGGAGTTCCTCTCGCCGTTCCTGTTGAGAGGGCATCCTCTTGAGATGCGACGGGAACGCCGGGAACTCTTTCCCGAAGAAGCAGGGAAAGGATCCCTCATCTCGAGCTACGAGGCGGAAACGGGGCTCCTCTGGATGTGGGCGGGACCCTCGTGATTCCTCTCGAGTGGAGACGGCTATGTCGGGGAACTTCTTGATTTGCACCAAGGGTGTGAAGGACCCTTTCGAAGTTCCAGAGGTGAGGTGTGATCAGCCTCGAGACGCCTCAGCCGAAATGGGCTTCATCTCGCCTGGAGGGGAGAACCTCCTGGATTTTCTCGAGTTGCGGCAGGTCTTCTCGACTTACGACGGAGACCTCAGGGACCCGCTCTGATGGCCTCAGGGAAAGCCAGTCCCCATGCCAGTTCTAGGCACCCTCTCGGGATTCCTCTCCCGTCCATGCCGGGGTCTAAGACCTTGTGTGGATTCGGGGCCGGAACCTGAGGATTCTTCTCCAGTGTTGGCATGGATCTTGGGGTGCTTCTGAGTCTCCGCAGGGGAGTCAGGCCTCGTCTCGAGTGGGGGCATGCACGTGCGCTTTCCTCGCGAGCTGCAGCAGTAGTGTCACGCTTCCTGTCACGTGGATCAAGGGATCTGTGGCTTTCCCTCGAGGCTTTCCCTCGAGGCTTTCCCACGAGGCTTTCCCACAGGGCTGTGCCACGTGCCACCTTGGTGTGAGTCGATCCTCGGCGTGAAAGACGAGCCGGTGAAGGGAAAAGAGTTTCCTCTGGAATGGACTGAGACATCTGGGGGACTCCTGGAATGGTGGCACGACCCTGGAATTCCTCTCGCCGTTCCTGTTGATAGGGCCTCCTCTTGAGATGCGACGGGAACGCCTGGAACTCTTTCCCGAAGAGGCAGGGAAAGGATCCCTCATCTCGAGCTACGAGGCGGAAACAGGGCTCCTCTGGATGTGGGCGGGACCCTCGTGTTTCCTCTCGAGTGGAGATGGGTATGTCGGGAAACTTCTTGATTTGCACCACGGGTGTGAAGGACCCTTTCGAAGTTCCAGAGGTGAGGTGTGATCAGCCTCGAGACGCCTCAGCGGAAATGGGCCTCATCTCGCCTGGAGGGGAGAACCTCCTGGATTTTCTCGAGTTGCGGCAGGTCTTCTCGAGTTACGACGGGGACCTCAGGGACCCGCTCTGGTGGCCTCAGGAAAGGCCAGTCCCCATGCGAGTTGCTAGGGGACCTCTCGGGATTCCTCTCCCGTCCATGCCGGGGCCTCAGTCCTTGTGTGGAGTCGGGGCCGGAACCTGAGGATTCCTCTCCAGTGTTGCCATGGATCTTGGGGTGCTTCTGAGTCTCCCCAGGGGAGTCAGGCCTCGTCTCGAGTGGGGGCATGCACGTGCGCTTTCCTCCCGAGCTGCAGCAGTAGTGTCACGCTTCCTGTCACGTGGATCAAGGGATCTGTGGCTTTCCCTCGAGGCTGTCCCTCGAGGCTTTCCCACGAGGCTTTCCCACAGGGCTGTGCCACCTGCCACCTTGGTGTGAGTCAATCCTCGGCGTGAAAGACGAGCCGGTGAAGGGAAAAGAGGTTCCTCTGGAATGGACTGAGACATCTGGGGGACTCTTGGAATGGTGGCACGACCCTGGAGTTCCTCTCGCCGTTCCTGTTGAGAGGGCCTCCTCTTGAGATGCGACGGGAACGCCGGGAACTCTTTCCCGACGAAGCAGGGAAAGGATCCCTCATCTCGAGCTACGAGGCGGAAACGGGGCTCCTCTGGATGTGGGCGGGACCCTCGTGATTCCTCTCGAGTGGAGACGGCAAGGTCGGGGTACATCTTGATTTGCACCAAGGGTGTGAAGGAGCCTTTCGAAGTTCCAGAGGTGAGGTGTGATCAGCCTCGAGACGCCTCAGTGGAAATGGGCCTCATCTCGCCTGGAGGGGAGAACCTCCTGGATTTTCTCGAGTTGCGGCAGGTCTTCTCGAGTTACGACGGGGACCTCAGGGACCCGCTCTGGTGGCCTCAGGAAAGGCCAGTCCCCATGCTAGTTGCTAGGGGACCTCTCGGGATTCCTCTCCCGTCCATGCCGGGGCCTCAGTCCTTGTGTGGAGTCGGGGCCGGAACCTGAGGATTCCTCTCCAGTGTTGCCATGGATCTTGGGGTGCTTCTGAGTCTCCCCAGGGGAGTCAGGCCTCGTCTCGAGTGGGGGCATGCACGTGCGCTTTCCTCCCGAGCTGCAGCAGTACTGTCACGCTTCCTGTCACGTGGATCAAGGGATCTGTGGCTTTCCCTCGAGGCTGTCCCTCGAGGCTTTCCCACGAGGCTTTCCCACAGGGCTGTGCCACGTGCCACCTTGGTGGGAGTCGATCCTCGGCGTGAAAGACGAGCCGGTGAAGGGAAAATAGTTTCCTCCGGGATGGACTGAGACATCTGGGGGACTCTTGGAATGGTTGCACGACCCTGGAGTTCCTCTCGCCGTTCCTGTTGAGAGGGCCTCCTCTTGAGATGCGACGGGAAGGCCGGGAACTCTTTCCCGACGAAGCAGGGAAAGGATCCCTCATCTCGAGCTACGAGGCGGAAACGGGGCTCCTCTGGATGTGGGCGGGACCCTCGTGATTCCTCTCGAGTGGAGACGGCTAGGTCGGGGAACTTCTTGATTTGCACTAAGGGTGTGAAGGACCCTTTCGAAGTTCCAGAGGTGAGGTGTGATCAGCCTCGAGACGCCTCAGCGGAAATGGGCCTCATCTCGCCTGGAGGGGAGAACCTCCTAGATTTTCTCGAGTTGCGGCAGGTCTTCTCGAGTTACGACGGGGACCTCAGGGACCCGCTCTGGTGGCCTCAGGAAAGGCCAGTCCCCATGCGAGTTGCTAGGAGACCTCTCGGGATTCCTCTCCCGTCCATGCCGGGGCCTCAGTCCTTGTGTGGAGTCGAGGCCGGAAACTGAGGATTCCTCTCCAGTGTTGCCATGGATCTTGGGGTGCTTCTGAGTCTCCCCAGGGGAGTCAGGCCTCGTCTCGAGTGGGGGCATGCACGTGCGCTTTCCTCCCGAGCTGCAGCAGTAGTGTCACGCTTCCTGTCACGTGGATCAAGGGATCTGTGGCTTTCCCTCGAGGCTGTCCCTCGAGGCTTTCCCACGAGGCTTTCCCACAGGGCTGTGCCACGTGCCACCTTGGTGTGAGTCGATCCTCGGCGTGAAAGACGAGCCGGTGAAGGGAAAAGAGGTTCCTCTGGAATGGACTGAGACATCTGGGGGACTCTTGGAATGGTGGCACGACCCTGGAGTTCCTCTCGCTGTTCCTGTTGAGAGGGCCTCCTCTTGAGATGCGACGGGAACGCCGGGAATTCTTTCCCGACGAAGCAGGGAAAGGATCCCTCACCTCGAGCTAGGAGGCGGAAACGGGGCTCCTCTCGATGTGGGCGGGACCCTCGTGTTTCCTCTCGAGTGGAGATGGGTATGTCGGGAAACTTCTTGATTTGCACCACGGGTGTGAAGGACCCTTTCGAAGTTCCAGAGGTGAGGTGTGATCAGCCTTGAGACGCCTCAGCGGAAATGGGCCTCATCTCGCCTGGAGGGGAGAACCTCCTGGATTTACTCGAGTTGCGGCAGGTCTTCTCGAGTTACGACGGGGACCTCAGGGACCCGCTCTGGTGGCCTCAGGAAAGGCCAGTCCCCATGCGAGTTGCTAGGGGACCTCTCGGGATTCCTCTCCCGTCCATGCCGGGGCCTCAGGCCTTGTGTGGAGTCGGGGCCGGAACCTGAGGATTCCTCTCCAGTGTTGCCATGGATCTTGGGGTGCTTCTGAGTCTCCCCAGGGGAGTCAGGCCTCGTCTCGAGTGGGGGCATGCACGTGCGCTTTCCTCCCGAGCTGCAGCAGTAGTGTCACGCTTCCTGTCACGTGGATCAAGGGATCTGTGGCTTTCCCTCGAGGCTGTCCCTCGAGGCTTTCCCACGAGGCTTTCCCACAGGGCTGTGCCACCTGCCACCTTGGTGTGAGTCAATCCTCGGCGTGAAAGACGAGCCGGTGAAGGGAAAAGAGGTTCCTCTGGAATGGACTGAGACATCTGCGGGACTCTTGGAATGGTGGCACGACCCTGGAGTTCCTCTCGCCGTTCCTGTTGAGAGGGCCTCCTCTTGAGATGCGACGGGAACGCCGGGAACTCTTTCCCGACGAAGCAGGGAAAGGATCCCTCATCTCGAGCTACGAGGCGGAAACGGGGCTCCTCTGGATGTGGGCGGGACCCTCGTGATTCCTCTCGAGTGGAGACGGCTAGGTCGGGGTACATCTTGATTTGCACCAAGGGTGTGAAGGAGCCTTTCGAAGTTCCAGAGGTGAGGTGTGATCAGCCTCGAGACGCCTCAGTGGAAATGGGCCTCATCTCGCCTGGAGGGGAGAACCTCCTGGATTTTCTCGAGTTGCGGCAGGTCTTCTCGAGTTACGACGGGGACCTCAGGGACCCGCTCTGGTGGCCTCAGGAAAGGCCAGTCCCCATGCGAGTTGCTAGGGGACCTCTCGGGATTCCTCTCCCGTCCATGCCGGGGCCTCAGTCCTTGTGTGGAGTCGGGGCCGGAACCTGAGGATTCCTCTCCAGTGTTGCCATGGATCTTGGGGTGCTTCTGAGTCTCCCCAGGGGAGTCAGGCCTCGTCTCGAGTGGGGGCATGCACGTGCGCTTTCCTCCCGAGCTGCAGCAGTACTGTCACGCTTCCTGTCACGTGGATCAAGGGATCTGTGGCTTTCCCTCGAGGCTGTCCCTCGAGGCTTTCCCACGAGGCTTTCCCACAGGGCTGTGCCACGTGCCACCTTGGTGGGAGTCGATCCTCGGCGTGAAAGACGAGCCGGTGAAGGGAAAAGAGGTTCCTCTGGAATGGACTGAGACATCTGGGGGACTCTTGGAATGGTTGCACGACCCTGGAGTTCCTCTCGCCGTTCCTGTTGAGAGGGCCTCCTCTTGAGATGCGACGGGAACGCCGGGAACTCTTTCCCGACGAAGCAGGGAAAGGATCCCTCATCTCGAGCTACGAGGCGGAAACGGGGCTCCTCGGGATGTGGGCGGGACCCACGTGATTCCTCTCGAGTGGAGACGGCTAGGTCGGGGAACTTCTTGATTTGCACCAAGGGTGTGAAGGACCCTTTCGAAGTTCCAGAGGTGAGGTGTGATCAGCCTGGAGACGCCTCAGCGGAAATGGGCCTAATCTCGCCTGGAGGGGAGAACCTCCTGGATTTTCTCGAGTTGCGGCAGGTCTTCTCGAGTTACGACGGGGACCTCAGGGACCCGCTCTGGTGGCCTCACGAAAGGCCAGTCCCCCTGAGAGTTGCTAGGGGACCTCTCGGGAATCCTCTCCCGTCCATGCCGGGGCCTCAGTCCTTGTGTGGAGTCGGGGCCGGAACCTGAGGATTCCTCTCCAGTGTTGCCATGGATCTTGGGGTGCTTCTGAGTCTCCCCAGGGGAGTCAGGCCTCGTCTCGAGTGGGGGCATGCACGTGCGCTTTCCGCCCGAGCTGCAGCAGTAGTGTCAAGCTTCCTGTCACGTGGATTAAGGGATCTGTGGCTTTCCCTCGAGGCTGTCCCTCGAGGCTTTCCCACGAGGCTTTCCCACAGGGCTGTGCCACGTGCCACCTCTGTGTGAGTCGATCCTCGGCGTGAAAGACAAGCCGGTGTAGGGAAAAGAGGTTCCTCTGATATGGACTGAGACATCTGGGGGACTCTTGGAATGGTGGCACGACCCTGGAGTTCCTCTCGCCGTTCCTGTTGAGAGGGCATCCTCTTGAGATGCGACGGGAACGCCGGGAACTCTTTCCCGAAGAAGCAGGGAAAGGATCCCTCATCTCGAGCTACGAGGCGGAAACGGGGCTCCTCTGGATGTGGGCGGGACCCTCGTGATTCCTCTCGAGTGGAGACGGCTATGTCGGGGAACTTCTTGATTTGCACCAAGGGTGTGAAGGACCCTTTCGAAGTTCCAGAGGTGAGGTGTGATCAGCCTCGAGACGCCTCAGCCGAAATGGGCTTCATCTCGCCTGGAGGGGAGAACCTCCTGGATTTTCTCGAGTTGCGGCAGGTCTTCTCGACTTACGACGGAGACCTCAGGGACCCGCTCTGATGGCCTCAGGGAAAGCCAGTCCCCATGCCAGTTCTAGGCACCCTCTCGGGATTCCTCTCCCGTCCATGCCGGGGTCTAAGACCTTGTGTGGATTCGGGGCCGGAACCTGAGGATTCTTCTCCAGTGTTGGCATGGATCTTGGGGTGCTTCTGAGTCTCCGCAGGGGAGTCAGGCCTCGTCTCGAGTGGGGGCATGCACGTGCGCTTTCCTCGCGAGCTGCAGCAGTAGTGTCACGCTTCCTGTCACGTGGATCAAGGGATCTGTGGCTTTCCCTCGAGGCTTTCCCTCGAGGCTTTCCCACGAGGCTTTCCCACAGGGCTGTGCCACGTGCCACCTTGGTGTGAGTCGATCCTCGGCGTGAAAGACGAGCCGGTGAAGGGAAAAGAGTTTCCTCTGGAATGGACTGAGACATCTGGGGGACTCCTGGAATGGTGGCACGACCCTGGAATTCCTCTCGCCGTTCCTGTTGATAGGGCCTCCTCTTGAGATGCGACGGGAACGCCTGGAACTCTTTCCCGAAGAGGCAGGGAAAGGATCCCTCATCTCGAGCTACGAGGCGGAAACAGGGCTCCTCTGGATGTGGGCGGGACCCTCGTGTTTCCTCTCGAGTGGAGATGGGTATGTCGGGAAACTTCTTGATTTGCACCACGGGTGTGAAGGACCCTTTCGAAGTTCCAGAGGTGAGGTGTGATCAGCCTCGAGACGCCTCAGCGGAAATGGGCCTCATCTCGCCTGGAGGGGAGAACCTCCTGGATTTTCTCGAGTTGCGGCAGGTCTTCTCGAGTTACGACGGGGACCTCAGGGACCCGCTCTGGTGGCCTCAGGAAAGGCCAGTCCCCATGCGAGTTGCTAGGGGACCTCTCGGGATTCCTCTCCCGTCCATGCCGGGGCCTCAGTCCTTGTGTGGAGTCGGGGCCGGAACCTGAGGATTCCTCTCCAGTGTTGCCATGGATCTTGGGGTGCTTCTGAGTCTCCCCAGGGGAGTCAGGCCTCGTCTCGAGTGGGGGCATGCACGTGCGCTTTCCTCCCGAGCTGCAGCAGTAGTGTCACGCTTCCTGTCACGTGGATCAAGGGATCTGTGGCTTTCCCTCGAGGCTGTCCCTCGAGGCTTTCCCACGAGGCTTTCCCACAGGGCTGTGCCACCTGCCACCTTGGTGTGAGTCAATCCTCGGCGTGAAAGACGAGCCGGTGAAGGGAAAAGAGGTTCCTCTGGAATGGACTGAGACATCTGGGGGACTCTTGGAATGGTGGCACGACCCTGGAGTTCCTCTCGCCGTTCCTGTTGAGAGGGCCTCCTCTTGAGATGCGACGGGAACGCCGGGAACTCTTTCCCGACGAAGCAGGGAAAGGATCCCTCATCTCGAGCTACGAGGCGGAAACGGGGCTCCTCTGGATGTGGGCGGGACCCTCGTGATTCCTCTCGAGTGGAGACGGCAAGGTCGGGGTACATCTTGATTTGCACCAAGGGTGTGAAGGAGCCTTTCGAAGTTCCAGAGGTGAGGTGTGATCAGCCTCGAGACGCCTCAGTGGAAATGGGCCTCATCTCGCCTGGAGGGGAGAACCTCCTGGATTTTCTCGAGTTGCGGCAGGTCTTCTCGAGTTACGACGGGGACCTCAGGGACCCGCTCTGGTGGCCTCAGGAAAGGCCAGTCCCCATGCGAGTTGCTAGGGGACCTCTCGGGATTCCTCTCCCGTCCATGCCGGGGCCTCAGTCCTTGTGTGGAGTCGGGGCCGGAACCTGAGGATTCCTCTCCAGTGTTGCCATGGATCTTGGGGTGCTTCTGAGTCTCCCCAGGGGAGTCAGGCCTCGTCTCGAGTGGGGGCATGCACGTGCGCTTTCCTCCCGAGCTGCAGCAGTACTGTCACGCTTCCTGTCACGTGGATCAAGGGATCTGTGGCTTTCCCTCGAGGCTGTCCCTCGAGGCTTTCCCACGAGGCTTTCCCACAGGGCTGTGCCACGTGCCACCTTGGTGGGAGTCGATCCTCGGCGTGAAAGACGAGCCGGTTAAGGGAAAATAGTTTCCTCCGGGATGGACTGAGACATCTGGGGGACTCTTGGAATGGTTGCACGACCCTGGAGTTCCTCTCGCCGTTCCTGTTGAGAGGGCCTCCTCTTGAGATGCGACGGGAAGGCCGGGAACTCTTTCCCGACGAAGCAGGGAAAGGATCCCTCATCTCGAGCTACGAGGCGGAAACGGGGCTCCTCTGGATGTGGGCGGGACCCTCGTGATTCCTCTCGAGTGGAGACGGCTAGGTCGGGGAACTTCTTGATTTGCACTAAGGGTGTGAAGGACCCTTTCGAAGTTCCAGAGGTGAGGTGTGATCAGCCTCGAGACTCCTCAGCGGAAATGGGCCTCATCTCGCCTGGAGGGGAGAACCTCCTAGATTTTCTCGAGTTGCGGCAGGTCTTCTCGAGTTACGACGGGGACCTCAGGGACCCGCTCTGGTGGCCTCAGGAAAGGCCAGTCCCCATGCGAGTTGCTAGGAGACCTCTCGGGATTCCTCTCCCGTCCATGCCGGGGCCTCAGTCCTTGTGTGGAGTCGAGGCCGGAAACTGAGGATTCCTCTCCAGTGTTGCCATGGATCTTGGGGTGCTTCTGAGTCTCCCCAGGGGAGTCAGGCCTCGTCTCGAGTGGGGGCATGCACGTGCGCTTTCCTCCCGAGCTGCAGCAGTAGTGTCACGCTTCCTGTCACGTGGATCAAGGGATCTGTGGCTTTCCCTCGAGGCTGTCCCTCGAGGCTTTCCCACGAGGCTTTCCCACAGGGCTGTGCCACGTGCCACCTTGGTGTGAGTCGATCCTCGGCGTGAAAGACGAGCCGGTGAAGGGAAAAGAGGTTCCTCTGGAATGGACTGAGACATCTGGGGGACTCTTGGAATGGTGGCACGACCCTGGAGTTCCTCTCGCTGTTCCTGTTGAGAGGGCCTCCTCTTGAGATGCGACGGGAACGCCGGGAATTCTTTCCCGACGAAGCAGGGAAAGGATCCCTCACCTCGAGCTAGGAGGCGGAAACGGGGCTCCTCTCGATGTGGGCGGGACCCTCGTGTTTCCTCTCGAGTGGAGATGGGTATGTCGGGAAACTTCTTGATTTGCACCACGGGTGTGAAGGACCCTTTCGAAGTTCCAGAGGTGAGGTGTGATCAGCCTTGAGACGCCTCAGCGGAAATGGGCCTCATCTCGCCTGGAGGGGAGAACCTCCTGGATTTACTCGAGTTGCGGCAGGTCTTCTCGAGTTACGACGGGGACCTCAGGGACCCGCTCTGGTGGCCTCAGGAAAGGCCAGTCCCCATGCGAGTTGCTAGGGGACCTCTCGGGATTCCTCTCCCGTCCATGCCGGGGCCTCAGGCCTTGTGTGGAGTCGGGGCCGGAACCTGAGGATTCCTCTCCAGTGTTGCCATGGATCTTGGGGTGCTTCTGAGTCTCCCCAGGGGAGTCAGGCCTCGTCTCGAGTGGGGGCATGCACGTGTGCTTTCCTCCCGAGCTGCAGCAGTAGTGTCACGCTTCCTGTCACGTGGATCAAGGGATCTGTGGCTTTCCCTCGAGGCTGTCCCTCGAGGCTTTCCCACGAGGCTTTCCCACAGGGCTGTGCCACCTGCCACCTTGGTGTGAGTCAATCCTCGGCGTGAAAGACGAGCCGGTGAAGGGAAAAGAGGTTCCTCTGGAATGGACTGAGACATCTGCGGGACTCTTGGAATGGTGGCACGACCCTGGAGTTCCTCTCGCCGTTCCTGTTGAGAGGGCCTCCTCTTGAGATGCGACGGGAACGCCGGGAACTCTTTCCCGACGAAGCAGGGAAAGGATCCCTCATCTCGAGCTACGAGGCGGAAACGGGGCTCCTCTGGATGTGGGCGGGACCCTCGTGATTCCTCTCGAGTGGAGACGGCTAGGTCGGGGTACATCTTGATTTGCACCAAGGGTGTGAAGGAGCCTTTCGAAGTTCCAGAGGTGAGGTGTGATCAGCCTCGAGACGCCTCAGTGGAAATGGGCCTCATCTCGCCTGGAGGGGAGAACCTCCTGGATTTTCTCGAGTTGCGGCAGGTCTTCTCGAGTTACGACGGGGACCTCAGGGACCCGCTCTGGTGGCCTCAGGAAAGGCCAGTCCCCATGCGAGTTGCTAGGGGACCTCTCGGGATTCCTCTCCCGTCCATGCCGGGGCCTCAGTCCTTGTGTGGAGTCGGGGCCGGAACCTGAGGATTCCTCTCCAGTGTTGCCATGGATCTTGGGGTGCTTCTGAGTCTCCCCAGGGGAGTCAGGCCTCGTCTCGAGTGGGGGCATGCACGTGCGCTTTCCTCCCGAGCTGCAGCAGTAGTGTCACGCTTCCTGTCACGTGGATCAAGGGATCTGTGGCTTTCCCTCGAGGCTGTCCCTCGAGGCTTTCCCACGAGGCTTTCCCACAGGGCTGTGCCACGTGCCACCTTGGTGTGAGTCGATCCTCGGCGTGAAAGACGAGCCGGTGAAGGGAAAAGAGGTTCCTCTGGAATGGACTGAGACATCTGGGGGACTCTTGGAATGGTGGCACGACCCTGGAGTTCCTCTCGCTGTTCCTGTTGAGAGGGCCTCCTCTTGAGATGCGACGGGAACGCCGGGAATTCTTTCCCGACGAAGCAGGGAAAGGATCCCTCACCTCGAGCTAGGAGGCGGAAACGGGGCTCCTCTCGATGTGGGCGGGACCCTCGTGTTTCCTCTCGAGTGGAGATGGGTATGTCGGGAAACTTCTTGATTTGCACCACGGGTGTGAAGGACCCTTTCGAAGTTCCAGAGGTGAGGTGTGATCAGCCTTGAGACGCCTCAGCGGAAATGGGCCTCATCTCGCCTGGAGGGGAGAACCTCCTGGATTTACTCGAGTTGCGGCAGGTCTTCTCGAGTTACGGCGGGGACCTCAGGGACCCGCTCTGGTGGCCTCAGGAAAGGCCAGTCCCCATGCGAGTTGCTAGGGGACCTCTCGGGATTCCTCTCCCGTCCATGCCGGGGCCTCAGGCCTTGTGTGGAGTCGGGGCCGGAACCTGAGGATTCCTCTCCAGTGTTGCCATGGATCTTGGGGTGCTTCTGAGTCTCCCCAGGGGAGTCAGGCCTCGTCTCGAGTGGGGGCATGCACGTGTGCTTTCCTCCCGAGCTGCAGCAGTAGTGTCACGCTTCCTGTCACGTGGATCAAGGGATCTGTGGCTTTCCCTCGAGGCTGTCCCTCGAGGCTTTCCCACGAGGCTTTCCCACAGGGCTGTGCCACCTGCCACCTTGGTGTGAGTCAATCCTCGGCGTGAAAGACGAGCCGGTGAAGGGAAAAGAGGTTCCTCTGGAATGGACTGAGACATCTGCGGGACTCTTGGAATGGTGGCACGACCCTGGAGTTCCTCTCGCCGTTCCTGTTGAGAGGGCCTCCTCTTGAGATGCGACGGGAACGCCGGGAACTCTTTCCCGACGAAGCAGGGAAAGGATCCCTCATCTCGAGCTACGAGGCGGAAACGGGGCTCCTCTGGATGTGGGCGGGACCCTCGTGATTCCTCTCGAGTGGAGACGGCTAGGTCGGGGTACATCTTGATTTGCACCAAGGGTGTGAAGGAGCCTTTCGAAGTTCCAGAGGTGAGGTGTGATCAGCCTCGAGACGCCTCAGTGGAAATGGGCCTCATCTCGCCTGGAGGGGAGAACCTCCTGGATTTTCTCGAGTTGCGGCAGGTCTTCTCGAGTTACGACGGGGACCTCAGGGACCCGCTCTGGTGGCCTCAGGAAAGGCCAGTCCCCATGCGAGTTGCTAGGGGACCTCTCGGGATTCCTCTCCCGTCCATGCCGGGGCCTCAGTCCTTGTGTGGAGTCGGGGCCGGAACCTGAGGATTCCTCTCCAGTGTTGCCATGGATCTTGGGGTGCTTCTGAGTCTCCCCAGGGGAGTCAGGCCTCGTCTCGAGTGGGGGCATGCACGTGCGCTTTCCTCCCGAGCTGCAGCAGTACTGTCACGCTTCCTGTCACGTGGATCAAGGGATCTGTGGCTTTCCCTCGAGGCTGTCCCTCGAGGCTTTCCCACGAGGCTTTCCCACAGGGCTGTGCCACGTGCCACCTTGGTGGGAGTCGATCCTCGGCGTGAAAGACGAGCCGGTGAAGGGAAAATAGTTTCCTCCGGGATGGACTGAGACATCTGGGGGACTCTTGGAATGGTTGCACGACCCTGGAGTTCCTCTCGCCGTTCCTGTTGAGAGGGCCTCCTCTTGAGATGCGACGGGAACGCCGGGAATTCTTTCCCGACGAAGCAGGGAAAGGATCCCTCACCTCGAGCTAGGAGGCGGAAACGGGGCTCCTCTCGATGTGGGCGGAACCCTCGTGTTTCCTCTCGAGTGGAGACGAGTATGTCGGGGAACTTCTTGAGTTGCACCAAGGGTGTGAAGGTCCCTTTCGAAGTTCCAGAGGTGAGGTGTTATCAGCCTCGAGACGCCTCAGCGGAAATGGGCCTCATCTCGCCTGGAGGGGAGAACCTCCTGGATTTTCTCCAGTTGCGGCAGGTCTTCTCGAGTTACGACGGGGACCTCAGGGACCCGCTCTGGTGGCCTCAGGATAGGCCAGTCCCCATGCGATTTGCTAGGGGACCTCTCGGGATTCCTCTCCCGTCCATGCCGGGGCCTCAGTCCTTGTGTGGAGTCGGGGCCGGAACCTGAGGATTCCTCTCCAGTGTTGCCATGGATCTTGGGGTGCTTCTGAGTCTCCCCAGGGGAGTCAGGCCTCGTCTCGAGTGGGGGCATGCACGTGCGGTTTCCTCCCGAGCTGCAGCAGTAGTGTCACGCTTCCTGTCACGTGGATCAAGGGATCTGTGGCTTTCCCTCGAGGCTGTCCCTCGAGGCTTTCCCACGAGGCTTTCCCACAGGGCTGTGCCACGTGCCACCTTGGTGGGAGTCGATCCTCGGCGTGAAAGACGAGCCGGTGAAGGGAAAAGAGGTTCCTCTGGAATGGACTGAGACATCTGGGGGACTCTTGGAATGGTGGCACGACCCTGGAGTTCCTCTCGCCGTTCCTGTTGAGAGGGCCTCCTCTTGAGATGCGACGGGAACGCCGGGAACTCTTTCCCGACGACGCAGGGAAAGGATCCCTCATCTCGAGCTACGAGGCGGAAACGGGGCTCCTCTGGATGTGGGCGGGACCCTCGTGATTCCTCTCGAGTGGAGACGGGTATGTCGGGGAACTTCTTGATTTGCACCAAGGGTGTGAAGGAGCCTTTCGAAGTTCCAGAGGTGAGGTGTGATCAGCCTCGAGACGCCTCAGCGGAAATGGGCCTCATCTCGCCTGGAGGGGAGAACCTCCTGGATTTTCTCGAGTTGCGGCAGGTCTTCTCGAGTTACGACGGGGACCTCAGGGACCCGCTCTGGTGGCCTCAGGAAAGGCCAGTCCCCATGCGAGTTGCTAGGGGACCTCTCGGGATTCCTCTCCCGTCCATGCCGGGGCCTCAGTCCTTGTGTGGAGTCGAGGCCGGAAACTGAGGATTCCTCTCCAGTGTTGCCATGGATCTTGGGGTGCTTCTGAGTCTCCCCAGGGGAGTCAGGCCTCGTCTCGAGTGGGGGCATGCACGTGCGCTTTCCTCCCGAGCTGCAGCAGTAGTGTCACGCTTCCTGTCACGTGGATCAAGGGATCTGTGGCTTTCCCTCGAGGCTGTCCCTTGAGGCTTTCCCACGAGGCTTTCCCACAGGGCTGTGCCACGTGCCACCTTGGTGTGAGTCGATCCTCGGCGTGAAAGACGAGCCGGTGAAGGGAAAAGAGGTTCCTCTGGAATGGGACTGAGACATCTGGGGGACTCTTGGAATGGTGGCACGACCCTGGAGTTCCTCTCGCTGTTCCTGTTGAGAGGGCCTCCTCTTGAGATGCGACGGGAACGCCGGGAATTCTTTCCCGACGAAGCAGGGAAAGGATCCCTCACCTCGAGCTAGGAGGCGGAAACGGGGCTCCTCTCGATGTGGGCGGAACCCTCGTGTTTCCTCTCGAGTGGAGACGAGTATGTCGGTGAACTTCTTGAGTTGCACCAAGGGTGTGAAGGTCCCTTTCGAAGTTCCAGAGGTGAGGTGTTATCAGCCTCGAGACGCCTCAGCGGAAATGGGCCTCATCTCGCCTGGAGGGGAGAACCTCCTGGATTTTCTCCAGTTGCGGCAGGTCTTCTCGAGTTACGACGGGGACCTCAGGGACCCGCTCTGGTGGCCTCAGGAAAGGCCAGTCCCCATGCGAGTTGCTAGGGGACCTCTCGGGATTCCTCTCCCGTCCATGCGGGGCCTCAGTCCTTGTGTGGAGTCGGGGCCGGAACCTGAGGATTCCTCTCCAGTGTTGCCATGGATCTTGGGGTGCTTCTGAGTCTCCCCAGGGGAGTCAGGCCTCGTCTCGAGTGGGGGCATGCACGTGCGCTTTCCTCCCGAGCTGCAGCAGTAGTGTCACGCTTCCTGTCACGTGGATCAAGGGATCTGTGGCTTTCCCTCGAGGCTGTCCCTCGAGGCTTTCCCACGAGGCTTTCCCACAGGGCTGTGCCACGTGCCACCTTGGTGGGAGTCGATCCTCGGCGTGAAAGACGAGCCGGTGAAGGGAAAAGAGGTTCCTCTGGAATGGACTGACACATCTGGGGGACTCTTGGAATGGTGGCACGACCCTGGAGTTCCTCTCGCCGTTCCTGTTGAGAGGGCCTCCTCTTGAGATGCGACGGGAACGCCGGGAACTCTTTCCCGACGAAGCAGGGAAAGGATCCCTCATCTCGAGCTACGAGGCGGAAACGGGGCTCCTCTGGATGTGGGCGGGACCCTCGTGATTCCTCTCGAGTGGAGACGGGTATGTCGGGGAACTTCTTGATTTGCACCAAGGGTGTGGAAGGAGCCTTTCGAAGTTCCAGAGGTGAGGTGTGATCAGCCTCGAGACGCCTCAGCGGAAATGGGCCTCATCTCGCCTGGAGGGGAGAACCTCCTGGATTTTCTCGAGTTGCGGCAGGTCTTCTCGAGTTACGACGGGGACCTCAGGGACCCGCTCTGGTGGCCTCAGGAAAGGCCAGTCCCCATGCGAGTTGCTAGGGGACCTCTCGGGATTCCTCTCCCGTCCATGCCGGGGCCTCAGTCCTTGTGTGGAGTCGGGGCCGGAACCTGAGGATTCCTCTCCAGTGTTGCCATGGATCTTGGGGTGCTTCTGAGTCTCCCCAGGGGAGTCAGGCCTCGTCTCGAGTGGGGGCATGCACGTGCGCTTTCCTCGCGAGCTGCAGCAGTAGTGTCACGCTTCCTGTCACGTGGATCAAGGGATCTGTGGCTTTCCCTCGAGGCTGTCCCTCGAGGCTTTCCCACGAGGCTTTCCCAAAGGGATGTGCCACGTGCCACCTTGGTGTGAGTCGATCCTGGGTGTGAAAGACGAGCCGGTGAAGGGAAAAGAGGTTCCTCTGGAATGGACTGAGACATCTGGGGGACTCTTGGAATGGTGGCACGACCCTGGAGTTCCTCTCGCCGTTCCTGTTGAGAGGGCCTCCTCTTGAGATGCGACGGGAACGCCGGGAACTCTATCCCGAAGAAGCAGGGAAAGGATCCCTCATCTCGAGCTACGAGGCGGAAACGGGGCTCTTCTGGATGTGGGCGGGACCCTCGTGATTCCTCTCGAGTGGAGACGGGTATGTCGGGGAACTTCTTGAGTTGCACCAAGGGTGTGAAGGACCCTTTCGAAGTTCCAGAGGTGAGGTGTGATCAGCCTCGAGACGCCTCAGTGGAAATGGGCCTCATCTCGCCTGGAGGGGAGAACCTCCTGGATTTTCTCCAGTTGCGGCAGGTCTTCTCGAGTTACGACGGGGACCTCAGGGACCCGCTCTGGTGGCCTCAGGAAAGGCCAGTCCCCATGCGAGTTGCTAGGGACCTCTCGGGATTCCTCTCCCGTCCATGCCGGGGCCTCAGTCCTTGTGTGGAGTCGGGGCCGGAACTGAGGATTCCTCTCCAGTGTTGCCATGGATCTTGGGGTGCTTCTGAGTCTCCCCAGGGGAGTCAGGCCTCGTCTCGAGTGGGGGCATGCACGTGCGGTTTCCTCCCGAGCTGCAGCAGTAGTGTCACGCTTCCTGTCACGTGGATCAAGGGATCTGTGGCTTTCCCTCGAGGCTGTCCCTCGAGGCTTTCCCACGAGGCTTTCCCACAGGGCTGTGCCACGTGCCACCTTGGTGTGAGTCGATCCTCGGCGTGAAAGACGAGCCGGTGAAGGGAAAAGAGGTTCCTCTGGAATGGACTGAGACATCTGGGGGACTCTCGGAATGGTGGCACGACCCTGGAGTTCCTCTCGCCGTTCCTGTTGAGAGGGCCTCCTCTTGAGATGCGACGGGAAGGCCGGGAACTCTTTCCCGACGAAGCAGGGAAAGGATTCCTCATCTCGAGCTACGAGGCGGAAACGGGGCTCCTCTGGATGTGGGCGGGACCCTCGTGATTCCTCTCGAGTGGAGACGGCTAGGTCGGGGAACTTCTTGATTTGCACTAAGGGTGTGAAGGACCCTTTCGAAGTTCCAGAGGTGAGGTGTGATCAGCCTCGAGACGCCTCAGCGGAAATGGGCCTCATCTCGCCTGGAGGGGAGAACCTCCTGGATTTTCTCGAGTTGCGGCAGGTCTTCTCGAGTTACGACGGGGACCTCAGGGACCCGCTCTGGTGGCCTCAGGAAAGGCCAGTCCCCATGCGAGTTGCTAGGGGACCTCTCGGGATTCCTCTCCCGTCCATGCCGGGGCCTCAGTCCTTGTGTGGAGTCGGGGCCGGAACCTGAGGATTCCTCTCCAGTGTTGCCATGGATCTTGGGGTGCTTCTGAGTCTCCCCAGGGGAGTCAGGCCTCGTCTCGAGATGGGGCATGCACGTGCGCTTTCCTCCCGAGCTGCAGCAGTAGTGTCCCGCTTCCTGTCACGTGGATCAAGGGATCTGTGGCTTTCCCTCGAGGCTGTCCCTCGAGGTTTTCCCACGAGGCTTTCGGACAGGGCTGTGCCACGTGCCACCTTGGTGGGAGTCGATCCTCGGCGTGAAAGACGAGCCGGTGAAGGGAAAAGAGGTTCCTCTGGAATGGACTGACACATCTGGGGGACTCTTGGAATGGTGGCACGACCCTGGAGTTCCTCTCGCCGTTCCTGTTGAGAGGGCCTCCTCTTGAGATGCGACGGGAACGCCGGGAACTCTTTCCCGACGACGCAGGGAAAGGATCCCTCATCTCGAGCTACGAGGCGGAAACGGGGCTCCTCTGGATGTGGGCGGGACCCTCGTGATTCCTCTCGAGTGGAGACTGGTATGTTGGGGAACTTCTTGATTTGCACCAAGGGTGTGAAGGACCCTTTTGAAGTTCCAGAGGTGAGGTGTGATCAGCCTCGAGACGCCTCAGCGGAAATGGGCCTCATCTCGCCTGGAGGGGAGAACCTCTTGGATTTTCTCGAGTTGCGGCAGGTCTTCTCGAGTTACGTCGGGGAACTCAGGGACACGCTCTGGTGGCCTAAGGAAAGGTCAGTCCCCATGCGAGTTCTAGGGGACCTCTCGGGATTCCTCTCCCGTCCATGCCGGGGCCTCAGTCCTTGTGTGGAGTCGTGGCTGGAACCTGAGGATTCCTTTCCAGTGTTGCCATGGTTCTTGGGGTGCTTCTGAGTCTCCCCAGGGGAGTCAGGCCTCGTCTCGAGTGGGGGCATGCACGTGCGCTTTCCTCCCAAGCTGCAGCAGTAGTGTCACGCTTCCTGTCACGGGGATCAGGGGATCTGTGGCTTTCCCTCGAGGCTGTCCCTCGAGGCTTTCCCACGAAGCTTGCCCACAGGGCTGTGCCACCTGCCACCTTGGTGTGAGTCGATCCTCGGCATGAAAGACGAGCCGGTGAAGGGAAAAGAGGTCCCTCTGGAATGGACTGAGACATCTGGGGGACTCTTGGAATGGTGGCACGACCCTGGAGTTCCTCTCGCCGTTCCTTTTGAGAGGGCCTCCTCTTGAGATGCGACGGGAACGCCGGGAATTCTTTCCCGACGAAGCAGGGAAAGGATCCCTCATCTCGAGCTAGGAGGCGGAAACGGGGCTCCTCTCGATGTGGGCGGGACCTAGTGTTTCCTCTCGAGTGGAGACGAGTATGTCGGGGAACTTCTTGATTTGCACCAAGGGTGTGAAGGACCTTTTCGAAGTTCCAGAGGGGAGGTGTGATCAGCCTCGAGACGCCTCAGCGGAAATGGGCCTCATCTCGCCTGGAGGGGAGAACCTCCTGGATTTTCTCGAGTTGCGGCAGGTCTTCTCGAGTTACGACGGGGACCTCAGGACCCGCTCTGGTGGCCTCAGGAAAGGCCAGTCCCCATGCGAGTTGCTAGGGGACCTCTCGGGCTTCCTCACCCGTCCATTCCGGGGCCTCAGTCCTTGTGTGGAGTCGGGGCCGGAACCTGAGGATTCCTCTCCAGTGTTGCCATGGATCTTGGGGTGCTTCTGAGTCTCCCCAGTGGAGTCAGGCCTCGTCTCGAGTGGGGGCATGCACGTGCGCTTTCCTCCCGAGCTGCAGCAGTAGTGTCACGCTTCCTGTCACGTGGATCAAGGGATCTGTGGCTTTCCCTCGAAGCTGTCCCTCGAGGCTTTCCCACGAGGCTTTCCCACAGGGCTGTGCCACGTGCCACCTTGGTGTGAGTCGATCCTCGGCGTGAAAGACGAGCCGGTGAAGGGAAAAGAGGTTCCTCTGGAATGGACTGACACATCTGGGGGACTCTTGGAATGGTGGCACGACCCTGGAGGTCCTCTCGCCGTTCCTGTTGAGAGGGCCTCCTCTTGACATGCGACGGGAACGCCGGGAACTCTTTCCCGACGAAGCAGGGAAAGGATCCCTCATCTCGAGCTACGAGGCGGAAACGGGGCTCCTCTGGATGTGGGCGGGACCCTCGTGATTCCTCTCGAGTGGAGACGGGTATGTCGGGGAACTTCCTTATTTGCAGCAAGGGTGTGAAGGACCCTTTCGAAGTTCGAGAGGTGAGGTGTGATCAGCCTCGAGACGCCTCAGCGGAAATGGGCCTCATCTCGCCTGGAGGGGAGAACCTCCTGGATTTTCTCGAGTTGCGCCAGGTCTTCTCGAGTTACGACGGGGACCTCAGGGACCCGCTCTGGTGGCCTCAGGAAAGGCCAGTCCCCATGCGAGTTGCTAGGGGACCTCTCGGGATTCCTCTCCCGTCCATGCCGGGGCCTCAGTCCTTGTGTGGAGTCGGGGCCGGAACCTGAGGATTCCTCTCTAGTGTTGCCATGGATCTTGGGGTGCTTCTGAGTCTCCCCAGGGGAGTCAGGCCTCGTCTCGAGTGGGGGCATGCACGTGCGCTTTCCTCCCGAGCTGCAGCAGTAGTGTCACGCTTCCTGTCACGTGGATCAAGGGATCTGTGGCTTTCCCTCGAGGCTGTCCCTCGAGGCTTTCCCACGAGGCTTTAACACAGGGCTGTGCCACGTGCCACCTTGGTGGGAGTCGATCCTCGGCGTGAAAGACGAGCCGGTGAAGGGAAAAGAGGTTCCTCTGGAATGGACTGAGACATCTGGGGGACTCTTGGAATGGTGGCACGACCCTGGAGTTCCTCTCGCCGTTCCTGTTGAGAGGGCCTCCTCTTGAGATGCGACCGGAACGCCGGGAACTCTTTCCCGACGAAGCAGGGAAAGGATCCCTCATCTCGAGCTACGAGGCGGAAACGGGGCTCCTCTGGATGTGGGCGGGACCCTCGTGATTCCTCTCGAGTGGAGACGGGTATGTCGGGGAACTTCCTTATTTGCAGCAAGGGTGTGAAGGACCCTTTCGAAGTTCGAGAGGTGAGGTGTGATCAGCCTCGAGACGCCTCAGCGGAAATGGGCCTCATCTCGCCTGGACGGGAGAACCTCCTGGATTTTCTCGAGTTGCGCCAGGTCTTCTCGAGTTACGACGGGGACCTCAGGGACCCGCTCTGGTGGCCTCAGGAAAGGCCAGTCCCCATGCGAGTTGCTAGGGGACCTCTCGGGATTCCTCTCCCGTCCATGCCGGGGCCTCAGTCCTTGTGTGGAGTCGGGGCCGGAACCTGAGGATTCCTCTCTAGTGTTGCCATGGATCTTGGGGTGCTTCTGAGTCTCCCCAGGGGAGTCAGGCCTCGTCTCGAGTGGGGGCATGCACGTGCGCTTTCCTCCCGAGCTGCAGCAGTAGTGTCACGCTTCCTGTCACGTGGATCAAGGGATCTGTGGCTTTCCCTCGAGGCTGTCCCTCGAGGCTTTCCCACGAGGCTTTAACACAGGGCTGTGCCACGTGCCACCTTGGTGGGAGTCGATCCTCGGCGTGAAAGACGAGCCGGTGAAGGGAAAAGAGGTTCCTCTGGAATGGACTGAGACATCTGGGGGACTCTTGGAATGGTGGCACGACCCTGGAGTTCCTCTCGCCGTTCCTGTTGAGAGGGCCTCCTCTTGAGATGCGACCGGAACGCCGGGAACTCTTTCCCGACGAAGCAGGGAAAGGATCCCTCATCTCGAGCTACGAGGCGGAAACGGGGCTCCTCTGGATGTGGGCGGGACCCTCGTGATTCCTCTCGAGTGGAGACGGGTATGTCGGGGAACTTCTTGATTTGCACCAAGGGTGTGAAAGAGCCTTTCGAAGTTCCACAAGTGAGGTGTGATCAGCCTCGAGACGCCTCAGCGGAAATGGGCCTCATCTCGCCTGGAGGGGAGAACCTCCTGGATTTTCTCGAGTTGCGGCAGGTCTTCTCGAGTTAAGACGGGGACCTCAGGGACCCGCTCTGGTGGCCTCAGGAAAGGCCAGTCCCCATGCGAGTTGCTAGGGGACCTATCGGGATTCCTCTCCCGTCCATGCCGGGGCCTCAGTCCTTGTGTGGAGTCGGGGCCGGAACCTGAGGATTCCTCTCCAGTGTTGCCATGGATCTTGGGGAGCTTCTGAGTCTCCCCAGGGGAGTCAGGCCTCATCTCGAGAGGGGGCATGCACGTGCGCTTTCCTCCCGAGCTGCAGCAGTAGTGTCACGCTTCCTGGCACGTGGATCAAGGGATCTGTGGCTTTCCCTCGAGGCTGTCCCTCGAGGCTTTCCCACGAGGCTTTCCCACAGGGCTGTGCCACGTGCCACCTTGGTGTGAGTCGATCCTCGGCGTGAAAGACGAGCCGGTGAAGGGAAAAGAGGTTCCTCTGGAATGGACTGAGACATCTGGGGGACTCTTGGAATGGTGGCACGACCCTGGAGTTCCTCTCGCCGTTCCTGTTGAGAGGGCCTCCTCTTGAGATGCGAAGGGAACGCCGGGAACTCTTTCCCGACGAAGCAGGGAAAGGATCCCTCATCTCGAGCTACGAGGCGGAAACGGGGCTCCTCTGGATGTGGGCGGGACCCTCGTGATTCCTCTCGAGTGGAGACGGGTATGTCGGGGAACTTCCTTATTTGCAGCAAGGGTGTGAAGGACCCTTTCGAAGTTCCAGAGGTGAGGTGTGATCAGCCTCGAGACGCCTCAGCGGAAATGGGCCTCATCTCGCCTGGAGGGGAGAACCTCCTGGATTTTCTCGAGTTGCGGCAGGTCTTCTCGACTTACGACGGGGACCTCAGGGACCCGCTCTGGTGGCCTCAGGAAAGGCCAGTCCCCATGCGAGTTGCTAGGGGACCTGTCGGGATTCCTCTCCCGTCCATGCCGGGGCCTCAGTCCTTGTGTGGAGTCGGGGCCGGAACCTGAGGATTCCTCTCCAGTGTTGCCATGGATCTTGGGGAGCTTCTGAGTCTCCCCAGGGGAGTCAGGCCTCGTCTCGAGTGGGGGCATGCACGTGCGCTTTCCTCCCGAGCTGCAGCAGTAGTGTCACGCTTCCTGTCACGTGGATCAAGGGATCTGTGGCTGTCCCTCGAGGCTTTCCCACGAGGCTTTCCCACAGGGCTGTGCCACGTGCCACCTTGGTGTGAGTCGATCCTCGGCGTGAAAGACGAGCCGCTGAAGGGAAAAGAGGTTCCTCTGGAATGGACTGAGACATCTGGGGGACTCTTGGAATGGTGGCACGACCCTGGAGTTCCTCTCGCCGTTCCTGTTGAGAGGGCCTCCTCTTGAGATGCGACGGGAACGCCGGGAACTCTTTCCCGACGAAGCAGGGAAAGGATCCCTCATCTCGAGCTACGAGGCGGAAACGGGGCTCCTCTGGATGTGGGCGGGACCCTCGTGATTCCTCTCGAGTGGAGACGGGTATGTCGGGGAACTTCTTGATTTGCACCAAGGGTGTGAAGGACCCTTTCGAAGTTCCACAGGTGAGGTGTGATCAGCCTCGAGACGCCTCAGCCGAAATGGGCCTCATCTCGCCTGGAGGGGAGAACCTCCTGGATTTTCTCGAGTTGCGGCAGGTCTTCTCGAGTTACGACGGGGACCTCAGGGACCCGCTCTGGTGGCCTCAGGAAAGGCCAGTCCCCATGCGAGTTGCTAGGGGACCTCTCGGGATTCCTCTCCCGTCCATGCCGGGGCCTCAGTCCTTGTGTGGAGTCGGGGCCGGAACCTGAGGATTCCTCTCCAGTGTTGCCATGGATCTTGGGGAGCTTCTGAGTCTCCCCAGGGGAGTCAGGCCTCGTCTCGAGAGGGGGCATGCACGTGCGCTTTCCTCCCGAGCTGCAGCAGTAGTGTCACGCTTCCTGGCACGTGGATCAAGGGATCTGTGGCTTTCCCTCGAGGCTGTCCCTCGAGGCTTTCCCACGAGGCTTTCCCACAGGGCTGTGCCACGTGCCACCTTGGTGTGAGTCAATCCTCGGCGTGAAAGACGAGCCGGTGAAGGGAAAAGAGGTTCCTCTGGAATGGACTGAGACATCTGGGGGACTCTTGGAATGGTGGCACGACCCTGGAGTTCCTCTCGCCGTTCCTGTTGAGAGGGCCTCCTCTTGAGATGCGACGGGAACGCCGGGAACTCTTTCCCGACGAAGCAGGGAAAGGATCCCTCATCTCGAGCTACGAGGCGGAAACGGGGCTCCTCTGGATGTGGGCGGGACCCTCGTGATTCCTCTCGAATGGAGACGGGTATGTCGGGGAACTTCCTTATTTGTAGCAAGGGTGTGAAGGAGCCTTTCGAAGTTCCAGAGGTGAGGTGTGATCAGCCTCGAGACGCCTCAGCGGAAATGGGCCTCATCTCGCCTGGAGGGGAGAACCTCCTGGATTTTCTCGAGTTGCGGCAGGTCTTCTCGAGTTACGAAGCGGACCTCAGGGACCCGCTCTGGTGGCCTCAGGAAAGGCCAGTCCCCATGCGAGTTGCTAGGGGACCTCTCGGGATTCCTCTCCCGTCAATGCCGGGGCCTCAGTCCTTGTGTGGAGTCGGGGCCGGAACCTGAGGATTCCTCTCCAGTGTTGCCATGGATCTTGGGGTGCTTCTGAGTCTCCCCAGGGGAGTCAGGCCTCGTCTCGAGTGGGGGCATGCACGTGCGCTTTCCTCCCGAGCTGCAGCAGTAGTGTCACGCTTCCTGTCACGTGGATCAAGGGATCTGTGGCTTTCCCTCGAGGCTGTCCCTCGAGGCTTTCCCTCGAGGCTTTCCCACAGGGCTGTGCCACGTGCCACCTTGGTGTGAGTCGATCCTCGGCGTGAAAGACGAGCCGGAGAAGGGAAAAGAGGTTCCTCTGGAATGGACTGAGACATCTGGGGGACTCTTGGAATGGTGGTACGACCCTGGAGTTCCTCTCGCCGTTCCTGTTGAGAGGGCCTCCTCTTGAGATGCGAATGGAAGGCTGGTAACTCTTTCCCGACGAAGAATGGATAGGATCCCTCATCTCGATCTACGAGGCGGAAACGGGGCTCCTCTGGATGTGGGCGGGACCCTCGTGATTCCTCTCGAGTGGAGACGGGTATGTCGGGGAACTTCTTGATTTGCAGCAAGGGTGTGAAGGAGCCTTTCGAAGTTCCAGAGGTGAGGTGTGATCAGCCTCGAGACGCCTCAGCGGAAATGGGCCTCATCTCGCCTGGAGGGGAGAACCTCCTGGATTTTCTCGAGTTGTAGCAGGTCTTCTCGAGTTACGACGGGGACCTCAGGGACCCGCTCTGGTGGCTTCAGGAAAGGCCAGTCCCCATGCGAGTTGCTAGGGTACCTGTCGGGATTCCTCTCCCGTCCATGCCGGGGCCTCAGTCCTTGTGTGGAGTCGGGGCCGGATCCTGAGGATTCCTCTCCTGTGTTGCCATGGATCTTGGGGTGCTTCTGAGTCTCCCCAGGGGAGTCAGGCCTCGTCTCGGGTGGGGGCATGCACGTGCGCTTTCCTCCGGAGCTGCAGCAGTAGTGTCACGCTTCCTGTCACGTGGATCAAGGGATCTGTGGCTTTCCCACGAGGCTGTCCCTCGAGGCTTTCCCACGAGGCTTTCCCACAGGGCTGTGCCACGTGCCACCTTGGTGTGAGTCGATCCTCGGCGTGAAAGACGAGCCGGTGAAGGGAAAAGAGGTTCCTCTGGAATGGACTGAGAAATCTGGGGGACTCCTGGAATGGTGGCACGACCCTGGAGTTCCTCTCGCTGTTCCTGTTGAGAGGGCCTCCTCTTGAGATGCGACGGGAACGCCGGGAACTCTTTCCCGAAGAAGCAGGGAAAGGGTCCCTCATCTCGAGCTACGAGGCGGAAACGGGGCTCCTCTGGATGTGGGCGGGACCCTCGTGATTCCTCTCGAGTGGAGACGGGTATGTCGGGGAACTTCTTGATTTGCAGCAAGGGTGTGAAGGAGCCTTTCGAAGTTCCAGAGGTGAGGTGTGATCAGCCTCGAGACGCCTCAGCGGAAATGGGCCTCATCTCGCCTGGAGGGGAGAACCTCCTGGATTTTCTCGAGTTGCGGCAGGTCTTCTCGAGTTACGACGGGGACCTCAGGGACCCGCTATGGTGGCCTCAGGAAAGGCCAGTCCCCATGCGAGTTGCTAGGGGCCCTCTCGGGATTCCTCTCCCGTCCATGCCGGGGCCTCAGTCCTTGTGTGGAGTCGGGGCCGGAACCTGAGGATTCCTCTCCAGTGTTGCCATGGATCTTGGGGTGCTTCTGAGTCTCCCCAGGGGAGTCAGGCCTCGTCTCGAGTGGGGGCATGCACGTGCGCTTTCCTCCCGAGCTGCAGCAGTAGTGTCACGCTTCCTGTCACGTGGATCAAGGGATCTGTGGCTTTCCCTCGAGGCTGTCCCTCGAGGCTTTCCCACGAGGCTTTCCCACAGGGCTGTGCCACGAGCCACCTTGGTGTGACTCGATCCTCGGCGTGAAAGACGAGCCGGTGAAGGGAAAAGAGGTTCCTCTGGAATGGACTGACACATCTGGGGGACTCTTGGAATGGTGGCACGAACCTGGAGTTCCTCTCGCCGTTCCTGTTGAGAGGGCCTCCTCTTGAGATGCGACGGGAACGCCGGGAACTCTTTCCCGACGAAGCAGGGAAAGGATCCCTCACCTCTAGCTAGGAGGCGGAAACGGGGCTCTTCTCGATGTGGGCGGGACCTAGTGTTTCCTATCGAGTGGAGACGAGTATGTCGGGGAACTTCTTGAGTTGCACCAAGGGTGTGAATGTCCCTTTCGAAGTTCCAGAGGTGAGGTGTGATCAGCCTCGAGACGCCTCAGCCGAAATGGACCTCATCTCGCCTGGAGGGGAGAACCTCCTGGATTTTCTCGAGTTGCGGCAGGTATTCTCGAGTTACGACGGGGACCTCAGGGACCCGCTCTGGTGGCCTCAGGAAAGGCCAGTCCCCATGCGAGTTGCTAGGTGACCTCTCGGGATTTCTCTCCCGTCCATGCCGGGGCCTCAGTCCTTGTGTGGAGTCGGGGCCGGAACCTGAGGATTCCTCTCCAGTGTTGCCAAGGATTTTGGGGTAATTCTGAGTCTGCCCAGTGGAGTCGGGCATCGTCTCGTGTCGGGGCATGCACGTGCGCTTTCCTCCCGAGCTGCAGCAGTAGTGTCACGCTTCCTGTCACGTGGATCAAGGGATCTGTGGCTTTCCCTCGAGGCTGTCCCTCGAGGCTTTCCCACGAGGCTTTCCCACAGGGCTGTGCCACGTGCCACCTTGGTGGGAGTCGATCCTCGGCGTGAAAGACGAGCCGGTGAAGGGAAAAGAGGTTCCTCTGGAATGGACTGAGACATCCGGGGGACTCTTGGAATGGTGGCACGACCCTGGAGTTCCTCTCGCCGTTCCTGTTGAGAGGGCCTCCTCTTGAGATGCGACGGGAACGCCGGGAACTCTTTCCCGACGAAGCAGGGAAAGGATCCCTCATCTCGAGCTACGAGGCGGAAACGGGCCTCCTCTGGATGTGGGCGGGACCCTCGTGATTCCTCTCGAGTGGAGACGGGTATGTCGGGGAACTTCTTGATTTGCACCAAGGGTGTGAAGGACCCTTTCGAAGTTCCAGAGGTGAGGTGTGATCAGCCTCGAGACGCCTCAGCGGAAATGGGCCTCATCTCGCCTGGAGGGGAGAACCTCCTGGATTTTCTCGAGTTGCGGCAGGTATTCTCGAGTTACGACGGGGACCTCAGGGACCCGCTCTGGTGGCCTCAGGAAAGGCCAGTCCCCATGCGAGCTGCTAGGGGACCTCTCGGGATTTCTCTCCCGTCTATGCCGGGGCCTCAGTCCTTGTGTGGAGTCGGGGCCGGAACCTGAGGATTCCTCGCCAGTGTTGCCATGGATCTTGGGGTGCTTCTGAGTCTCCCCAGTGGAGTCGGGCATCGTCTCGAGTGGGGGCATGCACGTGCGCTTTCCTCCCGAGCTGCAGCAGTACTGTCACGCTTCCTGTCACGTGGATCAAGGGATCTGTGGATTCCCTCGAGGCTTCCGATGGGGGCTTTCCCACGAGGCTTTCCCACAGGGCTGTGCCACGTGCCACCTTGGTGTGAGTCGATCCTCGGCGTGAAAGACGAGCCGGTGAAGGGAAAAGAGGTTCCTCTGGAATGGACTGAGACATCTGGGGGACTCTTGGAATGGTGGCACGACCCTGGAGTTCCTCTCGCCGTTCCTGTTGAGAGGGCCTCCTCTTGAGATGCGACGGGAACGCCGGGAACTCTTTCCCGACGAAGCAGGGAAAGGATCCCTCATCTCGAGCTACGAGGCGGAAACGGGGCTCCTCTGGATGTGGGCGGGACCCTCGTGATTCCTCTCGATTGGAGACGGGTATGTCGGGGAACTTCTTGATTTGCACCAAGGGTGTGAAGGAGCCTTTTGAAGTTCTAGAGGGGAGGTGTGATCAGCCTCGAGACGCCTCAGCGGAAATGGGCCTCATCTCGCCTGGAGGGGAGAACCTCCTGGATTTTCTCGAGTTGCGGCAGGTCTTCTCGAGTTACGACGGGGACCTCAGGGACCCGCTCTGGTGGCTTCAGAAAGGCCAGTCCCCATGCGAGTTGCTAGGGGACCTCCCGGGATTACTCCCCCGTCCATGCCGGGGCCTCAGTCCTTGTGTGGAGTCGGGGCCGGAACCTGAGGATTCCTCTCCAGTGTTGCCAAGGATCTTGGGGTAATTCTGAGTCTCCCCAGTGGAGTCGGGCATCGTCTCATGTGGGGGCATGCACGTGCGCTTTCCTCCCGAGCTGCAGCATTAGTGTCACACTTCCTGTCACGTGGATCAAGGGATCTGTGGTTTTCCCTCGAGGATGTCCCTCGAGGCTTTCCCACGAGGCTTTCCCACAGGGCTGTGCCACGTGCCACCTTGGTGTGAGTCGATTCTCGGCGTGAAAGACGAGCCGGTGAAGGGAAAAGAGTTTCCTCTGGAATGGACTGAGACATCTGGGGGACTCTTGGAAAGGTGGCACAAACCTGGAGTTCCTCTCGCCGTTCCTGTTGAGAGGGCCTCCTCTTGAGATGCGACGGGAACGCCGGGAACTCTTTCCCGACGAAGCAGGGAAAGGATCCCTCATCTCGAGCTACGAGGCGGAAACGGGGCTCCTCCGGATGTGGGCGGAACCCTCGTGATTCCTCTCGAGTGGAGACGGGTATGTCGGGGAACTTCTTGTTTTGCACCAAGGGTGTGAAGGACCCTTTCGAAGTTCCAGAGGGGAGGTGTGATCAGCCTCGAGACGCCTCAGCGGAAATGGGCCTCATCTCGCCTGGAGGGGAGAAACTCCTGGATTTTCTCGAGTTGCGGCAGGTCTTCTCGAGTTACGACGGGGACCTCAGGGACCCGCTCTAGTGGCCTCAGGAAAGGCCAGTCCCCATGCGAGCTGCTAGGGGACCTCTCGGGATTCCTCTCCCGTCCATGCCGGGGCCTCAGTCCTTGTGTGGAGTCGGGGCCGGAACCTGAGGATTCCTCTCCAGTGTTGCCATGGATCTTGGGGTGCTTCTGAGTCTCCCCAGGGGAGTCAGGCCTCGTCTCGAGTGGGGGCATGCACGTGCGCTTTCCTCCCGAGCTGCAGCATTAGTGTCATGCTTCCTGTCACGTGGATCAAGGGATCTGTGGCTTTCCCTCCAGGCTGTCCCTCGAGGCTTTCCCACGAGGCTTTCCCACAGGGCTGTGCCACGTGCCACCTTGGTGTGAGTCGATCCTCGGCGTGAAAGACAAGCCGGTGAAGGGAAAAGAGGTTCCTCTGGAATGGACTGAGACATCTGGGGGACTCTTGGAATGGTGGCACGACCCTGGAGTTCCTCTCGCCGTTCCTGTTGAGAGGGCCTCCTCTTGAGATGCGACGGGAACGCCGGGAACTCTTTCCCAAAGAAGCACAGAAAGGATCCCTCATCTCGAGCTATGAGGCGGAAACGGGGCTCCTCTAGATGTGGGCGGGACCCTCGTGATTCCTCTCGAGTGGAGACGGGTATGTCGGGGAACTTCTTGATTTGCACCAAGGGTGTGAAGGACCCTTTCGAAGTTCCAGAGGGGAGGTGTGATCAGCCTCGAGACGCCTCAGCGGAAATGGGCCTCATCTCGCCTGGAGGGGAGAACCTCCTGGATTTTCTCGAGTTGCGGCAGGTCTTCTCGAGTTACGACGGGGACCTCAGGGACCCGCTCTGGTGGCCTCAGGAAAGGCCAGTCCCCATGCGAGTTGCTAAGGGACCTCTCGGGATTCCTCTCCCGTCCATGCCGGGGCCTCAGTCCTTGTGTGGAGTCGGGGCCGGAACCTGAGGATTCCTCTCCAGTGTTGCCATGGATCTTGGGGTGCTTCTGAGTCTCCCCAGGGGAGTCAGGCCTCGTCTCGAGTGGGGGCATGCACGTGCGCTTTCCTCCCGAGCTGCAGCAGTAGTGTCACGCTTCCTGTCACGTGGATCAAGGGATCTGTGGCTTTCCCTCGAGGCTGTCCCTCGAGGCTTTCCCACGAGGCTTTCCCACAGGGCTGTGCCACGTGCCACTTGGTATGAGTCGATCCTCGGCGTGAAAGACGAGCCGGTGAAGGGAAAAGAGGTTCCTCTGGAATGGACTGAGACATCTGGGGGACTCTTGGAATGGTGGCACGACTCTGGAGTTCCTCTCGCCGTTCCTGTTGAGAGGGCCTCCTCTTCAGATGTGACGGGAACGCCGGGAACTCTTTCCCGACGAAGCAGGGAAAGGATCCCTCATCTCGAGCTACGAGGCGGAAACGGGGCTCCTCTGGATGTGGGCGGGACCCTCGTGATTCCTCTCGAGTGGAGACGGCTATGTTGGGGATCTTCTTGATTTGCACCAAGGGTGTGAAGGAGCCTTTCGAAGTTCCAGAGGGGAGGTGTGATCAGCCTCGAGACGCCTCAGCGGAAATGGGCCTCATCTCTCCTGGAGGGGAGAACCTCCTGGATTTTCTCGAGTTGCGGCAGGTCTTCTCGAGTTACGACGGGGACCTCAGGGACCCGCTCTGGTGGCCTCAGGAAAGGCCAGTCCCCATGCGAGTTGCTAGGGGACCTCTCGGGATTCCTCTCCCGTCCATGCCGGGGCCTCAGTCCTTGTGTGGAGTCGGGGCCGGAACCTGAGGATTCCTCTCCAGTGTTGCCATGGATCTTGGGGTGCTTCTGAGTCTCCCCAGGGGAGTCAGGCCTCGTCTCGAGTGGGGGCATGCACGTGCGCTTTCCTCCCGAGCTGCAGCAGTAGTGTCACGCTTCCTGTCACGTGGATCAAGGGATCTGTGGCTTTACCTCGAGGCTGTCCCTCGAGGCTTTCCCACGAGGCTTTCCCACAGGGCTGTGCCACGTGCCACCTTGGTGGGAGTCGATCCTCGGCGTGAAAGACGAGCCGGTGAAGGGAAAAGAGGTTCCTCTGGAATGGACTGAGACATCTGGGGGACTCTTGGAATGGTGGCACGACCCTGGAGTTCCTCTCGCCGTTCCTGTTGAGAGGGCCTCCTCTTGAGATGCGACGGGAACGCCAGGAACTCTTTCCCGACGAAGCAGGGAAAGGATCCCTCATCTCGAGCTACGAGGCGGAAACGGGGCTCCTCTGGATGGGGGCGGGACCCTCGTGATTCCTCTCGAGTGGAGACGGCTATGTCGGGGAACTTCTTGATTTGCACCAAGGGTGTGAAGGACCCTTTCGAAGTTCCAGAGGGGAGGTGAGATCAGCCTCGAGACTCCTCAGCGGAAATAGGCCTCATCTCGCCTGGAGGGGAGAACCTCCCGGATTTTCTCGAGTTGCCGCAGGTCTTCTCGAGTTACGACGGGGAACTCAGGGACCCGCTCTGGTGGCCTCAGGAAAGGCCAGTCCCCATGCGAGTTGCTAGGGGACCTCTCGGGATTCCTCTCCCGTCCATGCCGGGGCCTCAGTCCTTGTGTGGAGTCGGGGCCGGAACCTGAGGATTCCTCTCCAGTGTTGCCATGGATCTTGGGGTGCTTCTGAGTCTCCCCAGGGGAGTCAGGCCTCGTCTCGAGTGGGGGCATGCACGTGCGCTTTCCTCCCGAGCTGCAGCAGTAGTGTCACGCTTCCTGTCACGTGGATCAAGGGATCTGTGGCTTTCCCTCGAGGCTGTCCCTCGAGGCTTTCCCACGAGGCTTTCCCTCAGGGCTGTGCCACGTGCCACCTTGGTTTGAGTCGATCCTCGGCGTGAAAGATGAGCCGGTGAAGGGAAAAGAGGTTCCTCTGGAATGGACTGAGACATCTGGGGGACTCTTGGAATGGTGGCACGACCCTGGAGTTCCTCTCGCCGTTCCTGTTGAGAGGGCCTCCTCTTGAGATGCGACGGGAACGCCGGGAACTCTTTCCCGACGAAGCAGGGAAAGGATCCCTCATCTCGAGCTACGAGGCGGAAACGGGGCTCCTCTGGATGTGGGCGGGACCCTCGTGATTCCTCTCGAGTGGAGACGGCAATGTCGGGGAACTTCTTGAGTTGCACCAAGGGTGTGAAGGACCCTTTCGAAGTTCCAGAGGGGAGGTGTGATCAGCCTCGTGACGCCTCAGCGGAAATGGGCCTCATCTCGCCTGGAGGGGAGAACCTCCTGGATTTTCTCGAGTTGCGGCAGGTCTTCTCGAGTTACGACGGGGACCTCAGGGACCCGCTCTGGTGGCCTCAGGAAAGGCCAGTCCCCATGCGAGTTGCTAGGGGACCTCTCGGGATTCCTCTCCCGTCCATGCCGGGGCCTCAGTCCTTGTGTGGAGTCGGAGTCGGAACCTGAGGATTCCTCTCCAGTGTTGCCATGGATCTTGGGGTGCTTCTGAGTCTCCCCAGGGGAGTCAGGCCTCGTCTCGAGTGGGGGCATGCACGTGCGCTTTCCTCCCGAGCTGCAGCAGTAGTGTCTCGCTTCCTGTCACGTGGATCAAGGGATCTGTGGATTCCCTCGAGGTTTCCGATGGGGGCTTTCCCACGAGGCTTTCCCACAGGGCTGTGCCACGTGCCACTTGGTATGAGTCGATCCTCGGCGTGAAAGATGAGCCGGTGAAGGGAAAAGAGGTTCCTCTGGAATGGACTGAGACATCTGGGGGACTCTTGGAATGGTGGCACGACTCTGGAGTTCCTCTCGCCGTTCCTGTTGAGAGGGCCTCCTCTTCAGATGTGACGGGAACGCCGGGAACTCTTTCCCGACGAAGCAGGGAAAGGATCCCTCATCTCGAGCTACGAGGCGGAAACGGGGCTCCTCTGGATGTGGGCGGGACCCTCGTGATTCCTCTCGAGTGGAGACGGCTATGTTGGGGATCTTCTTGATTTGCACCAAGGGTGTGAAGGAGCCTTTCGAAGTTCCAGAGGGGAGGTGTGATCAGCCTCGAGACGCCTCAGCGGAAATGGGCCTCATCTCTCCTGGAGGGGAGAACCTCCTGGATTTTCTCGAGTTGCGGCAGGTCTTCTCGAGTTACGACGGGGACCTCAGGGACCCGCTCTGGTGGCCTCAGGAAAGGCCAGTCCCCATGCGAGTTGCTAGGGGACCTCTCGGGATTCCTCTCCCGTCCATGCCGGGGCCTCAGTCCTTGTGTGGAGTCGGGGCCGGAACCTGAGGATTCCTCTCCAGTGTTGCCATGGATCTTGGGGTGCTTCTGAGTCTCCCCAGGGGAGTCAGGCCTCGTCTCGAGTGGGGGCATGCACGTGCGCTTTCCTCCCGAGCTGCAGCAGTAGTGTCACGCTTCCTGTCACGTGGATCAAGGGATCTGTGGCTTTCCCTCGAGGCTGTCCCTCGAGGCTTTCCCACGAGGCTTTCCCACAGGGCTGTGCCACGTGCCACCTTGGTGGGAGTCGATCCTCGGCGTGAAAGACGAGCCGGTGAAGGGAAAAGAGGTTCCTCTGGAATGGACTGAGACATCTGGGGGACTCTTGGAATGGTGGCACGACCCTGGAGTTCCTCTCGCCATTCCTGTTGAGAGGGCCTCCTCTTGAGATGCGACGGGAACGCCAGGAACTCTTTCCCGACGACGCAGGGAAAGGATCCCTCATCTCGAGCTACGAGGCGGAAACGGGGCTCCTCTGGATGGGGGCGGGACCCTCGTGATTCCTCTCGAGTGGAGACGGCTATGTCGGGGAACTTCTTGATTTGCACCAAGGGTGTGAAGGACCCTTTCGAAGTTCCAGAGGGGAGGTGTGATCAGCCTCGAGACTCCTCAGCGGAAATAGGCCTCATCTCGCCTGGAGGGGAGAACCTCCCGGATTTTCTCGAGTTGCCGCAGGTCTTCTCGAGTTACGACGGGGACCTCAGGGACCCGCTCTGGTGGCCTCAGGAAAGGCCAGTCCCCATGCGAGTTGCTAGGGGACCTCTCGGGATTCCTCTCCCGTCCATGCCGGGGCCTCAGTCCTTGTGTGGAGTCGGGGCCGGAACCTGAGGATTCCTCTCCAGTGTTGCCATGGATCTTGGGGTGCTTCTGAGTCTCCCCAGGGGAGTCAGGCCTCGTCTCGAGTGGGGGCATTCACGTGCGCTTTCCTCCCGAGCTGCAGCAGTAGTGTCACGCTTCCTGTCACGTGGATCAAGTGATCTGTGGCTTTCCCTCGAGGCTGTCCCTCGAGGCTTTCCCACGAGGCTTTCCGACAGGGCTGTGCCACGTGCCACCTTGGTGTGAGTCGATCCTCGGCGAGAAAGACGAGCCGCTGAAGGGAAAAGAGGTTCCTCTGGAATGGACTGAGACATCTGGGGGACTCTTGGAATGGTGGCACGACCCTGGAGTTCCTCTCGCCGTTCCTGTTGAGAGGGCCTCCTCTTGAGATGCGACGGGAACGCCGGAAACTCTTTCCCGACGAAGCAGGGAAAGGATCCCTCATCTCGAGCTACGAGGCGGAAACGGGGCTCCTCTGGATGTGGGCGGGACCCTCGTGATTCCTCTCGAGTGGAGACGGCAATGTCGGGGAACTTCTTGAGTTGCACCAAGGGTGTGAAGGACCCTTTCGAAGTTCCAGAGGGGAGGTGTGATCAGCCTCGAGACGCCTCAGCGGAAATGGGCCTCATCTCTCCTGGAGGGGAGAACCTCCTGGATTTTCTCGAGTTGCGGCAGGTCTTCTCGAGTTACGACGGGGACCTCAGGGACCCGCTCTGGTGGCCTCAGGAAAGGCCAGTCCCCATGCGAGTTGCTAGGGGACCTCTCGGGATTCCTCTCCCGTCCATGCCGGGGCCTCAGTCCTTGTGTGGAGTCGGGGTCGGAACCTGAGGATTCCTCTCCAGTGTTGCCATGGATCTTGGGGTGCTTCTGAGTCTCCCCAGGGGAGTCAGGCCTCGTCTCGAGTGGGGGCATGCACGTGCGCTTTCCTCCCGAGCTGCAGCAGTAGTGTCACGCTTCCTGTCACGTGGATCAAGGGATCTGTGGCTTTCCCTCGAGGCTGTTCCTCGAGGCTTTCCCACGAGGCTTTCCCAAAGGGCTGTGCCACGTGCCACCTTGGTGTGAGTCGATCCGCGGCGTGAAAGAGGAGCCGGTGAAGGGAAAAGAGGTTCCTCTGGAATGGACTGAGACATCTGGGGACTCTTGGAAAGGTGGCACAACGCTGGAGTTCCTCTCGACGTTCCTGTTGAGAGGGCCTCCTCTTGAGATGCGAAGGGAACGCCGGGAACTCTTTCCCGACGAAGCAGGGAAAGGATCCCTCATCTCGAGCTACGAGGCGGAAACGGGGCTCCTCTGGATGTGGGCGGGACCCTCGTGATTCCTCTCGAGTGGAGACGGGTATGTCGGGGAACTTCTTGATTTGCACCAAGGGTGTGAAGGACCCTTTCGAAGTTCCAGAGGGGAGGTGTGATCAGCCTTGTCGAGACGCCTCAGCGGAAATGGGCCTCATCTCGCCTGGAGGGGAGAACCTCCCGGATTTTCTCGAGTTGCGGCAGGTCTTCTCGAGTTACGACGGGGACCTCAGGGACCCGCTCTGGTGGCCTCAGGAAAGGCCAGTCCCCATGCGAGTTGCTAGGGGACCTCTCGGGATTCCTCTCCCGTCCATGCCGGGGCCTCAGTCCTTGTGTGGAGTCGGGGCCGGAACCTGAGGATTCCTCTCCAGTGTTGCCATGGATCTTGGGGTGCTTCTGAGTCTCCCCAGGGGAGTCAGGCCTCGTCTCGAGTGGGGGCATTCACGTGCGCTTTCCTCCCGAGCTGCAGCAGTAGTGTCACGCTTCCTGTCACGTGGATCAAGGGATCTGTGGCTTTCCCTCGAGGCTGTCCCTCGAGGCTTTCCCACGAGGCTTTCCCACAGGGCTGTGCCACGTGCCACCTTGGTGTGAGTCGATCTTCGGCGTGAAAGACGAGCCGGTGAAGGGAAAAGAGGTTCCTCTGGAATGGACTGAGACATCTGGGGGACTCTTGGAATGGTGGCACGACCCTGGAGTTCCTCTCGCCGATCCTGTTGAGAGGGCCTCCTCTTGAGATGCGAAGGGAACGCCGGGAACTCTTTCCCGACGAAGCAGGGAAAGGATCCCTCATCTCGAGCTACGAGGCGGAAACGGGGCTCCTCTGGATGTGGGCGGGACCCTCGTGATTCCTCTCGAGTGGAGACGGGTATGTCGGGGAACTTCTTGATTTGCACCAAGGGTGTGAAGGACCCTTTCGAAGTTCCAGAGGGGAGGTGTGATCAGCCTTGTCGAGACGCCTCAGCGGAAATGGGCCTCATCTCGCCTGGAGGGGAGAACCTCCTGGATTTTCTCGAGTTGCGGCAGGTCTTCTCGAGGTACGACGGTGACCTCAGGGACCCGCTCTGGTGGCCTCAGGAAAGGCCAGTCCCCATGCGAGCTGCTAGGGGACCTCTCGGGATTCCTCTCCCGTCCATGCCGGGGCCTCAGTCCTTGTGTGGAGTCGGGGCCGGAACCTGAGGATTCCTCTCCAGTGTTGCCATGGATCTTGGGGTGCTTCTGAGTCTCCCCAGGGGAGTCAGGCCTCGTCTCGAGTGGGGGCATGCACGTGCGCTTTCCTCCCGAGCTGCAGCAGTAGTGTCACGCTTCCTGTCACGTGGATCAAGGGATCTGTGGCTTTCCCTCGAGGCTGTCCCTCGAGGCTTTCCCACGAGGCTTTCCCACAGGGCTGTGCCACGTGCCACCTTGGTGTGAGTCGATCCTCGGCGTGAAAGACGAGCCGGTGAAGGGAAAAGAGGTTCCTCTGGAATGGACTGAGGTATCTGGGGACTCTTGGAAAGGTGGCACAACGCTGGAGTTCCTCTCGACGTTCCTGTTGAGAGGGCCTCCTCTTGAGATGCGAAGGGAACGCCGGGAACTCTTTCCCGACGAAGCAGGGAAAGGATCCCTCATCTCGAGCTACGAGGCGGAAACGGGCCTCCTCTGGATGTGGGCGGGACCCTCGTGATTCCTCTCGAGTGGAGACGGGTATGTCGGGGAACTTCTTGATTTGCACCAAGGGTGTGAAGGACCCTTTCGAAGTTCCAGAGGGGAGGTGTGATCAGCCTCGAGACGCCTCAGCGGAAATGGGCCTCATCTCGCCTGGAGGGGAGAACCTCCTGGATTTTCTCGAGTTGCG
Organism: Budorcas taxicolor; assembly: GCF_023091745.1. Taxonomy (NCBI): domain Eukaryota; kingdom Metazoa; phylum Chordata; class Mammalia; order Artiodactyla; family Bovidae; genus Budorcas; species Budorcas taxicolor. Next base: position 751,125 of record NW_026291642.1, on the reverse strand, counting down.
GCAGGTCTTCTCCAGTTACGACGGGGACCTCAGGGACCCGCTCTGGTGGCCTCAGGAAAGGCCAGTCCCCATGCGAGTTGCTAGGGGACCTCTCGGGATTCCTCTCCCGTCCATGCCGGGGCCTCAGTCCTTGTGTGGAGTCGGGGCCGGAACCTGAGGATTCCTCTCCAGTGTTGCCATGTATCTTGGGGTGCTTCTGAGTCTCCCCAGGGGAGTCAGGCCTCGTCTCGATTGGGGGCATGCACGTGCGCTTTCCTCCCGAGCTGCAGCAGTAGTGTCAGGCTTCCTGTCACGTGGATCAAGGGATCTGTGGCTTTCCCTCGAGGCTGTCCCTCGAGGCTTTCCCACGAGGCTTTCCCACAGGGCTGTTCCACGTGCCACTTGGTATGAGTCGATCCTCGGCGTGAAAGACGAGCCGGTGAAGGGAAAAGAGGTTCCTCTGGAATGGACTGAGACATCTGGGGGACTCTTGGAATGGTGGCACGACCCTGGAGTTCCTCTCGCCGTTCCTGTTGAGAGGGCCTCCTCTTCAGATGCGACGGGAACGCCGGGAACTCTTTCCCGACGAAGCAGGGAAAGGATCCCTCATCTCGAGCTACGAGGCGGAAACGGGGCTCCTCTGGATGTGGGCGGGACCCTCGTGATTCCTCTCGAATGGAGACGGCTATGTTGGGGATCTTCTTGATTTGCACCAAGGGTGTGAAGGAGCCTTTCGAAGTTCCAGAGGGGAGGTGTGATCAGCCTCGAGACGCCTCAGCGGAAATGGGCCTCATCTCTCCTGGAGGGGAGAACCTCCTGGATTTTCTCGAGTTGCGGCAGGTCTTCTCGAGTTACGACGGGGACCTCAGGGACCCGCTCTGGTGGCCTCAGGAAAGGCCAGTCCCCATGCGAGTTGCTAGGGGACCTCTCGGGATTCCTCTCCCGTCCATGCCGGGGCCTCAGTCCTTGTGTGGAGTCGGGGCCGGAACCTGAGGATTCCTCTCCAGTGTTGCCATGGATCTTGGGGTGCTTCTGAGTCTCCCCAGGGGAGTCAGGCCTCGTCTCGAGTGGGGGCATGCACGTGCGCTTTCCTCCCGAGCTGCAGCAGTAGTGTCACGCTTCCTGTCACGTGGATCAAGGGATCTGTGGCTTTCCCTCCAGGCTGTCCCTCGAGGGTTTCCCACGAGGCTTTCCCACAGGGCTGTGCCACGTGCCACCTTGGTGGGAGTCGATCCTCGGCGTGAAAGACGAGCCGGTGAAGGGAAAAGAGGTTCCTCTGGAATGGACTGAGACATCTGGGGGACTCTTGGAATGGTGGCACGACCCTGGAGTTCCTCTCGCCATTCCTGTTGAGAGGGCCTCCTCTTGAGATGCGACGGGAACGCCAGGAACTCTTTCCCGACGAAGCAGGGAAAGGATCCCTCATCTCGAGCTACGAGGCGGAAACGGGGCTCCTCTGGATGGGGGCGGGACCCTCGTGATTCCTCTCGAGTGGAGACGGCTATGTCGGGGAACTTCTTGATTTGCACCAAGGGTGTGAAGGACCCTTTCGAAGTTCCAGAGGGGAGGTGTGATCAGCCTCGAGACTCCTCAGCGGAAATAGGCCTCATCTCGCCTGGAGGGGAGAACCTCCCGGATTTTCTCGAGTTGCCGCAGGTCTTCTCGAGTTACGACGGGGACCTCAGGGACCCGCTCTGGTGGCCTCAGGAAAGGCCAGTCCCCATGCGAGTTGCTAGGGGACCTCTCGGGATTCCTCTCCCGTCCATGCCGGGGCCTCAGTCCTTGTGTGGAGTCGGGGCCGGAACCTGAGGATTCCTCTCCAGTGTTGCCATGGATCTTGGGGTGCTTCTGAGTCTCCCCAGGGGAGTCAGGCCTCGTCTCGAGTGGGGGCATGCACGTGCGCTTTCCTCCCGAGCTGCAGCAGTAGTGTCACGCTTCCTGTCACGTGGATCAAGGGATCTGTGGCTTTCCCTCGAGGCTGTCCCTCGAGGCTTTCCCACGAGGCTTTCCCTCAGGGCTGTGCCACGTGCCACCTTGGTTTGAGTCGATCCTCGGCGTGAAAGACGAGCCGGTGAAGGGAAAAGAGGTTCCTCTGGAATGGACTGAGACATCTGGGGGACTCTTGGAATGGTGGCACGACCCTGGAGTTCCTCTCGCCGTTCCTGTTGAGAGGGTCTCCTCTTGAGATGCGACGGGAACGCCGGGAACTCTTTCCCGACGAAGCAGGGAAAGGATCCCTCATCTCGAGCTACGAGGCGGAAACGGGGCTCCTCTGGATGTGGGCGGGACCCTCGTGATTCCTCTCGAGTGGAGACGGCAATGTCGGGGAACTTCTTGAGTTGCACCAAGGGTGTGAAGGACCCTTTCGAAGTTCCAGAGGGGAGGTGTGATCAGCCTCGTGACGCCTCAGCGGAAATGGGCCTCATCTCGCCTGGAGGGGAGAACCTCCTGGATTTTCTCGAGTTGCGGCAGGTCTTCTCGAGTTACGACGGGGACCTCAGGGACCCGCTCTGGTGGCCTCAGGAAAGGCCAGTCCCCATGCGAGTTGCTAGGGGACCTCTCGGGATTCCTCTCCCGTCCATGCCGGGGCCTCAGTCCTTGTGTGGAGTCGGAGTCGGAACCTGAGGATTCCTCTCCAGTGTTGCCATGGATCTTGGGGTGCTTCTGAGTCTCCCCAGGGGAGTCAGGCCTCGTCTCGAGTGGGGGCATTCACGTGCGCTTTCCTCCCGAGCTGCAGCAGTAGTGTCTCGCTTCCTGTCACGTGGATCAAGGGATCTGTGGATTCCCTCGAGGTTTCCGATGGGGGCTTTCCCACGAGGCTTTCCCACAGGGCTGTGCCACGTGCCACATTGGTGTGAGTCGATCCTCGGCGTGAAAGACCAGCCGGTGAAGGGAAAAGAGGTTCCTCTGGAATGGACTGAGACATCTGGGGGACTCTTGGAATGGTGGCACGACCCTGGAGTTCCTCTCGCCGTTCCTGTTGAGAGGGCCTCCTCTTGAGATGCGACGGGAACGCCAGGAACTCTGTCCCGACGAAGCAGGGAAAGGATCCCTCATCTCGAGCTACGAGGCGGAAACGGGGCTCCTCTGGATGTGGGCGGGACCCTCGTGATTCCTCTCGAGTGGAGACGGGTATGTCGGGGAACTTCTTGATTTGCACCAATGGTGTGAATGACCCTATCGAAGTTCCAGAGGGGAGGTGTGATCAGCCTCGAGACGCCTCAGCGGAAATAGGCCTCATCTCGCCTGGAGGGGAGAACCTCCTGGATTTTCTCGAGTTGCGGCAGGTCTTCTCGAGTTACGACGGGGACATCAGGGACCCACTCTGGTGGCCTCAGGAAAGGCCAGTCCCCAAGCGAGTTGCTAGGGGACCTCTCGGGATTATTCTCCCGTCCATGCCGGGGCCTCAGTCCTTGTGTGGAGTCGGGGCCGGAACCTGAGGATTCCTCTCCAGTGTTGCCATGGATCTTGGGGTGCTTCTGAGTCTCCCCAGGGGAGTCAGGCCTCGTCTCGAGTGGGGGCATGCACGTGCGCTTTCCTCCCGAGCTGCAGCAGTAGTGTCACGCTTCCTGTCACGTGGATCAAGGGATCTGTGGCTTTCCCTCGAGGCTGTCCCTCGAGGCTTTCCCACGAGGCTTTCCCACAGGGCTGTGCCACGTGCCACCTTGGTGTGAGTCGATCCTCGGCGTGAAAGACGAGCCGGTGAAGGGAAAAGAGGTTCCTCTGGAATGGACTGAGACATCTGGGGACTCTTGGAAAGGTGGCACGACCCTGGAGTTCCTCTCGACGTTCCTGTTGAGAGGGCCTCCTCTTGAGATGCGAAGGGAACGCCGGGAACTCTTTCCCGAAGAAGCAGGGAAAGGATCCCTCATCTCGAGCTACGAGGCGGAAACGGGGCTCCTCTGGATGTGGGCGGGACCCTCGTGATTCCTCTCGAGTGGAGACGGGTATGTCGGGGAACTTCTTGATTTGCACCAAGGGTGTGAAGGACCCTTTCGAAGTTCCAGAGTGGAGGTGTGATCAGCCTCGAGACGCCTCAGCGGAAATGGGCCTCATCTCGCCTGGAGGGGAGAACCTCCTGGATTTTCTCGAGTTGCGGCAGGTCTTCTCGAGTTACGACGGGGACCTCAGGGACCCGCTCTGGTGGCCTCAGGAAAGGCCAGTCCCCATGCCAGTTGCTAAGGGACCTCTCGGGATTCCTCTCCCGTCCATGCCGGGGCCTCAGTCCTTGTGTGGAGTCGGGGCCGGAACCTGAGGATTCCTCTCCAGTGTTGCCATGTATCTTGGGGTGCTTCTGAGTCTCCCCAGGGGAGTCAGGCCTCGTCTCGAGTGGGGGCATGCACGTGCGCTTTCATCCCGAGCTGCAGCAGTAGTGTCACGCTTCCTGTCACGTGGATCAAGGGATCTGTGGCTTTCCCTCGAGGCTGTCCCTCGAGGCTTTCCCACGAGGCTTTCCCACAGGGCTGTGCCACGTGCCACCTTGGTATGAGTCGATCCTCGGCGTGAAAGACGAGCCGGTGAAGGGAAAAGAGGTTCCTCTGGAATGCACTGAGACTTCTGGGGGACTCTTGGAATGGTGGCACGACCCTGGAGTTCCTCTCGCCGTTCCTGTTGAGAGGGCCTCCTCTTGAGATGCGACGGGAACGCCGGGAACTCTTTCCCGACGAAGCAGGGAAAGGATCCCTCATCTCGAGCTACGAGGCGGAAACGGGGCTCCTCTGGATGTGGGCGGGACCCTCGTGATTCCTCTCGAGTGGAGACGGCTATGTTGGGGATCTTCTTGATTTGCACCAAGGGTGTGAAGGAGCCTTTCGAAGTTCCAGAGGTGAGGTGTGATCAGCCTCGAGACGCCTCAGCGGAAATGGGCCTCATCTCTCCTGGAGGGGAGAACCTCCTGGATTTTCTCGAGTTGCGGCAGGTCTTCTCGAGTTACGACGGGGACCTCAGGGACCCGCTCTGGTGGCCTCAGGAAAGGCCAGTCCCCATGCGAGTTGCTAGGGGACCTCTCGGGATTCCTCTCCCGTCCATGCCGGGGCCTCAGTCCTTGTGTGGAGTCGGGGCCGGAACCTGAGGATTCCTCTCCAGTGTTGCCATGGATCTTGGGGTGCTTCTGAGTCTCCCCAGGGGAGTCAGGCCTCGTCTCGAGTGGGGGCATGCACGTGCGCTTTCCTCCCGAGCTGCAGCAGTAGTGTCACGCTTCCTGTCACGTGGATCAAGGGATCTGTGGCTTTCCCTCGAGGCTGTCCCTCGAGGCTTTCCCACGAGGCTTTCCCACAGGGCTGTGCCACGTGCCACCTTGGTGGGAGTCGATCCTCGGCGTGAAAGACGAGCCGGTGAAGGGAAAAGAGGTTCCTCTGGAATGGACTGAGACATCTGGGGGACTCTTGGAATGGTGGCACGACCCTGGAGTTCCTCTCGCCGTTCCTGTTGAGAGGGCCTCCTCTTGAGATGCGACGGGAACGCCAGGAACTCTTTCCCGACGAAGCAGGGAAAGGATCCCTCATCTCGAGCTACGAGGCGGAAACGGGGCTCCTCTGGATGGGGGCGGGACCCTCGTGATTCCTCTCGAGTGGAGACGGCTATGTCGGGGAACTTCTTGATTTGCACCAAGGGTGTGAAGGACCCTTTCGAAGTTCCAGAGGGGAGGTGTGATCAGCCTCGAGACTCCTCAGCGGAAATAGGCCTCATCTCGCCTGGAGGGAGAACCTCCCGGATTTTCTCGAGTTGCGGCAGGTCTTCTCGAGTTACGACGGGGACCTCAGGGACCCGCTCTGGTGGCCTCAGGAAAGGCCAGTCCCCATGCGAGTTGCTAGGGGACCTCTCGGGATTCCTCTCCCGTCCATGCCGGGGCCTCAGTCCTTGTGTGGAGTCGGGGCCGGAACCTGAGGATTCCTCTCCAGTGTTGCCATGGATCTTGGGGTGCTTCTGAGTCTCCCCAGGGGAGTCAGGCCTCGTCTCGAGTGGGGGCATTCACGTGCGCTTTCCTCCCGAGCTGCAGCAGTAGTGTCACGCTTCCTGTCACGTGGATCAAGTGATCTGTGGCTTTCCCTCGAGGCTGTCCCTCGAGGCTTTCCCACGAGGCTTTCCCACAGGGCTGTGCCACGTGCCACCTTGGTGTGAGTCGATCCTCGGCGAGAAAGACGAGCCGGTGAAGGGAAAAGAGGTTCCTCTGGAATGGACTGAGACATCTGGGGGACTCTTGGAATGGTGGCACGACCCTGGAGTTCCTCTCGCCATTCCTGTTGAGAAGGCCTCCTCTTGAGATGCGACGGGAACGCCGGAAACTCTTTCCCGACGAAGCAGGGAAAGGATCCCTCATCTCGAGCTACGAGGCGGAAACGGGGCTCCTCTGGATGTGGGCGGGACCCTCGTGATTCCTCTCGAGTGGAGACGGCAATGTCGGGGAACTTCTTGAGTTGCACCAAGGGTGTGAAGGACCCTTTCGAAGTTCCAGAGGGGAGGTGTGATCAGCCTCGAGACGCCTCAGCGGAAATGGGCCTCATCTCTCCTGGAGGGGAGAACCTCCTGGATTTTCTCGAGTTGCGGCAGGTCTTCTCGAGTTACGACGGGGACCTCAGGGACCCGCTCTGGTGGCCTCAGGAAAGGCCAGTCCCCATGCGAGTTGCTAGGGGACCTCTCGGGATTCCTCTCCCGTCCATGCCGGGGCCTCAGTCCTTGTGTGGAGTCGGGGTCGGAACCTGAGGATTCCTCTCCAGTGTTGCCATGGATCTTGGGGTGCTTCTGAGTCTCCCCAGGGGAGTCAGGCCTCGTCTCGAGTGGGGGCATGCACGTGCGCTTTCCTCCCGAGCTGCAGCAGTAGTGTCACGCTTCCTGTCACGTGGATCAAGGGATCTGTGGCTTTCCCTCGAGGCTGTCCCTCGAGGCTTTCCCACGAGGCTTTCCCACAGGGCTGTGCCACGTGCCACCTTGGTGTGAGTCGATCCGCGGCGTGAAAGAGGAGCCGGTGAAGGGAAAAGAGGTTAGTCTGGAATGGACTGAGACATCTGGGGACTCTTGGAAAGGTGGCACAACGCTGGAGTTCCTCTCGACGTTCCTGTTGAGAGGGCCTCCTCTTGAGATGCGACGGGAACGCCGGGAACTCTTTCCCGATGAAGCAGGGAAAGGATCCCTCATCTCGAGCTACGAGGCGGAAACGGGGCTCCTCTGGATGTGGGCGGGACCCTCGTGATTCCTCTCGAGTGGAGCCGGGTATGTCGGGGAACTTCTTGATTTGCACCAAGGGTGTGAAGGACCCTTTCGAAGTTCCAGAGGGGAGGTGTGATCAGCCTTGTCGAGACGCCTCAGCGGAAATGGGCCTCATCTCGCCTGGAGGGGAGAACCTCCCGGATTTTCTCGAGTTGCGGCAGGTCTTCTCGAGTTACGACGGGGACCTCAGGGACCCGCTCTGGTGGCCTCAGGAAAGGCCAGTCCCCATGCGAGTTGCTAGGGGACCTCTCGGGATTCCTCTCCCGTCCATGCCGGGGCCTCAGTCCTTGTGTGGAGTCGGGGCCGGAACCTGAGGATTCCTCTCCAGTGTTGCCATGGATCTTGGGGTGCTTCTGAGTCTCCCCAGGGGAGTCAGGCCTCGTCTCGAGTGGGGGCATTCACGTGCGCTTTCCTCCCGAGCTGCAGCAGTAGTGTCACGCTTCCTGTCACGTGGATCAAGGGATCTGTGGCTTTCCCTCGAGGCTGTCCCTCGAGGCTTTCCCACGAGGCTTTCCCACAGGGCTGTGCCACGTGCCACCTTGGTGTGAGTCGATCCTCGGCGTGAAAGACGAGCCGGTGAAGGGAAAAGAGGTTCCTCTGGAATGGACTGAGATATCTGGGGACTCTTGGAAAGGTGGCACAACGCTGGAGTTCCTCTCGACGTTCCTGTTGAGAGGGCCTCCTCTTGAGATGCGAAGGGAACGCCGGGAACTCTTTCCCGACGAAGCAGGGAAAGGATCCCTCATCTCGAGCTACGAGGCGGAAACGGGCCTCCTCTGGATGTGGGCGGGACCCTCGTGATTCCTCTCGAGTGGAGACGGGTATGTCGGGGAACTTCTTGATTTGCACCAAGGGTGTGAAGGACCCTTTCGAAGTTCCAGAGGGGAGGTGTGATCAGCCTCGAGACGCCTCAGCGGAAATGGGCCTCATCTCGCCTGGAGGGGAGAACCTCCTGGATTTTCTCGAGTTGCGGCAGGTCTTCTCCAGTTACGACGGGGACCTCAGGGACCCGCTCTGGTGGCCTCAGGAAAGGCCAGTCCCCATGCGAGTTGCTAGGGGACCTCTCGGGATTCCTCTCCCGTCCATGCCGGGGCCTCAGTCCTTGTGTGGAGTCGGGGCCGGAACCTGAGGATTCCTCTCCAGTGTTGCCATGTATCTTGGGGTGCTTCTGAGTCTCCCCAGGGGAGTCAGGCCTCGTCTCGATTGGGGGCATGCACGTGCGCTTTCCTCCCGAGCTGCAGCAGTAGTGTCAGGCTTCCTGTCACGTGGATCAAGGGATCTGTGGCTTTCCCTCGAGGCTGTCCCTCGAGGCTTTCCCACGAGGCTTTCCCACAGGGCTGTTCCACGTGCCACTTGGTATGAGTCGATCCTCGGCGTGAAAGACGAGCCGGTGAAGGGAAAAGAGGTTCCTCTGGAATGGACTGAGACATCTGGGGGACTCTTGGAATGGTGGCACGACCCTGGAGTTCCTCTCGCCGTTCCTGTTGAGAGGGCCTCCTCTTCAGATGCGACGGGAACGCCGGGAACTCTTTCCCGACGAAGCAGGGAAAGGATCCCTCATCTCGAGCTACGAGGCGGAAACGGGGCTCCTCTGGATGTGGGCGGGACCCTCGTGATTCCTCTCGAGTGGAGACGGCTATGTTGGGGATCTTCTTGATTTGCACCAAGGGTGTGAAGGAGCCTTTCGAAGTTCCAGAGGGGAGGTGTGATCAGCCTCGAGACGCCTCAGCGGAAATGGGCCTCATCTCTCCTGGAGGGGAGAACCTCCTGGATTTTCTCGAGTTGCGGCAGGTCTTCTCGAGTTACGACGGGGACCTCAGGGACCCGCTCTGGTGGCCTCAGGAAAGGCCAGTCCCCATGCGAGTTGCTAGGGGACCTCTCGGGATTCCTCTCCCGTCCATGCCGGGGCCTCAGTCCTTTTGTGGAGTCGGGGCCGGAACCTGAGGATTCCTCTCCAGTGTTGCCATGGATCTTGGGGTGCTTCTGAGTCTCCCCAGGGGAGTCAGGCCTCGTCTCGAGTGGGGGCATGCACGTGCGCTTACCTCCCGAGCTGCAGCAGTAGTGTCACGCTTCCTGTCACGTGGATCAAGGGATCTGTGTCTTTCCCTCGAGGCTGTCCCTCGAGGCTTTCCCACGAGGCTTTCCCACAGGGCTGTGCCACGTGCCACCTTGGTGGGAGTCGATCCTCGGCGTGAAAGACGAGCCGGTGAAGGGAAAAGAGGTTCCTCTGGAATGGACTGAGACATCTGGGGGACTCTTGGAATGGTGGCACGACCCTGGAGTTCCTCTCGCCGTTCCTGTTGAGAGGGCCTCCTCTTGAGATGCGACGGGAACGCCAGGAACTCTTTCCCGACGAAGCAGGGAAAGGATCCCTCATCTCGAGCTACGAGGCGGAAACGGGGCTCCTCTGGATGGGGGCGGGACCCTCGTGATTCCTCTCGAGTGGAGACGGCTATGTCGGGGAACTTCTTGATTTGCACCAAGGGTGTGAAGGACCCTTTCGAAGTTCCAGAGGGTAGGTGTGATCAGCCTCGAGACTCCTCAGCGGAAATAGGCCTCATCTCGCCTGGAGGGGAGAACCTCCCGGATTTTCTCGAGTTGCCGCAGGTCTTCTCGAGTTACGACGGGGACCTCAGGGACCCGCTCTGGTGGCCTCAGGAAAGGCCAGTCCCCTTGCGAGTTGCTAGGGGACCTCTCGGGATTCCTCTTCCGTCCATGCCGGGGCCTCAGTCCTTGTGTGGAGTCGGGGCCAGAACCTGAGGATTCCTCTCCAGTGTTGCCATGGATCTTGGGGTGCTTCTGAGTCTCCCCAGGGGAGTCAGGCCTCGTCTCGAGTGGGGGCATGCACGTGCGCTTTCCTCTCGAGCTGCACCAGTAGTGTCACGCTTCCTGTCACGTGGATCAAGGGATCTGTGGCTTTCCCTCGAGGCTGTCCCTCGAAGCTTTCCCACGAGGCTTTCCCACAGGGCTGTGCCACGTGCCACCTTGGTGGGAGTCGATCCTCGGCGTGAAAGACGAGCCGGTGAAGGGAAAAGAGGTTCCTCTGGAATGGACTGAGACATCTGGGGGACTCTTGGAATGGTGGCACGACCCTGGAGTTCCTCTCGCCGTTCCTGTTGAGAGGGCCTCCTCTTGAGATGCGACGGGAACGCCAGGAACTCTTTCCCGACGAAGCAGGGAAAGGATCCCTCATCTCGAGCTACGAGGCGGAAACGGGGCTCCTCTGGATGGGGGCGGGACCCTCGTGATTCCTCTCGAGTGGAGACGGCTATGTCGGGGAACTTCTTGATTTGCACCAAGGGTGTGAAGGACCCTTTCGAAGTTCCAGAGGGGAGGTGTGATCAGCCTCGAGACTCCTCAGCGGAAATAGGCCTCATCTCGCCTGGAGGGGAGAACCTCCCGGATTTTCTCGAGTTGCGGCAGGTCTTCTCGAGTTACGACGGGGACCTCAGGGACCCGCTCTGGTGGCCTCAGGAAAGGCCAGTCCCCATGCGAGTTGCTAGGGGACCTCTCGGGATTCCTCTCCCGTCCATGCCGGGGCCTCAGTCCTTGTGTGGAGTCGGGGCCGGAACCTGAGGATTCCTCTCCAGTGTTGCCATGGATCTTGGGGTGCTTCTGAGTCTCCCCAGGGGAGTCAGGCCTCGTCTCGAGTGGGGGCATGCACGTGCGCTTTCCTCCCGAGCTGCAGCAGTAGTGTCACGCTTCCTGTCACGTGGATCAAGGGATCTGTGTCTTTCCCTCGAGGCTGTCCCTCGAGGCTTTCCCACGAGGCTTTCCCACAGGGCTGTGCCACGTGCCACCTTGGTGGGAGTCGATCCTCGGCGTGAAAGACGAGCCGGTGAAGGGAAAAGAGGTTCCTCTGGAATGGACTGAGACATCTGGGGGACTCTTGGAATGGTGGCACGACCCTGGAGTTCCTCTCGCCGTTCCTGTTGAGAGGGCCTCCTCTTGAGATGCGACGGGAACGCCAGGAACTCTTTCCCGACGAAGCAGGGAAAGGATCCCTCATCTCGAGCTACGAGGCGGAAACGGGGCTCCTCTGGATGGGGGCGGGACCCTCGTGATTCCTCTCGAGTGGAGACGGCTATGTCGGGGAACTTCTTGATTTGCACCAAGGGTGTGAAGGACCCTTTCGAAGTTCCAGAGGGGAGGTGTGATCAGCCTCGAGACTCCTCAGCGGAAATAGGCCTCATCTCGCCTGGAGGGGAGAACCTCCCGGATTTTCTCGAGTTGCCGCAGGTCTTCTCGAGTTACGACGGGGACCTCAGGGACCCGCTCTGGTGGCCTCAGGAAAGGCCAGTCCCCTTGCGAGTTGCTAGGGGACCTCTCGGGATTCCTCTCCCGTCCATGCCGGGGCCTCAGTCCTTGTGTGGAGTCGGGGCCGGAACCTGAGGATTCCTCTCCAGTGTTGCCATGGATCTTGGGGTGCTTCTGAGTCTCCCCAGGGGAGTCAGGCCTCGTCTCGAGTGGGGGCATGCACGTGCGCTTTCCTCCCGAGCTGCAGCAGTAGTGTCACGCTTCCTGTCACGTGGATCAAGGGATCTGTGGCTTTCCCTCGAGGCTGTCCCTCGAGCCTTTCCCACGAGGCTTTCCCTCAGGGCTGTGCCACGTGCCACCTTGGTTTGAGTCGATCCTCGGCGTGAAAGACGAGCCGGTGAAGGGAAAAGAGGTTCCTCTGGAATGGACTGAGACATCTGGGGGACTCTTGGAATGGTGGCACGACCCTGGAGTTCCTCTCGCCGTTCCTGTTGAGAGGGCCTCCTCTTGAGATGCGACGGGAACGCCGGGAACTCTTTCCCGACGAAGCAGGGAAAGGATCCCTCATCTCGAGCTACGAGGCGGAAACGGGGCACCTCTGGATGTGGGCGGGACCCTCGTGATTCCTCTCGAGTGGAGACGGCAATGTCGGGGAACTTCTTGAGTTGCACCAAGGGTGTGAAGGACCCTTTCGAAGTTCCAGAGGGGAGGTGTGATCAGCCTCGAGACGCCTCTGTGGAAATGGGCCTCATCTCTCCTGGAGGGGAGAACCTCCTGGATTTTCTCGAGTTGCGGCAGGTCTTCTCGAGTTACGACGGGGACCTCAGGGACCCGCTCTGGTGGCCTCAGGAAAGGCCAGTCCCCATGCGAGTTGCTAGGGGACCTCTCGGGATTCCTCTCCCGTCCATGCCGGGGCCTCAGTCCTTGTGTGGAGTCGGGGTCGGAACCTGAGGATTCCTCTCCAGTGTTGCCATGGATCTTGGGGTGCTTCTGAGTCTCCCCAGGGGAGTCAGGCCTCGTCTCGAGTGGGGGCATGCACGTGCGCTTTCCTCCCGAGCTGCAGCAGTAGTGTCACGCTTCCTGTCACGTGGATCAAGGGATCTGTGGCTTTCCCTCGAGGCTGTCCCTCGAGGCTTTCCCACGAGGCTTTCCCACAGGGCTGTGCCACGTGCCACCTTGGTGTGAGTCGATCCGCGGCGTGAAAGAGGAGCCGGTGAAGGGAAAAGAGGTTCGTCTGGAATGGACTGAGACATCTGGGGACTCTTGGAAAGGTGGCACAACGCTGGAGTTCCTCTCGACGTTCCTGTTGAGAGGGCCTCATCTTGAGATGCGACGGGAACGCCGGGAACTCTTTCCCGACGAAGCAGGGAAAGGATCCCTCATCTCGAGCTACGAGGCGGAAACGGGGCTCCTCTGGATGTGGGCGGGACCCTCGTGATTCCTCTCGAGTGGAGACGGGTATGTCGGGGAACTTCTTGATTTGCACCAAGGGTGTGAAGGACCCTTTCGAAGTTCCAGAGGGGAGGTGTGATCAGCCTTGTCGAGACGCCTCAGCGGAAATGGGCCTCATCTCGCCTGGAGGGGAGAACCTCCCGGATTATCTCGAGTTGCGGCAGGTCTTCTCGAGTTACGACGGGGACCTCAGGGACCCGCTCTGGTGGCCTCAGGAAAGGCCAGTCCCCATGCGAGTTGCTAGGGGACCTCTCGGGATTCCTCTCCCGTCCATGCCGGAGCCTAAGATCTTGTGTGGATTCGGTGCCGGAACCTGAGGATTCCTCTCCAGTGTTGCCATGGATCTTGGGGTGCTTCTGAGTCTCCCCAGGGGAGTCAGGCCTCGTCTCGAGTGGGGGCATGCACGTGCGCTTACCTCCCGAGCTGCAGCAGTAGTGTCACGCTTCCTGTCACGTGGATCAAGGGATCTGTGTCTTTCCCTCGAGGCTGTCCCTCGAGGCTTTCCCACGAGGCTTTCCCACAGGGCTGTGCCACGTGCCACCTTGGTGGGAGTCGATCCTCGGCGTGAAAGACGAGCCGGTGAAGGGAAAAGAGGTTCCTCTGGAATGGACTGAGACATCTGGGGGACTCTTGGAATGGTGGCACGACCCTGGAGTTCCTCTCGCCGTTCCTGTTGAGAGGGCCTCCTCTTGAGATGCGACGGGAACGCCAGGAACTCTTTCCCGACGAAGCAGGGAAAGGATCCCTCATCTCGAGCTACGAGGCGGAAACGGGGCTCCTCTGGATGGGGGCGGGACCCTCGTGATTCCTCTCGAGTGGAGACGGCAATGTCGGGGAACTTCTTGATTTGCACCAAGGGTGTGAAGGACCCTTTCGAAGTTCCAGAGGGTAGGTGTGATCAGCCTCGAGACTCCTCAGCGGAAATAGGCCTCATCTCGCCTGGAGGGGAGAACCTCCCGGATTTTCTCGAGTTGCCGCAGGTCTTCTCGAGTTACGACGGGGACCTCAGGGACCCGCTCTGGTGGCCTCAGGAAAGGCCAGTCCCCTTGCGAGTTGCTAGGGGACCTCTCGGGATTCCTCTTCCGTCCATGCCGGGGCCTCAGTCCTTGTGTGGAGTCGGGGCCGGAACCTGAGGATTCCTCTCCAGTGTTGCCATGGATCTTGGGGTGCTTCTGAGTCTCCCCAGGGGAGTCAGGCCTCGTCTCGAGTGGGGGCATGCACGTGCGCTTTCCTCTCGAGCTGCACCAGTAGTGTCACGCTTCCTGTCACGTGGATCAAGGGATCTGTGGCTTTCCCTCGAGGCTGTCCCTCGAAGCTTTCCCACGAGGCTTTCCCACAGGGCTGTGCCACGTGCCACCTTGGTGGGAGTCGATCCTCGGCGTGAAAGACGTGCCGGTGAAGGGAAAAGAGGTTCCTCTGGAATGGACTGAGACATCTGGGGGACTCTTGGAATGGTGGCACGACCCTGGAGTTCCTCTCGCCGTTCCTGTTGAGATGGCCTCCTCTTGAGATGCGACGGGAACGCCAGGAACTCTTTCCCGACGAAGCAGGGAAAGGATCCCTCATCTCGAGCTACGAGGCGGAAACGGGGCTCCTCTGGATGGGGGCGGGACCCTCGTGATTCCTCTCGAGTGGAGACGGCTATGTCGGGGAACTTCTTGATTTGCACCAAGGGTGTGAAGGACCCTTTCGAAGTTCCAGAGGGGAGGTGTGATCAGCCTCGAGACGCCTCAGCGGAAATGGGCCTCATCTCGCCTGGAGGGGAGAACCTCCCGGATTTTCTCGAGTTGCGGCAGGTCTTCTCGAGTTACGATGGGGACCTCAGGGACCCGCTCTGGTGGCCTCAGGAAAGGCCAGTCCCCATGCGAGTTGCTAGGGGACCTCTCGGGATACCTCTCCCGTCCATGCCGGGGCCTCAGTCCTTGTGTGGAGTCGGGGCCAGAACCTGAGGATTCCTCTCCAGTGTTGCCATGGATCTTGGGGTGCTTCTGAGTCTCCCCAGGGGAGTCAGGCCTCGTCTCGAGTGGGGGCATGCACGTGCGCTTTCCTCCCGAGCTGCAGCAGTAGTGTCACGCTTCCTGTCACGTGGATCAAGGGATCTGTGTCTTTCCCTCGAGGCTGTCCCTCGAGGCTTTCCCACGAGGCTTTCCCACAGGGCTGTGCCACGTGCCACCTTGGTGGGAGTCGATCCTCGGCGTGAAAGACGAGCCGGTGAAGGGAAAAGAGGTTCCTCTGGAATGGACTGAGACATCTGGGGGACTCTTGGAATGGTGGCACGACCCTGGAGTTCCTCTCGCCGTTCCTGTTGAGAGGGCCTCCTCTTGAGATGCGACGGGAACGCCAGGAACTCTTTCCCGACGAAGCAGGGAAAGGATCCCTCATCTCGAGCTACGAGGCGGAAACGGGGCTCCTCTGGATGGGGGCGGGACCCTCGTGATTCCTCTCGAGTGGAGACGGCTATGTCGGGGAACTTCTTGATTTGCACCAAGGGTGTGAAGGACCCTTTCGAAGTTCCAGAGGGGAGGTGTGATCAGCCTCGAGACTCCTCAGCGGAAATAGGCCTCATCTCGCCTGGAGGGGAGAACCTCCCGGATTTTCTCGAGTTGCCGCAGGTCTTCTCGAGTTACGACGGGGACCTCAGGGACCCGCTCTGGTGGCCTCAGGAAAGGCCAGTCCCCTTGCGAGTTGCTAGGGGACCTCTCGGGATTCCTCTCCCGTCCATGCCGGGGCCTCAGTCCTTGTGTGGAGTCGGGGCCGGAACCTGAGGATTCCTCTCCAGTGTTGCCATGGATCTTGGGGTGCTTCTGAGTCTCCCCAGGGGAGTCAGGCCTCGTCTCGAGTGGGGGCATGCACGTGCGCTTTCCTCCCGAGCTGCAGCAGTAGTGTCACGCTTCCTGTCACGTGGATCAAGGGATCTGTGGCTTTCCCTCGAGGCTGTCCCTCGAGCCTTTCCCACGAGGCTTTCCCTCAGGGCTGTGCCACGTGCCACCTTGGTTTGAGTCGATCCTCGGCGTGAAAGACGAGCCGGTGAAGGGAAAAGAGGTTCCTCTGGAATGGACTGAGACATCTGGGGGACTCTTGGAATGGTGGCACGACCCTGGAGTTCCTCTCGCCGTTCCTGTTGAGAGGGCCTCCTCTTGAGATGCGACGGGAACGCCGGGAACTCTTTCCCGACGAAGCAGGGAAAGGATCCCTCATCTCGAGCTACGAGGCGGAAACGGGGCTCCTCTGGATGTGGGCGGGACCCTCGTGATTCCTCTCGAGTGGAGACGGCAATGTCGGGGAACTTCTTGAGTTGCACCAAGGGTGTGAAGGACCCTTTCGAAGTTCCAGAGGGGAGGTGTGATCAGCCTCGAGACGCCTCTGTGGAAATGGGCCTCATCTCTCCTGGAGGGGAGAACCTCCTGGATTTTCTCGAGTTGCGGCAGGTCTTCTCGAGTTACGACGGGGACCTCAGGGACCCGCTCTGGTGGCCTCAGGAAAGGCCAGTCCCCATGCGAGTTGCTAGGGGACCTCTCGGGATTCCTCTCCCGTCCATGCCGGGGCCTCAGTCCTTGTGTGGAGTCGGGGCCGGAACCTGAGGATTCCTCTCCAGTGTTGCCATGGATCTTGGGGTGCTTCTGAGTCTCCCCAGGGGAGTCAGGCCTCGTCTCGAGTGGGGGCATGCACGTGCGCTTTCCTCCCGAGCTGCAGCAGTAGTGTCACGCTTCCTGTCACGTGGATCAAGGGATCTGTGGCTTTCCCTCGAGGCTGTCCCTCGAGGCTTTCCCACGAGGCTTTCCCACAGGGCTGTGCCACGTGCCACCTTGGTGTGAGTCGATCCGCGGCGTGAAAGAGGAGCCGGTGAAGGGAAAAGAGGTTCGTCTGGAATGGACTGAGACATCTGGGGACTCTTGGAAAGGTGGCACAACGCTGGAGTTCCTCTCGCCGTTCCTGTTGAGAGGGCCTCATCTTGAGATGCGACGGGAACGCCGGGAACTCTTTCCCGACGAAGCAGGGAAAGGATCCCTCATCTCGAGCTACGAGGCGGAAACGGGGCTCCTCTGGATGTGGGCGGGACCCTCGTGATTCCTCTCGAGTGGAGACGGGTATGTCGGGGAACTTCTTGATTTGCACCAAGGGTGTGAAGGACCCTTTCGAAGTTCCAGAGGGGAGGTGTGATCAGCCTTGTCGAGACGCCTCAGCGGAAATGGGCCTCATCTCGCCTGGAGGGGAGAACCTCCCGGATTATCTCGAGTTGCGGCAGGTCTTCTCGAGTTACGACGGGGACCTCAGGGACCCGCTCTGGTGGCCTCAGGAAAGGCCAGTCCCCATGCGAGTTGCTAGGGGACCTCTCGGGATTCCTCTCCCGTCCATGCCGGAGCCTAAGTTCTTGTGTGGATTCGGGGCCGGAACCTGAGGATTCCTCTCCAGTGTTGCCATGGATCTTGGGGTGCTTCTGAGTCTCCCCAGGGGAGTCAGGCCTCGTCTCGAGTGGGGGCATGCACGTGCGCTTTCCTCTCGAGCTGCACCAGTAGTGTCACGCTTCCTGTCACGTGGATCAAGGGATCTGTGGCTTTCCCTCGAGGCTGTCCCTCGAAGCTTTCCCACGAGGCTTTCCCACAGGGCTGTGCCACGTGCCACCTTGGTGGGAGTCGATCCTCGGCGTGAAAGACGTGCCGGTGAAGGGAAAAGAGGTTCCTCTGGAATGGACTGAGACATCTGGGGGACTCTTGGAATGGTGGCACGACCCTGGAGTTCCTCTCGCCGTTCCTGTTGAGATGGCCTCCTCTTGAGATGCGACGGGAACGCCAGGAACTCTTTCCCGACGAAGCAGGGAAAGGATCCCTCATCTCGAGCTACGAGGCGGAAACGGGGCTCCTCTGGATGGGGGCGGGACCCTCGTGATTCCTCTCGAGTGGAGACGGCTATGTCGGGGAACTTCTTGATTTGCACCAAGGGTGTGAAGGACCCTTTCGAAGTTCCAGAGGGGAGGTGTGATCAGCCTCGAGACGCCTCAGCGGAAATGGGCCTCATCTCGCCTGGAGGGGAGAACCTCCCGGATTTTCTCGAGTTGCGGCAGGTCTTCTCGAGTTACGATGGGGACCTCAGGGACCCGCTCTGGTGGCCTCAGGAAAGGCCAGTCCCCATGCGAGTTGCTAGGGGACCTCTCGGGATTCCTCTCCCGTCCATGCCGGGGCCTCAGTCCTTGTGTGGAGTCGGGGCCGGAACCTGAGGATTCCTCTCCAGTGTTGCCATGGATCTTGGGGTGCATCTGAGTCTCCCCAGGGGAGTCAGGCCTCGTCTCGAGTGGGGGCATGCACGTGCGCTTTCCTCCCGAGCTGCAGCAGTAGTGTCACGCTTCCTGTCACGTGGATCAAGGGATCTGTGTCTTTCCCTCGAGGCTGTCCCTCGAGGCTTTCCCACGAGGCTTTCCCACAGGGCTGTGCCACGTGCCACCTTGGTGGGAGTCGATCCTCGGCGTGAAAGACGAGCCGGTGAAGGGAAAAGAGGTTCCTCTGGAATGGACTGAGACATCTGGGGGACTCTTGGAATGGTGGCACGACCCTGGAGTTCCTCTCGCCGTTCCTGTTGAGAGGGCCTCCTCTTGAGATGCGACGGGAACGCCAGGAACTCTTTCCCGACGAAGCAGGGAAAGGATCCCTCATCTCGAGCTACGAGGCGGAAACGGGGCTCCTCTGGATGGGGGCGGGACCCTCGTGATTCCTCTCGAGTGGAGACGGCTATGTCGGGGAACTTCTTGATTTGCACCAAGGGTGTGAAGGACCCTTTCGAAGTTCCAGAGGGGAGGTGTGATCAGCCTCGAGACTCCTCAGCGGAAATAGGCCTCATCTCGCCTGGAGGGGAGAACCTCCCGGATTTTCTCGAGTTGCCGCAGGTCTTCTCGAGTTACGACGGGGACCTCAGGGACCCGCTCTGGTGGCCTCAGGAAAGGCCAGTCCCCTTGCGAGTTGCTAGGGGACCTCTCGGGATTCCTCTCCCGTCCATGCCGGGGCCTCAGTCCTTGTGTGGAGTCGGGGCCGGAACCTGAGGATTCCTCTCCAGTGTTGCCATGGATCTTGGGGTGCTTCTGAGTCTCCCCAGGGGAGTCAGGCCTCGTCTCGAGTGGGGGCATGCACGTGCGCTTTCCTCCCGAGCTGCAGCAGTAGTGTCACGCTTCCTGTCACGTGGATCAAGGGATCTGTGGCTTTCCCTCGAGGCTGTCCCTCGAGCCTTTCCCACGAGGCTTTCCCTCAGGGCTGTGCCACGTGCCACCTTGGTTTGAGTCGATCCTCGGCGTGAAAGACGAGCCGGTGAAGGGAAAAGAGGTTCCTCTGGAATGGACTGAGACATCTGGGGGACTCTTGGAATGGTGGCACGACCCTGGAGTTCCTCTCGCCGTTCCTGTTGAGAGGGCCTCCTCTTGAGATGCGACGGGAACGCCGGGAACTCTTTCCCGACGAAGCAGGGAAAGGATCCCTCATCTCGAGCTACGAGGCGGAAACGGGGCTCCTCTGGATGTGGGCGGGACCCTCGTGATTCCTCTCGAGTGGAGACGGCAATGTCGGGGAACTTCTTGAGTTGCACCAAGGGTGTGAAGGACCCTTTCGAAGTTCCAGAGGGGAGGTGTGATCAGCCTCGAGACGCCTCTGTGGAAATGGGCCTCATCTCTCCTGGAGGGGAGAACGTCCTGGATTTTCTCGAGTTGCGGCAGGTCTTCTCGAGTTACGACGGGGACCTCAGGGACCCGCTCTGGTGGCCTCAGGAAAGGCCTGTCCCCATGCGAGTTGCTAGGGGACCTCTCGGGATTCCTCTCCCGTCCATGCCGGGGCCTCAGTCCTTGTGTGGAGTCGGGGCCGGAACCTGAGGATTCCTCTCCAGTGTTGCCATGGATCTTGGGGTGCTTCTGAGTCTCCCCAGGGGAGTCAGGCCTCGTCTCGAGTGGGGGCATGCACGTGCGCTTTCCTCCCGAGCTGCAGCAGTAGTGTCACGCTTCCTGTCACGTGGATCAAGGGATCTGTGGCTTTCCCTCGAGGCTGTCCCTCGAGGCTTTCCCACGAGGCTTTCCCACAGGGCTGTGCCACGTGCCACCTTGGTGTGAGTCGATCCGCGGCGTGAAAGAGGAGCCGGTGAAGGGAAAAGAGGTTCGTCTGGAATGGACTGAGACATCTGGGGACTCTTGGAAAGGTGGCACAACGCTGGAGTTCCTCTCGCCGTTCCTGTTGAGAGGGCCTCATCTTGAGATGCGACGGGAACGCCGGGAACTCTTTCCCGACGAAGCAGGGAAAGGATCCCTCATCTCGAGCTACGAGGCGGAAACGGGGCTCCTCTGGATGTGGGCGGGACCCTCGTGATTCCTCTCGAGTGGAGACGGGTATGTCGGGGAACTTCTTGATTTGCACCAAGGGTGTGAAGGACCCTTTCGAAGTTCCAGAGGGGAGGTGTGATCAGCCTTGTCGAGACGCCTCAGCGGAAATGGGCCTCATCTCGCCTGGAGGGGAGAACCTCCCGGATTATCTCGAGTTGCGGCAGGTCTTCTCGAGTTACGACGGGGACCTCAGGGACCCGCTCTGGTGGCCTCAGGAAAGGCCAGTCCCCATGCGAGTTGCTAGGGGACCTCTCGGGATTCCTCTCCCGTCCATGCCGGAGCCTAAGATCTTGTGTGGATTCGGGGCCGGAACCTGAGGATTCCTCTCCAGTGTTGCCATGGATCTTGGGGTGCTTCTGAGTCTCCCCAGGGGAGTCAGGCCTCGTCTCGAGTGGGGGCATGCACGTGCGCTTTCCTCCCGAGCTGCAGCAGTAGTGTCACGCTTCCTGTCACGTGGATCAAGGGATCTGTGGCTTTCCCTCGAGGCTGTCCCTCGAGGCTTTCCCACGAGGCTTTCCCACAGGGCTGTGCCACGTGCCACCTTGGTGTGAGTCGATCATCGGCGTGAAAGACGAGCCGGTGAAGGGAAAAGAGGTTCCTCTGGAATGGACTGAGATATTTGGGGACTCTTGGAAAGGTGGCACAACGCTGGAGTTCCTCTCGACGTTCCTGTTGAGAGGGCCTCCTCTTGAGATGCGAAGGGAACACCGGGAACTCTTTCCCGACGAAGCAGGGAAAGGATCCCTCATCTCGAGCTACGAGGCGGAAACGGGCCTCCTCTGGATGTGGGCGAGACCCTCGTGATTCCTCTCGAGTGGAGACGGGTATGTCGGGGAACTTCTAGATTTGCACCAAGGGTGTGAAGGACCCTTTCGAAGTTCCAGAGGGGAGGTGTGATCAGCCTCGAGACGCCTCAGCGGAAATGGGCCTCATCTCGCCTGGAGGGGAGAACCTCCTGGATTTTCTCGAGTTGCGGCAGGTCTTCTCGAGTTACGACGGGGACCTCAGGGACCCGCTCTGGTGGCCTCAGGAAAGGCCAGTCCCCATGCGAGTTGCTAGGGGACCTCTCGGGATTCCTCTCCCGTCCATGCCGGGGCCTCAGTCCTTGTGTGGAGTCGGGGCCGGAACCTGAGGATTCCTCTCCAGTGTTGCCATGGATCTTGGGGTGCTTCTGAGTCTCCCCAGGGGAGTCAGGCCTCGTCTCGAGTGGGGGCATGCACGTGCGCTTTCCTCCCGAGCTGCAGCAGTAGTGTCACGCTTCCTGTCACGTGGATCAAGGGATCTGTGGCTTTCCCTCGAGGCTGTCCCTCGAGGCTTTCCCACGAGGCTTTCCCACAGGGCTGTGCCACGTGCCACTTGGTATGAGTCGATCCTTGGCGTGAAAGACGAGCCGGTGAAGGGAAAAGAGGTTCCTCTGGAATGGACTGAGACATCTGGGGGACCCTTGGAATGGTGGCACGACCCTGGAGTTCCTCTCGCCGTTCCTGTTGAGAGGGCCTCCTCTTCAGATGCGACGGGAACGCCGGGAACTCTTTCCCGACGAAGCAGGGAAAGGATCCCTCATCTCGAGCTACGAGGCGGAAACGGGGCTCCTCTGGATGTGGGCGGGACCCTCGTGATTCCTCTCGAGTGGAGACGGCTATGTTGGGGATCTTCTTGATTTGCACCAAGGGTGTGAAGGAGCCTTTCGAAGTTCCAGAGGGGAGGTGTGATCAGCCTCGAGACGCCTCAGCGGAAATGGGCCTCATCTCTCCTGGAGGGGAGAACCTCCTGGATTTTCTCGAGTTGCGGCAGGTCTTCTCGAGTTACGACGGGGACCTCAGGGACCCGCTCTGGTGGCCTCAGGAAAGGCCAGTCCCCATGCGAGTTGCTAGGGGACCTCTCGGGATTCCTCTCCCGTCCATGCCGGGGCCTCAGTCCTTGTGTGGAGTCGGGGCCGGAACCTGAGGATTCCTCTCCAGTGTTGCCATGGATCTTGGGGTGCTTCTGAGTCTCCCCAGGGGAGTCAGGCCTCGTCTCAAGTGGGGGCATGCACGTGCGCTTTCCTCCCGAGCTGCAGCAGTAGTGTCACGCTTCCTGTCACGTGGATCAAGGGATCTGTGTCTTTCCCTCGAGGCTGTCCCTCGAGGCTTTCCCACGAGGCTTTCCCACAGGGCTGTGCCACGTGCCACCTTGGTGGGAGTCGATCCTCGGCGTGAAAGACGAGCCGGTGAAGGGAAAAGAGGTTCCTCTGGAATGGACTGAGACATCTGGGGGACTCTTGGAATGGTGGCACGACCCTGGAGTTCCTCTCGCCGTTCCTGTTGAGAGGGCCTCCTCTTGAGATGCGACGGGAACGCCAGGAACTCTTTCCCGACGAAGCAGGGAAAGGATCCCTCATCTCGAGCTACGAGGCGGAAACGGGGCTCCTCTGGATGGGGGCGGGACCCTCGTGATTCCTCTCGAGTGGAGACGGCTATGTCGGGGAACTTCTTGATTTGCACCAAGGGTGTGAAGGACCCTTTTGAAGTTCCAGAGGGGAGGTGTGATCAGCCTCGAGACTCCTCAGCGGAAATAGGCCTCATCTCGCCTGGAGGGGAGAACCTCCCGGATTTTCTCGAGTTGCCGCAGGTCTTCTCGAGTTACGACGGGGACCTCAGGGACCCGCTCTGGTGGCCTCAGGAAAGGCCAGTCCCCATGCGAGTTGCTAGGGGACCTCTCGGGATTCCTCTCCCGTCCATGCCGGGGCCTCAGTCCTTGTGTGGAGTTGGGGCCGGAACCTGAGGATTCCTCTCCAGTGTTGCCATGGATCTTGGGGTGCTTCTGAGTCTCCCCAGGGGAGTCAGGCCTCGTCTCGAGTGGGGGCATGCACGTGCGCTTTCCTCTCGAGCTGCACCAGTAGTGTCACGCTTCCTGTCACGTGGATCAAGGGATCTGTGGCTTTCCCTCGAGGCTGTCCCTCGAGGCTTTCCCACGAGGCTTTCCCACAGGGCTGTGCCACGTGCCACCTTGGTGGGAGTTGATCCTCGGCGTGAAAGACGTGCCGGTGAAGGGAAAAGAGGTTCCTCTGGAATGGACTGAGACATCTGGGGGACTCTTGGAATGGTGGCACGACCCTGGAGTTCCTCTCGCCGTTCCTGTTGAGATGGCCTCCTCTTGAGATGCGACGGGAACGCCAGGAACTCTTTCCCGACGAAGCAGGGAAAGGATCCCTCATCTCGAGCTACGAGGCGGAAACGGGGCTCCTCTGGATGGGGGCGGGACCCTCGTGATTCCTCTCGAGTGGAGACGGCTATGTCGGGGAACTTCTTGATTTGCACCAAGGGTGTGAAGGACCCTTTCGAAGTTCCAGAGGGGAGGTGTGATCAGCCTCGAGACGCCTCAGCGGAAATGGGCCTCATCTCGCCTGGAGGGGAGAACCTCCCGGATTTTCTCGAGTTGCGGCAGGTCTTCTCGAGTTACGACGGGGACCTCAGGGACCCGCTCTGGTGGCCTCAGGAAAGGCCAGTCCCCATGCGAGTTGCTAGGGGACCTCTCGGGATTCCTCTCCCGTCCATGCCGGGGCCTCAGTCCTTGTGTGGAGTCGGGGCCGGAACCTGAGGATTCCTCTCCAGTGTTGCCATGGATCTTGGGGTGCTTCTGAGTCTCCCCAGGGGAGTCAGGCCTCGTCTCGAGTGGGGGCATGCACGTGCGCTTTCCTCCCGAGCTGCAGCAGTAGTGTCACGCTTCCTGTCACGTGGATCAAGGGATCTGTGGCTTTCCCTCGAGGCTGTCCCTCGAGCCTTTCCCACGAGGCTTTCCCTCAGGGCTGTGCCACGTGCCACCTTGGTTTGAGTCGATCCTCGGCGTGAAAGACGAGCCGGTGAAGGGAAAAGAGTTTCCTCTGGAATGGACTGAGACATCTGGGGGACTCTTGGAATGGTGGCACGACCCTGGAGTTCCTCTCGCCGTTCCTGTTGAGAGGGCCTCCTCTTGAGATGCGACGGGAACGCCGGGAACTCTTTCCCGACGAAGCAGGGAAAGGATCCCTCATCTCGAGCTACGAGGCGGAAACGGGGCTCCTCTGGATGTGGGCGGGACCCTCGTGATTCCTCTCGAGTGGAGACGGCAATGTCGGGGAACTTCTTGAGTTGCACCAAGGGTGTGAAGGACCCTTTCGAAGTTCCAGAGGGGAGG
The DNA here is from genome assembly GCF_023091745.1 of Budorcas taxicolor. Taxonomy (NCBI): domain Eukaryota; kingdom Metazoa; phylum Chordata; class Mammalia; order Artiodactyla; family Bovidae; genus Budorcas; species Budorcas taxicolor. Next base: position 726,728 of record NW_026291642.1, on the reverse strand, counting down.
TGTGATCAGCCTCGAGACGCCTCAGCGGAAATGGGCCTCATCTCGCCTGGAGGGGAGAACCTCCTGGATTTTCTCGAGTTGCGGCAGGTCTTCTCGAGTTACGACGGGGACCTCAGGGACCCGCTCTGGTGGCCTCAGGAAAGGCCAGTCCCCATGCGAGTTGCTAGGGGACCTCTCGGGATTCCTCTCCCGTCCATGCCGGAGCCTAAGATCTTGTGTGGATTCGGGGCCGGAACCTGAGGATTCCTCTCCAGTGTTGCCATGGATCTTGGGGTGCTTCTGAGTCTCCCCAGGGGAGTCAGGCCTCGTCTCGAGTGGGGGCATGCACGTGCGCTTTCCTCCCGAGCTGCAGCAGTAGTGTCACGCTTCCTGTCACGTGGATCAAGGGATCTGTGGCTTTCCCTCGAGGCTGTCCCTCGAGGCTTTCCCACGAGGCTTTCCCACAGGGCTGTGCCACGTGCCACCTTGGTGTGAGTCGATCATCGGCGTGAAAGACGAGCCGGTGAAGGGAAAAGAGGTTAGTCTGGAATGGACTGAGATATTTGGGGACTCTTGGAAAGGTGGCACAACGCTGGAGTTCCTCTCGACGTTCCTGTTGAGAGGGCCTCCTCTTGAGATGCGAAGGGAACACCGGGAACTCTTTCCCGACGAAGCAGGGAAAGGATCCCTCATCTCGAGCTACGAGGCGGAAACGGGGCTCCTCTGGATGTGGGCGAGACCCTCGTGATTCCTCTCGAGTGGAGACGGGTATGTCGGGGAACTTCTAGATTTGCACCAAGGGTGTGAAGGACCCTTTCGAAGTTCCAGAGGGGAGGTGTGACCAGCCTCGAGACGCCTCAGCGGAAATGGGCCTCATCTCTCCTGGAGGGGAGAACCTCCTGGATTTTCTCGAGTTGCGGCAGGTCTTCTCGAGTTACGACGGGGACCTCAGGGACCCGCTCTGGTGGCCTCAGGAAAGGCCAGTCCCCATGCGAGTTGCTAGGGGACCTCTCGGGATTCCTCTCCCGTCCATGCCGGGGCCTCAGTCCTTGTGTGGAGTCGGGGCCGGAACCTGAGGATTCCTCTCCAGTGTTGCCATGGATCTTGGGGTGCTTCTGAGTCTCCCCAGGGGAGTCAGGCCTCGTCTCGAGTGGGGGCATGCACGTGCGCTTTCCTCCCGAGCTGCAGCAGTAGTGTCACGCTTCCTGTCACGTGGATCAAGGGATCTGTGGCTTTCCCTCGAGGCTGTCCCTCGAGGCTTTCCCACGAGGCTTTCCCACAGGGCTGTGCCACGTGCCACCTTGGTGGGAGTCGATCCTCGGCGTGAAAGACGAGCCGGTGAAGGGAAAAGAGGTTCCTCTGGAATGGACTGAGACATCTGGGGGACTCTTGGAATGGTGGCACGACCCTGGAGTTCCTCTCGCCGTTCCTGTTGAGAGGGCCTCCTCTTGAGATGCGACGGGAACGCCAGGAACTCTTTCCCGACGAAGCAGGGAAAGGATCCCTCATCTCGAGCTACGAGGCGGAAACGGGGCTCCTCTGGATGGGGGCGGGACCCTCGTGATTCCTCTCGAGTGGAGACGGCTATGTCGGGGAACTTCTTGATTTGCACCAAGGGTGTGAAGGACCCTTTTGAAGTTCCAGAGGGGAGGTGTGATCAGCCTCGAGACTCCTCAGCGGAAATAGGCCTCATCTCGCCTGGAGGGGAGAACCTCCCGGATTTTCTCGAGTTGCCGCAGGTCTTCTCGAGTTACGACGGGGACCTCAGGGACCCGCTCTGGTTGGCCTCAGGAAAGGCCAGTCCCCATGCGAGTTGCTAGGGGACCTCTCGGGATTCCTCTCCCGTCCATGCCGGGGCCTCAGTCCTTGTGTGGAGTCGGGGCCGGAACCTGAGGATTCCTCTCCAGTGTTGCCATGGATCTTGGGGTGCTTCTGAGTCTCCCCAGGGGAGTCAGGCCTCGTCTCGAGTGGGGGCATGCACGTGCGCTTTCCTCTCGAGCTGCACCAGTAGTGTCACGCTTCCTGTCACGTGGATCAAGGGATCTGTGGCTTTCCCTCGAGGCTGTCCCTCGAGGCTTTCCCACGAGGCTTTCCCACAGGGCTGTGCCACGTGCCACCTTGGTGGGAGTTGATCCTCGGCGTGAAAGACGTGCCGGTGAAGGGAAAAGAGGTTCCTCTGGAATGGACTGAGACATCTGGGGGACTCTTGGAATGGTGGCACGACCCTGGAGTTCCTCTCGCCGTTCCTGTTGAGATGGCCTCCTCTTGAGATGCGACGGGAACGCCAGGAACTCTTTCCCGACGAAGCAGGGAAAGGATCCCTCATCTCGAGCTACGAGGCGGAAACGGGGCTCCTCTGGATGGGGGCGGGACCCTCGTGATTCCTCTCGAGTGGAGACGGCTATGTCGGGGAACTTCTTGATTTGCACCAAGGGTGTGAAGGACCCTTTCGAAGTTCCAGAGGGGAGGTGTGATCAGCCTCGAGACGCCTCAGCGGAAATGGGCCTCATCTCGCCTGGAGGGGAGAACCTCCCGGATTTTCTCGAGTTGCGGCAGGTCTTCTCGAGTTACGACGGGGACCTCAGGGACCCGCTCTGGTGGCCTCAGGAAAGGCCAGTCCCCATGCGAGTTGCTAGGGGACCTCTCGGGATTCCTCTCCCGTCCATGCCGGGGCCTCAGTCCTTGTGTGGAGTCGGGGCCGGAACCTGAGGATTCCTCTCCAGTGTTGCCATGGATCTTGGGGTGCTTCTGAGTCTCCCCAGGGGAGTCAGGCCTCGTCTCGAGTGGGGGCATGCACGTGCGCTTTCCTCCCGAGCTGCAGCAGTAGTGTCACGCTTCCTGTCACGTGGATCAAGGGATCTGTGGCTTTCCCTCGAGGCTGTCCCTCGAGCCTTTCCCACGAGGCTTTCCCTCAGGGCTGTGCCACGTGCCACCTTGGTTTGAGTCGATCCTCGGCGTGAAAGACGAGCCGGTGAAGGGAAAAGAGTTTCCTCTGGAATGGACTGAGACATCTGGGGGACTCTTGGAATGGTGGCACGACCCTGGAGTTCCTCTCGCCGTTCCTGTTGAGAGGGCCTCCTCTTGAGATGCGACGGGAACGCCGGGAACTCTTTCCCGACGAAGCAGGGAAAGGATCCCTCATCTCGAGCTACGAGGCGGAAACGGGGCTCCTCTGGATGTGGGCGGGACCCTCGTGATTCCTCTCGAGTGGAGACGGCAATGTCGGGGAACTTCTTGAGTTGCACCAAGGGTGTGAAGGACCCTTTCGAAGTTCCAGAGGGGAGGTGTGATCAGCCTCGAGACGCCTCAGCGGAAATGGGCCTCATCTCGCCTGGAGGGGAGAACCTCCTGGATTTTCTCGAGTTGCGGCAGGTCTTCTCGAGTTACGACGGGGACCTCAGGGACCCGCTCTGGTGGCCTCAGGAAAGGCCAGTCCCCATGCGAGTTGCTAGGGGACCTCTCGGGATTCCTCTCCCGTCCATGCCGGGGCCTCAGTCCTTGTGTGGAGTCGGAGTCGGAACCTGAGGATTCCTCTCCAGTGTTGCCATGGATCTTGGGGTGCTTCTGAGTCTCCCCAGGGGAGTCAGGCCTCGTCTCGAGTGGGGGCATGCACGTGCGCTTTCCTCCCGAGCTGCAGCAGTAGTGTCTCGCTTCCTGTCACGTGGATCAAGGGATCTGTGGATTCCCTCGAGGCTTCCGATGGGGGCTTTCCCACGAGGCTTTCCCACAGGGCTGTGCCACGTGCCACATTGGTGTGAGTCGATCCTCGGCGTGAAAGACCAGCCGGTGAAGGGAAAAGAGGTTCCTCTGGAATGGACTGAGACATCTGGGGGACTCTTGGAATGGTGGCACGACCCTGGAGTTCCTCTCGCCGTTCCTGTTGAGAGGGCCTCCTCTTGAGATGCGACGGGAACGCCAGGAACTCTGTCCCGACGAAGCAGGGAAAGGATCCCTCATCTCGAGCTACGAGGCGGAAACGGGGCTCCTCTGGATGGGGGCGGGACCCCGTGATTCCTCTCGAGTGGAGACGGGTATGTCGGGGAACTTCTTGATTTGCACCAAGGGTGTGAAGGAGCCTTTTGAAGTTCTAGAGGGGAGGTGTGATCAGCCTCGAGACGCCTCAGCGGAAATGGGCCTCATCTCGCCTGGAGGGGAGAACCTCCTGGATTTTCTCGAGTTGCGGCAGGTCTTCTCGTGTTACGACGGGGACCTCAGGGACCCGCTCTGGTGGCCTCAGAAAGGCCAGTCCCCATGCGAGTTGCTAGGGGACCTCTCGGGATTCCTCTCCCGTCCATGCCGGGGCCTCAGTCCTTGTGTGGAGTCGGGGCCGGAACCTGAGGATTCCTCTCCAGTGTTGCCATGGATCTTGGGGTGCTTCTGAGTCTCCCCAGGGGAGTCAGGCCTCGTCTCGAGTGGGGGCATGCATGTGCGCTTTCCTCCCGAGCTGCAGCAGCAGTGTCATGCTTCCTGTCAGGTGGATCAAGGGATCTGTGGCTTTCCCTCCAGGCTGTTCCTCGAGGCTTTCCTACGAGGCTTTCCCACTGGGCTGTGCCACGTGCCACCTTGGTGTGAGTCGATCCTCGGCGTGAAAGACGAGCCGGTGAAGGGAAAAGAGGTTCCTCTGGAATGGACTGAGACATCTGGGGGACTCTTGGAATGGTGGCACGACCCTGGAGTTCCTCTCGCCGTTCCTGTTGAGAGGGCCTCCTCTTGAGATGCGACGGGAACGCCGGGAACTCTTTCCCGAAGAAGCAGAGAAAGGATCCCTCATCTCGAGCTATGAGGCGGAAACGGGGCTCCTCTAGATGTGGGCGGGACCCTCGTGATTCCTCTCGAGTGGAGACGGGTATGTCGGGGAACTTCTTGATTTGCACCAAGGGTGTGAAGGAGCCTTTCGAAGTTCCAGAGGTGAGGTGTGATCAGCCTCGAGACGCCTCAGCGGAAATGGGCCTCATCTCTCCTGGAGGGGAGAACCTCCTGGATTTTCTCGAGTTGCGGCAGGTCTTCTCGAGTTACGACGGGGACCTCAGGGACCCGCTCTGGTGGCCTCAGGAAAGGCCAGTCCCCATGCGAGTTGCTAGGGGACCTCTCGGGATTCCTCTCCCGTCCATGCCGGGGCCTCAGTCCTTGTGTGGAGTCGGGGCCGGAACCTGAGGATTCCTCTCCAGTGTTGCCATGGATCTTGGGGTGCTTCTGAGTCTCCCCAGGGGAGTCAGGCCTCGTCTCGAGTGGGGGCATGCACGTGCGCTTTCCTCCCGAGCTGCAGCAGTAGTGTCACGCTTCCTGTCACGTGGATCAAGGGATCTGTGGCTTTCCCTCGAGGCTGTCCCTCGAGGCTTTCCCACGAGGCTTTCCCACAGGGCTGTGCCACGTGCCACCTTGGTGGGAGTCGATCCTCGGCGTGAAAGACGAGCAGGTGAAGGGAAAAGAGGTTCCTCTGGAATGGACTGAGACATCTGGGGGACTCTTGGAATGGTGGCACGACCCTGGAGTTCCTCTCGCCGTTCCTGTTGAGAGGGCCTCCTCTTGAGATGCGACGGGAACGCCAGGAACTCTTTCCCGACGAAGCAGGGAAAGGATCCCTCATCTCGAGCTACGAGGCGGAAACGGGGCTCCTCTGGATGTGGGCGGGACCCTCGTGATTCCTCTCGAGTGGAGACGGCAATGTCGGGGAACTTCTTGAGTTGCACCAAGGGTGTGAAGGACCCTTTCGAAGTTCCAGAGGGGAGGTGTGATCAGCCTCGAGACGCCTCTGCGGAAATGGGCCTCATCTCGCCTGGAGGGGAGAACCTCCTGGATTTTCTCGAGTTGCGGCAGGTCTTCTCGAGTTACGACGGGGACCTCAGGGACCCGCTCTGGTGGCCTCAGGAAAGGCCAGTCCCCATGCGAGTTGCTAGGGGACCTCTCGGGATTCCTCTCCCGTCCATGCCGGGGCCTCAGTCCTTGTGTGGAGTCGGGGTCGGAACCTGAGGATTCCTCTCCAGTGTTGCCATGGATCTTGGGGTGCTTCTGAGTCTCCCCAGGGGAGTCAGGCCTCGTCTCGAGTGGGGGCATGCACGTGCGCTTTCCTCCCGAGCTGCAGCAGTAGTGTCACGCTTCCTGTCACGTGGATCAAGGGATCTGTGGCTTTCCCTCGAGGCTGTCCCTCGAGGCTTTCCCACGAGGCTTTCCCACAGGGCTGTGCCACGTGCCACCTTGGTGTGAGTCGATCCGCGGCGTGAAAGAGGAGCCGGTGAAGGGAAAAGAGGTTCGTCTGGAATGGACTGAGACATCTGGGGACTCTTGGAAAGGTGGCACAACGCTGGAGTTCCTCTCGACGTTCCTGTTGAGAGGGCCTCCTCTTGAGATGCGACGGGAACGCCGGGAACTCTTTCCCGACGAAGCAGGGAAAGGATCCCTCATCTCGAGCTACGAGGCGGAAACGGGGCTCCTCTGGATGTGGGCGGGACCCTCGTGATTCCTCTCGAGTGGAGACGGGTATGTCGGGGAACTTCTTGATTTGCACCAAGGGTGTGAAGGACCCTTGCGAAGTTCCAGAGGGGAGGTGTGATCAGCCTTGTCGAGACGCCTCAGCGGAAATGGGCCTCAGCTCGCCTGGAGGGGAGAACCTCCTGGATTTTCTCGAGTTGCGGCAGGTCTTCTCGAGTTACGACGGGGACCTCAGGGACCCGCTCTGGTGGCCTCAGGAAAGGCCAGTCCCCATGCGAGTTGCTAGGGGACCTCTCAGGATTCCTCTCCCGTCCATGCCGGGGCCTCAGTCCTTGTGTGGAGTCGGGGTCGGAACCTGAGGATTCCTCTCCAGTGTTGCCATGGATCTTGGGGTGCTTCTGAGTCTCCCCAGGGGAGTCAGGCCTCGTCTCGAGTGGGGGCATGCACGTGCGCTTTCCTCCCGAGCTGCAGCAGTAGTGTCACGCTTCCTGTCACGTGGATCAAGGGATCTGTGGCTTTCCCTCGAGGCTGTCCCTCGAGGCTTTCCCACGAGGCTTTCCCACAGGGCTGTGCCACGTGCCACCTTGGTGTGAGTCGATCCTCGGCGTGAAAGACGAGCCGGTGAAGGGAAAAGAGGTTCCTCTGGAATGGACTGAGACATCTGGGGACTCTTGGAAAGGTGGCAGAACGCTGGAGTTCCTCTCGACGTTCCTGTTGAGAGGGCCTCCTCTTGAGATGCGACGGGAACGCCGGGAAATCTTTCCCGACGAAGCAGGGAAAGGATCCCTCATCTCGAGCTACAAGGCGGAAACGGGCCTCCTCTGGATGTGGGCGGGACCCTCGTGATTCCTCTCGAGTGGAGACGGGTATGTCGGGGAACTTCTTGATTTGCACCAAGGGTGTGAAGGACCCTTTCGAAATTCCAGAGGGGAGGTGTGATCAGCCTCGAGACGCCTCAGCGGAAATGGGCCTCATCTCGCCTGGAGGGGAGAACCTCCTGGATTTTCTCGAGTTGCGGCAGGTCTTCTCGACTTACGACGGGGACCTCAGGCACCCGCTCTGGTGGCCTCAGGAAAGGCCAGTCCCCATGCGAGCTGCTAGGGGACCTCTCGGGATTCCTCTCCCGTCCATGCCGGGGCCTCAGTCCTTGTGTGGAGTCGGGGCCAGAACCTGAGGATTCCTCTCCAGTGTTGCCATGGATCTTGGGGTGCTTCTGAGTCTCCCCAGGGGAGTCAGGCCTCGTCTCGAGTGGGGGCATGCACGTGCGCTTTCCTCCCGAGCTGCAGCAGTAGTGTCACGCTTCCTGTCACGTGGATCAAGGGATCTGTGGCTTTCCCTCGAGGCTGTCCCTCGAGGCTTTCCCACGAGGCTTTCCCACAGGGCTGTGCCACGTGACACCTTGGTGTGAGTCGATCCTCGGCGTGAAAGACGGGCCGGTGAAGGGAAAAGAGGTTCCTCTGGAATGGACTGAGACATCTGGGGGACTCTTGGAATGGTGACACGACCCTGGAGTTCCTCTCGCTGTTCCTGTTGAGAGGGCCTCCTCTTGAGATGCGACGGGAACGCCGGGAACTCTTTCCCGACGAAGCAGGGAAAGGATCCCTCATCTCGAGCTACGAGGCGGAAACGGGGCTCCTCTGGATGTGGGCGGGACCCTCGTGATTCCTCTCGAGTGGAGACGGGTATGTCGGGGAACTTCTTGATTCGCACCAAGGGTGTGAAGGACCCTTTCGAAGTTCCAGAGGTGAGGTGTGATCAGCCTCGAGACGCCTCAGCGGAAATGGGCCTCATCTCTCCTGGAGGGGAGAACCTCCTGGATTTTCTCGAGTTGCGGCAGGTCTTCTCGAATTACGACGGGGACCTCAGGGACCCGCTCTGGTGGCCTCAGGAAAGGCCAGTCCCCATGCGAGTTGCTAGGGGACCTCTCGGGATTCCTCTCCCGTCCATGCCGGGGCCTCAGTCCTTGTGTGGAGTCGGGGTCGGAACCTGAGGATTCCTCTCCAGTGTTGCCATGGATCTTGGGGTGCTTCTGAGTCTCCCCAGGGGAGTCAGGCCTCGTCTCGAGTGGGGGCATGCACGTGCGCTTTCCTCCCGAGCTGCAGCAGTAGTGTCACGCTTCCTGTCACGTGGATCAAGGGATCTGTTTCTTTCCCTCGAGGCTGTCCCTCGAGGCTTTCCCACGAGGCTTTCCCACAGGGCTGTGCCACGTGCCACCTTGGTGTGAGTCGATCCTCGGCGTGAAAGACGAGCCGGTGAAGGGAAAAGAGGTTCCTCTGGAATGGACTGAGACATCTGGGGACTCTTGGAAAGGTGGCAGAACGCTGGAGTTCCTCTCGACGTTCCTGTTGAGAGGGCCTCCTCTTGAGATGCGAAGGGAACGCCGGGAACTCTTTCCCAACGAAGCAGGGAAAGGATCCCTCATCTCGAGCTACGAGGCGGAAACGGGGCTCCTCTGGATGTGGGCGGGACCCTCGTGATTCCTCTCGAGTGGAGACGGGTATGTCAGGGAACTTCTTGATTTGCACCAAGGGTGTGAAGGAACCTTTCGAAGTTCCAGAGGGGAGGTGTGATCAGCCTCGAGACGCCTCAGCGGAAATGGGCCTCATCTCGCCTGGAGGGGAGAACCTCCTGGATTTTCTCGAGTTGCGGCAGGTCTTCTCGAGTTACGGCGGGGACCTCAGGGACCCGCTCTGGTGGCCTCAGGAAAGGCCAGTCCCCATGCGAGTTGCTAGGGGACCTCTCGGGATTCCTCTCCCGTCCATGCCGGGGCCTCAGTCCTTGTGTGGAGTCGGGGTCGGAACCTGAGGATTCCTCTCCAGTGTTGCCATGGATCTTGGGGTGCTTCTGAGTCTCCCCAGGGGAGTCAGGCCTCGTCTCGAGTGGGGGCATGCACGTGCGCTTTCCTCCCGAGCTGCAGCAGTAGTGTCACGCTTCCTGTCACGTGGATCAAGGATCTGTGGCTTTCCCTCGAGGCTGTCCCTCGAGGCTTTCCCACGAGGCTTTCCCACAGGGCTGTGCCACGTGCCACCTTGGTGTGAGTCGATCCGCGGCGTGAAAGAGGAGCCGGTGAAGGGAAAAGAGGTTCGTCTGGAATGGACTGAGACATCTGGGGACTCTTGGAAAGGTGGCACAACGCTGGAGTTCCTCTCGACGTTCCTGTTGAGAGGGCCTCCTCTTGAGATGCGACGGGAACGCCGGGAACTCTTTCCCGACGAAGCAGGGAAAGGATCCCTCATCTCGAGCTACGAGGCGGAAACGGGGCTCCTCTGGATGTGGGCGGGACCCTCGTGATTCCTCTCGAGTGGAGACGGGTATGTCGGGGAACTTCTTGATTTGCACCAAGGGTGTGAAGGACCCTTGCGAAGTTCCAGAGGGGAGGTGTGATCAGCCTTGTCGAGACGCCTCAGCGGAAATGGGCCTCAGCTCGCCTGGAGGGGAGAACCTCCTGGATTTTCTCGAGTTGCGGCAGGTCTTCTCGAGTTACGACGGGGACCTCAGGGACCCGCTCTGGTGGCCTCAGGAAAGGCCAGTCCCCATGCGAGTTGCTAGGGGACCTCTCAGGATTCCTCTCCCGTCCATGCCGGGGCCTCAGTCCTTGTGTGGAGTCGGGGTCGGAACCTGAGGATTCCTCTCCAGTGTTGCCATGGATCTTGGGGGTGCTTCTGAGTCTCCCCAGGGGAGTCAGGCCTCGTCTCGAGTGGGGGCATGCACGTGCGCTTTCCTCCCGAGCTGCAGCAGTAGTGTCACGCTTCCTGTCACGTGGATCAAGGGATCTGTGGCTTTCCCTCGAGGCTGTCCCTCGAGGCTTTCCCACGAGGCTTTCCCACAGGGCTGTGCCACGTGCCACCTTGGTGTGAGTCGATCCTCGGCGTGAAAGACGAGCCGGTGAAGGGAAAAGAGGTTCCTCTGGAATGGACTGAGACATCTGGGGACTCTTGGAAAGGTGGCAGAACGCTGGAGTTCCTCTCGACGTTCCTGTTGAGAGGGCCTCCTCTTGAGATGCGACGGGAACGCCGGGAAATCTTTCCCGACGAAGCAGGGAAAGGATCCCTCATCTCGAGCTACAAGGCGGAAACGGGCCTCCTCTGGATGTGGGCGGGACCCTCGTGATTCCTCTCGAGTGGAGACGGGTATGTCGGGGAACTTCTTGATTTGCACCAAGGGTGTGAAGGACCCTTTCGAAATTCCAGAGGGGAGGTGTGATCAGCCCTCGAGACGCCTCAGCGGAAAATGGGCCTCATCTCGCCTGGAGGGGAGAACCTCCTGGATTTTCTCGAGTTGCGGCAGGTCTTCTCGACTTACGACGGGGACCTCAGGCACCCGCTCTGGTGGCCTCAGGAAAGGCCAGTCCCCATGCGAGCTGCTAGGGGACCTCTCGGGATTCCTCTCCCGTCCATGCCGGGGCCTCAGTCCTTGTGTGGAGTCGGGGCCAGAACCTGAGGATTCCTCTCCAGTGTTGCCATGGATCTTGGGGTGCTTCTGAGTCTCCCCAGGGGAGTCAGGCCTCGTCTCGAGTGGGGGCATGCACGTGCGCTTTCCTCCCGAGCTGCAGCAGTAGTGTCACGCTTCCTGTCACGTGGATCAAGGGATCTGTGGCTTTCCCTCGAGGCTGTCCCTCGAGGCTTTCCCACGAGGCTTTCCCACAGGGCTGTGCCACGTGCCACCTTGGTGTGAGTCGATCCTCGGCGTGAAAGACGGGCCGGTGAAGGGAAAAGAGGTTCCTCTGGAATGGACTGAGACATCTGGGGGACTCTTGGAATGGTGACACGACCCTGGAGTTCCTCTCGCTGTTCCTGTTGAGAGGGCCTCCTCTTGAGATGCGACGGGAACGCCGGGAACTCTTTCCCGACGAAGCAGGGAAAGGATCCCTCATCTCGAGCTACGAGGCGGAAACGGGGCTCCTCTGGATGTGGGCGGGGACCCTCGTGATTCCTCTCGAGTGGAGACGGGTATGTCGGGGAACTTCTTGATTCGCACCAAGGGTGTGAAGGACCCTTTCGAAGTTCCAGAGGTGAGGTGTGATCAGCCTCGAGACGCCTCAGCGGAAATGGGCCTCATCTCTCCTGGAGGGGAGAACCTCCTGGATTTTCTCGAGTTGCGGCAGGTCTTCTCGAATTACGACGGGGACCTCAGGGACCCGCTCTGGTGGCCTCAGGCCAGTCCCCATGCGAGTTGCTAGGGGACCTCTCGGGATTCCTCTCCCGTCCATGCCGGGGCCTCAGTCCTTGTGTGGAGTCGGGGCCGGAACCTGAGGATTCCTCTCCAGTGTTGCCATGGATCTTGGGGTGCTTCTGAGTCTCCCCAGGGGAGTCAGGCCTCGTCTCGAGTGGGGGCATGCACGTGCGCTTTCCTCCCGAGCTGCAGCAGTAGTGTCACGCTTCCTGTCACGTGGATCAAGGGATCTGTGGCTTTCCCTCGAGGCTGTCCCTCGAGGCTTTCCCACGAGGCTTTCCCACAGGGCTGTGCCACGTGCCACCTTGGTGTGAGTCGATCCTCGGCGTGAAAGACGAGCCGGTGAAGGGAAAAGAGGTTCCTCTGGAATGGACTGAGACTTCTGGGGACTCCTGGAAAGGTGGCAGAACGCTGGAGTTCCTCTCGACGTTCCTGTTGAGAGGGCCTCCTCTTGAGATGCGACGGGAACGCCGGGAACTCTTTCCCGACGAAGCAGGGAAAGGATCCCTCATCTCGAGCTACGAGGCGGAAACGGGCCTCCTCTGGATGTGGGCGGGACCCTCGTGATTCCTCTCGAGTGGAGACGGGTATGTCGGGGAACTTCTTGATTTGCACCAAGGGTGTGAAGGAGTCTTTCGAAGTTCCAGAGGGGAGGTGTGATCCGCCTCGAGACGCCTCAGCGGAAATGGGCCTCATCTCGCCTGGAGGGGAGAACCTCCTGGATTTTCTCGAGTTGTGGCAGGTCTTCTCGAGTTACGACGGGGACCTCAGGGACCCGCTCTGGTGGCCTCAGGAAAGGCCAGTCCCCATGCGAGCTGCTAGGGGACCTCTCGGGATTCCTCTCCCGTCCATGCCGGGGCCTCAGTCCTTGTGTGGAGTCGGGGCTGGAACCTGAGGATTCCTCTCCAGTGTTGCCATGGATCTTGGGGTGCTTCTGAGTCTCCCCAGGGGAGTCAGGCCTCGTCTCGAGTGGGGGCATGCACGTGCGCTTTCCTCCCGAGCTGCAGCAGTAGTGTCACGCTTCCTGTCACGTGGATCAAGGGATCTGTGGCTTTCCCTCGAGGCTGTCCCTCGAGGTTTCCCACGAGGCTTTCCCACAGGGCTGTGCCACGTGCCACCTTGGTGTGAGTCGATCCTCGGCGTGAAAGACGAGCCGGTGAAGGGAAAAGAGGTTCCTCTGGAATGGACTGAGACATCTGGGGGACTCTAGGAATGGTGACACGTCCCTGGAGTTCCTCTCGCCGTTCCTGTTGAGAGGGCCTCCTCTTGAGATGCGACGGGAACGCCGGGAACTCTTTCCCGACGAAGCTGGGAAAGGATCCCTCATCTCGAGCTACGAGACGGAAACGGGGCTCCTCTGGATGTGGGCGGGACCCTCGTGATTCCTCTCGAGTGGAAACGGGTATGTCGGGGAACTTCTTGATTTGCACCAAGGGTGTGAAGGAGCCTTTCGAAGTTCCAGAGGTGAGGTGTGATCAGCCTCGAGACGCCTCAGCGGAAATGGGCTTCATCTCTCCTGGAGGGGAGAACCTCCTGGATTTTCTCGAGTTGCGGCAGGTCTTCTCGAGTTACGACGGGGACCTCAGGGACCCGCTCTGGTGGCCTCAGGAAAGGCCAGTCCCCATGCGAGTTGCTAGGGGACCTCTCGGGATTCCTCTCCCGTCCATGCCGGGGCCTCAGTCCTTGTGTGGAGTCGGGGCCGGAACCTGAGGATTCCTCTCCAGTGTTGCCATGGATCTTGGGGTGCTTCTGTGTCTCCCCAGGGGAGTCAGGCCTCGTCTCAAGTGGGGGCATGCACGTGCGCTTTCCTCCCGAGCTACAGCAGTAGTGTCACTCTTCCTGTCACGTGGATCAAGGGATCTGTGGCTTTCCCTCGAGGCTGTCCCTCGAGGCTTTCCCACGAGGCTTTCCCACAGGGCTGTGCCACGTGCCACCTTGGTGTGAGTCGATCCTCGGCGTGAAAGACGAGCCGGTGAAGGGAAAAGAGGTTCCTCTGGAATGGACTGAGACATCTGGGGGACTCTTGGAATGGAGGCACGACCCTGGAGTTCCTCTCGCCGTTCCTGTTGAGAGGGCCTCCTGTTCAGATGCGACGGGAACGCCGGGAACTCTTTCCCGACGAAGCAGGGAAAGGATCCCTCATCTCGAGCTACGAGGCGGAAACGGGGCTCCTCTGGATGTGGGCGGGACCCTCGTGATTCCTCTCGAGTGGAGACGGGAATGTCGGGGAACTTCTTGATTTGCACCAAGGGTGTGAAGGAGCCTTTCGAAGTTCCAGAGGTGAGGTGTGATCAGCCTCGAGACGCCTCAGCGGAAATGGGCCTCATCTCTCCTGGAGGGGAGAACCTCCTGGATTTTCTCGAGTTGCGGCAGGTCTTCTCGAGTTACGACGGGGACCTCAGGGACTCGCTCAGGTGGCCTCAGGAAAGGCCAGTCCCCATGCGAGTTGCTAGGGGACCTCTCGGGATTCCTCTCCCGTCCATGCCGGGGCCTCAGTCCTTGTGTGGAGTCGGGGCCGGAACCTGAGGATTCCTCTCCAGTGTTGCCATGGATCTTGGGGTGCTTCTGAGTCTCCCCAGGGGAGTCAGGCCTCGTCTCGAGTGGGGGCATGCACGTGCGCTTTCCTCCCGAGCTGCAGCAGTAGTGTCACGCTTCCTGTCACGTGGATCAAGGGATCTGTGGCTTTCCCTCGAGGCTGTCCCTCGAGGCTTTCCCACGAGGCTTTCCCACAGGGCTGTGCCACGTGCCACCTTGGTGTGAGTCGATCCTCGGCGTGAAAGACGAGCCGGTGAAGGGAAAAGAGGTTCCTCTGGAATGGACTGAGACATCTGGGGACTCTTGGAAAGGTGGCAGAACGCTGGAGTTCCTCTCGACGTTCCTGTTGAGAGGGCCTCCTCTTGAGATGCGACGGGAACGCCGGGAACTCTTTCCCGACGAAGCAGGGAAAGGATCCCTCATCTCGAGCTACGAGGCGGAAACGGGCCTCCTCTGGATGTGGGCGGGACCCTCGTGATTCCTCTCGAGTGGAGACGGGTATGTCGGGGAACTTCTTGATTTGCACCAAGGGTGTGAAGGACCCTTTCGAAGTTCCAGAGGTGAGGTGTGATCAGCCTCGAGACGCCTCAGCGGAAATGGGCCTCATCTCGCCTGGAGGGGAGAACCTCCTGGATTTTCTCGAGTTGCGGCAGGTCTTCTCGAGTTACGACGGGGACCTCAGGGACCCGCTCTGGTGGCCTCAGGAAAGGCCAGTCCCCATGCGAGCTGCTAGGGGACCTCTCGGGATTCCTCTCCCGTCCATGCCGGGGCCTCAGTCCTTGTGTGGAGTCGGGGCCGGAACCTGAGGATTCCTCTCCAGTGTTGCCATGGATCTTGGGGTGCTTCTGAGTCTCCCCAGGGGAGTCAGGCCTCGTCTCGAGTGGGGGCATGCACGTGCGCTTTCCTCCCGAGCTACAGCAGTAGTGTCACTCTTCCTGTCACGTGGATCAAGGGATCTGTGGCTTTCCCTCGAGGCTGTCCCTCGAGGCTTTCCCACGAGGCTTTCCCACAGGGCTGTGCCACGTGCCACCTTGGTGTGAGTCGATCCTCGGCGTGAAAGACGAGCCGGTGAAGGGAAAAGAGGTTCCTCTGGAATGGACTGAGACATCTGGGGACTCTTGGAAAGGTGGCAGAACGCTGGAGTTCCTCTCGACGTTCCTGTTGAGAGGGCCTCCTCTTGAGATGCGACGGGAACGCCGGGAACTCTTTCCCGACGAAGCAGGGAAAGGATCCCTCATCTCGAGCTACGAGGCGGGGAAACGGGCCTCCTCTGGATGTGGGCGGGACCCTCGTGATTCCTCTCGAGTGGAGACGGGTATGTCGGGGAACTTCTTGATTTGCACCAAGGGTGTGAAGGACCCTTTCGAAGTTCCAGAGGTGAGGTGTGATCAGCCTCGAGACGCCTCAGCGGAAATGGGCCTCATCTCGCCTGGAGGGGAGAACCTCCTGGATTTTCTCGAGTTGCGGCAGGTCTTCTCGAGTTACGACGGGGACCTCAGGGACCCGCTCTGGTGGCCTCAGGAAAGGCCAGTCCCCATGCGAGCTGCTAGGGGACCTCTCGGGATTCCTCTCCCGTCCATGCCGGGGCCTCAGTCCTTGTGTGGAGTCGGGGCCGGAACCTGAGGATTCCTCTCCAGTGTTGCCATGGATCTTGGGGTGCTTCTGAGTCTCCCCAGGGGAGTCAGGCCTCGTCTCGAGTGGGGGCATGCACGTGCGCTTTCCTCGCGAGCTACAGCAGTAGTGTCACTCTTCCTGTCACGTGGATCAAGGGATCTGTGGCTTTCCCTCGAGGCTGTCCCTCGAGGCTTTCCCACGAGGCTTTCCCACAGGGCTGTGCCACGTGCCACCTTGGTGTGAGTCGATCCTCGGCGTGAAAGACGAGCCGGTGAAGGGAAAAGAGGTTCCTCTGGAATGGACTGAGACATCTGGGGACTCTTGGAAATGTGGCAGAACGCTGGAGTTCCTCTCGACGTTCCTGTTGAGAGGGCCTCCTCTTCAGATGCGACGGGAACGCCCGGAACTCTTTCCCGACGAAGCAGGGAAAGGATCCCTCATCTCGAGCTACGAGGCGGAAACGGGCCTCCTCTGGATGTGGGCGGGACCCTCGTGATTCCTCTCGAGTGGAGACGGGTATGTCGGGGAACTTCTTGATTTGCACCAAGGGTGTGAAGGAGCCTTTCGAAGTTCCAGAGGGGAGGTGTGATCAGCCTCGAGACGCCTCAGCGGAAATGGGCCTCATCTCTCCTGGAGGGGAGAACCTCCTGGATTTTCTCGAGTTGCGGCAGGTCTTCTCGAGTTACGACGGGGACCTCAGGGACTCGCTCTGGTGGCCTCAGGAAAGGCCAGTCCCCATGCGAGTTGCTAGGGGACCTCTCGGGATTCCTCTCCCGTCCATGCCGGGGCCTCAGTCCTTGTGTGGAGTCGGGGCCGGAACCTGAGGATTCCTCTCCAGTGTTGCCATGGATCTTGGGGTGCTTCTGAGTCTCCCCAGGGGAGTCAGGCCTCGTCTCGAGTGGGGGCATGCACGTGCGCTTTCCTCCCGAGCTGCAGCAGTAGTGTCACGCTTCCTGTCACGTGGATCAAGGGATCTGTGGCTTTCCCTCGAGGCTGTCCCTCGAGGCTTTCCCACGAGGCTTTCCCACAGGGCTGTGCCACGTGCCACCTTGGTGTGAGTCGATCCTCGGCGTGAAAGACGAGCCGGTGAAGGGAAAAGAGGTTCCTCTGGAATGGACTGAGACATCTGGGGACTCCTGGAAAGGTGGCAGAACGCTGGAGTTCCTCTCGACGTTCCTGTTGAGAGGGCCTCCTCTTGAGATGCGACGGGAACGCCGGGAACTCTTTCCCGACGAAGCAGGGAAAGGATCCCTCATCTCGAGCTACGAGGCGGAAACGGGCCTCCTCTGGATGTGGGCGGGACCCTCGTGATTCCTCTCGAGTGGAGACGGGTATGTCGGGGAACTTCTTGATTTGCACCAAGGGTGTGAAGGAGCCTTTCGAAGTTCCAGAGGGGAGGTGTGATCAGCCTCGAGACGCCTCAGCGGAAATGGGCCTCATCTCGCCTGGAGGGGAGAACCTCCTGGATTTTCTCGAGTTGTGGCAGGTCTTCTCGAGTTACGACGGGGACCTCAGGGGCCGCTCTGGTGGCCTCAGGAAAGGCCAGTCCCCATGCGAGCTGCTAGGGGACCTCTCGGGATTCCTCTCCCGTCCATGCCGGGGCCTCAGTCCTTGTGTGGAGTCAGGGCTGGAACCTGAGGATTCCTCTCCAGTGTTGCCATGGATCTTGGGGTGCTTCTGAGTCTCCCCAGGGGAGTCAGGCCTCGTCTCGAGTGGGGGCATGCACGTGCGCTTTCCTCCCGAGCTGCAGCAGTAGTGTCACGCTTCCTGTCACGTGGATCAAGGGATCTGTGGCTTTCCCTCGAGGCTGTCCCTCGAGGTTTCCCACGAGGCTTTCCCACAGGGCTGTGCCACGTGCCACCTTGGTGTGAGTCGATCCTCGGCGTGAAAGACGAGCCGGTGAAGGGAAAAGAGGTTCCTCTGGAATGGACTGAGACATCTGGGGGACTCTAGGAATGGTGACACGTCCCTGGAGTTCCTCTCGCCGTTCCTGTTGAGAGGGCCTCCTCTTCAGATGCGACGGGAACGCCGGGAACTCTTTCCCGACGAAGCAGGGAAAGGATCCCTCATCTCGAGCTACGAGACGGAAACGGGGCTCCTCTGGATGTGGGCGGGACACTCGTGATTCCTCTCGAGTGGAAACGGGTATGTCGGGGAACTTCTTGATTTGCACCAAGGGTGTGAAGGAGCCTTTCGAAGTTCCAGAGGTGAGGTGTGATCAGCCTCGAGACGCCTCAGCGGAAATGGGACTCATCTCTCCTGGAGGGGAGAACCTCCTGGATTTTCTCGAGTTGCGGCAGGTCTTCTCGAGTTACGACGGGGACCTCAGGGACCCGCTCTGGTGGCCTCAGGAAAGGCCAGTCCCCATGCGAGTTGCTAGGGGACCTCTCGGGATTCCTCTCCCGTCCATGCCGGGGCCTCAGTCCTTGTGTGGAGTCGGGGCCGGAACCTGAGGATTCCTCTCCAGTGTTGCCATGGATCTTGGGGTGCTTCTGAGTCTCCCCAGGGGAGTCAGGCCTCGTCTCAAGTGGGGGCATGCACGTGCGCTTTCCTCCCGAGCTACAGCAGTAGTGTCACGCTTCCTGTCACGTGGATCAAGGGATCTGTGGCTTTCCCTCGAGGCTGTCCCTCGAGGCTTTCCCACGAGGCTTTCCCACAGGGCTGTGCCACGTGCCACCTTGGTGTGAGTCGATCCTCGGCGTGAAAGACGAGCCGGTGAAGGGAAAAGAGGTTCCTCTGGAATGGACTGAGACATCTGGGGACTCTTGGAAATGTGGCAGAACGCTGGAGTTCCTCTCGACGTTCCTGTTGAGAGGGCCTCCTCTTGAGATGCGACGGGAACGCCGGGAACTCTTTCCCGACGAAGCAGGGAAAGGATCCCTCATCTCGAGCTACGAGGCGGAAACGGGCCTCCTCTGGATGTGGGCGGGACCCTCGTGATTCCTCTCGAGTGGAGACGGGTATGTCGGGGAACTTCTTGATTTGCACCAAGGGTGTGAAGGAGCCTTTCGAAGTTCCAGAGGGGAGGTGTGATCAGCCTCGAGACGCCTCAGCGGAAATGGGCCTCATCTCGCCTGGAGGGGAGAACCTCCTGGATTTTCTCGAGTTGCGGCAGGTCTTCTCGAGTTACGACGGGGACCTCAGGGACCCGCTCTGGTGGCCTCAGGAAAGGCCAGTCCCCATGCGAGCTGCTAGGGGACCTCTCGGGATTCCTCTCCCGTCCATGCCGGGGCCTCAGTCCTTGTGTGGAGTCGGGGCCGGAACCTGAGGATTCCTCTCCAGTGTTGCCATGGATCTTGGGGTGCTTCTGAGTCTCCCCAGGGGAGTCAGGCCTCGTCTCGAGTGGGGGCATGCACGTGCGCTTTCCTCCCGAGCTGCAGCAGTAGTGTCACGCTTCCTGTCACGTGGATCAAGGGATCTGTGGCTTTCCCTCGAGGCTGTCCCTCGAGGCTTTCCCACGAGGCTTTCCCACAGGGCTGTGCCACGTGCCACCTTGGTGTGAGTCGATCCTCGGCGTGAAAGACGAGCCGGTGAAGGGAAAAGAGGTTCCTCTGGAATGGACTGAGACATCTGGGGGACTCTAGGAATGGTGACACGACCCTGGAGTTCCTCACGCCGTTCCTGTTGAGAGGGCCTCCTCTTCAGATGCGACGGGAACGCCGGGAACTCTTTCCCGACGAAGCAGGAAAGGATCCCTCATCTCGAACTACGAGGCGGAAACGGGGCTCCTCTGGATGTGGGCGGGACCCTCGTGATTCCTCTCGAGTGGAGACGGGTATGTCGGGGAACTTCTTGATTCGCACCAAGGGTGTGAAGGAGCCTTTCGAAGTTCCAGAGGTGAGGTGTGATCAGCCTCGAGACGCCTCAGCGGAAATGGGCCTCATCTCTCCTGGAGGGGAGAACCTCCTGGATTTTCTCGAGTTGCGGCAGGTCTTCTCGAGTTACGACGGGGACCTCAGGGACCCGCTCTGGTGGCCTCAGGAAAGGCCAGTCCCCATGCGAGTTGCTAGGGGACCTCTCGGGATTCCTCTCCCCTCCATGCCGGGGCCTCAGTCCTTGTGTGGAGTCGGGGCGGGAACCTGAGGATTCCTCTCCAGTGTTGCCATGGATCTTGGGGTGCTTCTGAGTCTCCCCAGGGGAGTCAGGCCTCGTCTCGAGTGGGGGCATGCACGTGCGCTTTCCTCCCGAGCTGCAGCAGTAGTGTCACGCTTCCTGTCACGTGGATCAAGGGATCTGTGGCTTTCCCTCGAGGCTGTCCCTCGAGGCTTTCCCACGAGGCTTTCCCACAGGGCTGTGCCACGTGCCACCTTGGTGTGAGTCGATGCTCGGCGTGAAAGACGAGCCGGTGAAGGGAAAAGAGGTTCCTCTGGAATGGACTGAGACATCTGGGGGACTCTAGGAATGGTGACACGACCCTGGAGTTCCTCTCGCCGTTCCTGTTGAGAGGGCCTCCTCTTCAGATGCGACGGGAACGCCGGGAACTCTTTCCCGACGAAGCAGGGAAAGGATCCCTCATCTCGAGCTACGAGGCGGAAACGGGGCTCCTCTGGATGTGGGCGGGACCCTCGTGATTCCTCTCGAGTGGAGACGGGTATGTCGGGGAACTTCTTGATTCGCACCAAGGGTGTGAAGGAGCCTTTCGAAGTTCCAGAGGTGAGGTGTGATCAGCCTCGAGACGCCTCAGCGGAAATGGGCCTCATCTCTCCTGGAGGGGAGAACCTCCTGGATTTTCTCGAGTTGCGGCAGGTCTTCTCGAGTTACGACGGGGACCTCAGGGACCCGCTCTGGTGGCCTCAGGGAAGGCTAGTCCCCATGCGAGTTGCTAGGGGACCTCTCGGGATTCCTCTCCCCTCCATGCCGGGGCCTCAGTCCTTGTGTGGAGTCGGGGCGGGAACCTGAGGTTTCCTCTCCAGTGTTGCCATGGATCTTGGGGTGCTTCTGAGTCTCCCCAGGGGAGTCAGGCCTCGTCTTGAGTGGGGGCATATACGTGCGCTTTCCTCCCGAGCTGCAGCAGTAGTGTTACGCTTCCTGTCAGGTGGATCAAGGGATCTGTGGCTTTCCCTCGAGGCTGTCCCTCGAGGCTTTCCCACGAGGCTTTCCCACAGGGCTGTGCCACGTGCCACCTTGGTGTGTGTCGATCCTCGGCGTGAAAGACGAGCCGGTGAAGGGAAAAGAGGTTCCTCTGGAATGGACTGAGACATCTGGGGGACTCTTGGAATGGTGGCACGACCCTGGAGTTCCTCTCGCCGTTCCTGTTGAGAGGGCCTCCTCTTGAGATGCGAAGGGAACGCCGGGAACTCTTTCCCGACGAAGCAGGTAAAGGATCCCTCATCTCGAGCTACGAGGCGGAAACGGGGCTCCTCTGGATGTGGGCGGGACCCTCGTGATTCCTCTCGAGTGGAGACGGGTATGTCGGGGAACTTCTTGATTTGCACCAAGGGTGTGAAAGACCCTTTCGAAGTTCCAGAGGGGAGGTGTGATCAGCCTAGTCGAGACGCCTCAGCGGAAATGGGCCTCATCTCGCCTGGAGGGGAGAACCTCCTGGATTTTCTCGAGTTGCGGCAGGTCTTCTCGAGTTACGACGGGGACCTCAGGGCCCCGCTCTGGTGGCCTCAGGAAAGGCCAGTCCCCATGCGAGCTTCTAGGGGACCTCTCGGGATTCCTCTCCCGTCCATGCCGGGGCCTCAGTCCTTGTGTGGAGTCGGGGCTGGAACCTGAGGATTCCTCTCCAGTGTTGCCATGGATCTTGGGGTGCTTCTGAGTCTCCCCAGGGGAGTCAGGCCTCGTCTCGAGTGGGGGCATGCACGTGCGCTTTCCTCCCGAGCTGCAGCAGTAGTGTCACGCTTCCTGTCACGTGGATCAAGGGATCTGTGGCTTTCCCTCGAGGCTGTCCCTCGAGGCTTTCCCACGAGGCTTTCCCACAGGGCTGTGCCACGTGCCACCTTGGTGTGAGTCGATCCTCGGCGTGAAAGACGAGCCGGTGAAGGGAAAAGAGGTTCCTCTGGAATGGACTGAGACATCTGGGGGACTCTTGGAATGGTGGCACGACCCTGGAGTTCCTCTCGCCGTTCCTGTTGAGAGGGCCTCCTCTTGAGATGCGACGGGAATGCCGGGAACTCTTTCCCGACGAAGCAGGGAAAGGATCCCTCATCTCGAGCTACGAGGCGGAAACGGGGCTCCTCTGGATGTGGGCGGGACCCTCGTGATTCCTCTCGAGTGGAGACGGGTATGTCGGGGAACTTCTTGATTTGCACCAAGGGTGTGAAGGAGCCTTTCGAAGTTCCAGAGGGGAGGTGTGATCAGCCTCGAGACGCCTCAGCGGAAATGGGCCTCATCTCGCCTGGAGGGGATAACCTCTTGGATTTTCTCGAGTTGCGAAAGGTCTTCTCGAGTTACGACGGGGACCTCAGGGACCCGCTCTGGTGGCCTCAGGAAAGGCCAGTCCCCATGCGAGCTGCTAGGGGACCTCTCGGGATTCCTCTCCCGTCCATGCCGGGGCCTCAGTCCTTGTGTGGAGTCGGGGCCGGAACCTGAGGATTCCTCTCCAGTGTTGCCATGGATCTTGGGGTGCTTCTGAGTCTCCCCAGGGGGAGTCAGGCCTCGTCTCGAGTGGGGGCATGCACGTGCGCTTTCCTCCCGAGCTGCAGCAGTAGTGTCACGCTTCCTGTCACGTGGATCAAGGGATCTGTGGCTTTCCCTCGAGGCTGTCCCTCGAAGCTTTCCCACGAGGCTTTCCCACAGGGCTGTGCCACGTGCCACCTTGGTGTGAGTCGATCCTCGGCGTGAAAGACGAGCCGGTGAAGGGAAAAGAGGTTCCTCTGGAATGGACTGAGACATCTGGGGGACTCTTGGAATGGTGGCACGACCCTGGAGTTCCTCTCGCCGTTCCTGTTGAGAGGGCCTCCTCTTGAGATGCGACGGGAATGCCGGGAACTCTTTCCCGACGAAGCAGGGAAAGGATCCCTCATCTCGAGCTACGAGGCGGAAACGGGGCTCCTCTGGATGTGGGCGGGACCCTCGTGATTCCTCTCGAGTGGAGACGGCTATGTCGGGGAACTTCTTGATTTGCACCAAGGGTGTGAAGGAGCCTTTCAAAGTTCCAGAGGTGAGGTGTAATCAGCCTTGTCGAGACGCCTCAGCGGAAATGGGCCTCACTCGCCTGGAGGAGAGAACCTCCTGGATTTTCTCGAGTTGCGGCAGGTCTTCTCGAGTTACGACGGGGACCTCAGGCACCCGCTCTGGTGGCCTCAGGAAAGGCCAGTCCCCATGCGAGTTGCTAGGGGACCTCTCGGGATTCCTCTCCCGTCCATGCCGGGGCCTCAGTCCTTGTGTTGGGTCGGGGCCGGAACTTGAGGATTCCTCTCCAGTGTTGCCATGGATCTTGGGGTGCTTCTGAGTCTGCCCAGGGGAGTCAGGCCTCGTCTCGAGTGGGGGCATGCACGTACGCTTTCCTCCCGAGCTGCAGCAGTAGTGTCACGCTTCCTGTCACGTGGATCAAGGGATCTGTGGCTTTCCCTCCAGGCTGTCCCTCGAGGCTTTCCCACGAGGCTTTCCCACAGGGCTGTGCCTCGTGCCACCTTGGTGTGAGTTGATCCTCGGCCTGAAAGACGAGCCGGTGAAGGGAAAAGAGGTTCCTCTGGAATGGACTGAGACATCTGGGGGACTCTTGGAATGGTGGCACGACCCTGGAGCTCCTCTCGCCGTTCCTGTTGAGAGGGCCTCCTCTTGAGATGCGACGGGAACGCCAGGAACTCTTTCCCGATGAAACAGGGAAAGGATCCCTCATCTCGAGCTACGAGGCGGAAACGGGGCTCCTCTGGATGTGGGCGGGACCCTCGTGATTCCTCTCGAGTG
Organism: Budorcas taxicolor; assembly: GCF_023091745.1. Classification (NCBI taxonomy): domain Eukaryota; kingdom Metazoa; phylum Chordata; class Mammalia; order Artiodactyla; family Bovidae; genus Budorcas; species Budorcas taxicolor. The sequence goes on along the minus strand of NW_026291642.1, from coordinate 703,145 downwards.
GAGACGGGTATGTCGGGGAACTTCTTGATTTGCACCAAGGGTGTGAAGGACCCTTTCGAAGTTCGAGAGGTGAGGTGTGATCAGCCTCGAGACCCCTCAGCGGAAATGGGCCTCATCTCGCCTGGAGGGGAGAAACTTCTGGATTTTCTCGAGTTGCGGCAGGTCTTCTCGAGTTACGACGGGGACCTCAGGGACCCGCTCTGGTGGCCTCAGGAAAGGCCAGTCCCCATGCAAGCTGCTAGGGGACCTCTCTGGATTCCTCTCCCGTCCATCCCGGGCCTCAGTCCTTGTGTGGAGTCGGGGCCGGAACCTGAGGATTCCTCTCCAGTGTTGCCATGGATCTTGGGGTGCTTCTGAGTCTCCCCAGGGGAGTCAGGCCTCGTCTCGAGTGGGGGCATGCACGTGCGCTTTCCTCCCGAGCTGCAGCAGTAGTGTCACGCTTCCTGTCACGTGGATCAAGGGATCTGTGGCTTTCCCTCGAGGCTGTCCCTCGAGGCTTTCCCATGAGGCTTTCCCACAGGGCTGTGCCACGTGCCACCTTGGTGTGAGTCGATCCTCGCCGTGAAAGACGAGCCGGTGAAGGGAGAAGAGGTTCCTCTGGAATGGACTGAGACATCTGGGGGACTCTTGGAATGGTGGCACGACCCTGGAGTTCCTCTCGCCGTTCCTGTTGAGAGGGCCTCCTCTTGAGATGCGACGGGAATGCCGGGAACTCTTTCCCGACATAGCAGGGAAAGGATCCCTCATCTCGAGCTACGAGGCGGAAACGGGGCTCCTATGGATGTGGGCGGGACCCTCGTGATTCCTCTCGAGTGGAGACGGGTATGTCGGGGAACTTCTTGATTTGCACCAAGGGTGTGAAGGACCCTTTCGAAGTTCCAGAGGGGAGGTGTGATCAGCCTCGAGACGCCTCAGTGGAAATGGGCCTCATCTCGCCTGGAGGGGAGAACCTCCTGGATTTTCTCGAGTTGCGGCAGGTCTTCTCGAGTTACGACGGGGACCTCAGGGACCCGCTCTGGTGGCCTCAGGAAAGGCCAGTCCCCATGCGAGTTGCTAGGGGACCTCTCGGGATTCCTCTCCCGTCCATGCCGGGGCCTCAGTCCTTGTGTGGAGTCGGGGCCGGAACCTGAGGATTCCTCTCCAGTGTTGCCATGGATCTTGGGGTGCTTCTGAGTCTCCCCAGGGGAGTCAGGCCTCGTCTCGAGTGGGGGCATGCACGTGCGCTTTCCTCCCGAGCTGCAGCAGTAGTGTCACGCTTCCTGTCACGTGGATCAAGGGATCTGTGGCTTTCCCTCGAGGCTGTCCCTCGAGGCTTTCCCACGAGGCTTTCCCACAGGGCTGTGCCACGTGCCACCTTGGTGTGAGTCGATCCTCGGCGTGAAAGACGAGCCGGTGAAGGGAGAAGAGGTTCCTCTGGAATGGACTGAGACATCTGGGGGACTCTTGGAATGGTGGCACGACCCTGGAGTTCCTCTCGCCGTTCCTGTTGAGAGGGCCTCCTCTTGAGATGCGACGGGAACGCCGGGAACTCTTTCCCGACGAAGCAGGGAAAGGATCCCTCATCTCGAGCTACGAGGCGGAAACGGGGCTCCTATGGATGTGGGCGGGACCCTCGTGATTCCTCTCGAGTGGAGACGGGTATGTCGGGGAACTTCTTGATTTGCACCAAGGGTGTGAAGGACCCTTTCGAAGTTCCAGAGGGGAGGTGTGATCAGCCTTGAGACGCCTCAGTGGAAATGGGCCTCATCTCGCCTGGAGGGGAGAACCTCCTGGATTTTCTCGAGTTGCGGCAGGTCTTCTCGAGTTACGACGGGGACCTCAGGGACCCGCTCTGGTGGCCTCAGGAAAGGCCAGTCCCCATGCGAGTTGCTAGGGGACCTCTCGGGATTCCTCTCCCGTCCATGCCGGGGACTCAGTCCTTGTGTGGAGTCGGGGCCGGAACCTGAGGATTCCTCTCCAGTGTTGCCATGGATCTTGGGGTGCTTCTGAGTCTCCCCAGGGGAGTCAGGCGTCGTCTCGAGTGGGGGCATGCACGTGCGCTTTCCTCCCGAGCTGCAGCAGTAGTGTCACGCTTCCTGTCACGTGGATCAAGGGATCTGTGGCTTTCCCTCGAGGCTGTCCCTCGAGGCTTTCCCACGAGGCTTTCCCACAGGGCTGTGCCACGTGCCACCTTGGTGTGAGTCGATCCTCGGCGTGAAAGACGAGCCAGTGAAGGGAGAAGAGGTTCCTCTGGAATGGACTGAGACATCTGGGGGACTCTTGGAATGGTGGCACGACCGTGGAGTTCCTCTCGCCGTTCCTGTTGAGAGGGCCTCCTCTTGAGATGCGACGGGAACGCCGGGAACTCTTTCCCGACGAAGCAGGGAAAGGATCCCTCATCTCGAGCTACGAGGCGGAAACGGGGCTCCTCTGGATGTGGGCGGGACCCTCGTGATTCCTCTCGAGTGGAGACGGCTATGTCGGGGAACTTCTTGATTTGCACCAAGGGTGTGAAGACCCTTTCGAAGTTCCAGAGGGGAGGTGTGATCAGCCTCGAGACGCCTCAGCGGAAATGGGCCTCATCTCGCCTGGAGGGGAGAACCTCCCGGATTTTCTCGAGTTGCGGCAGGTCTTCTCGAGTTACGACGGGGACCACAGGTACCCGCTCTGGTGGCCTCAGGAAAGGCCAGTCCCCATGCGAGTTGCTAGGGGACCTCTCGGGATTCCTCTCCCGTCAATGCCGGGGCCTCAGTCCTTGTGTGGAGTCGGGGCCGGAACCTGAGGATTCCTCTCCAGTGTTGCCATGGATCTTGGGGTGCTTCTGAGTCTCCCCAGGGGAGTCAGGCCTCGTCTCGAGTGGGGGCATGCACGTGCGCTTTCCTCCCGAGCTGCAGCAGTAGTGTCACGCTTCCTGTCACGTGGATCAAGGGATCTGTGGCTTTCCCTCCAGGCTGTCCCTCGAGGCTTTCCCACGAGGCTTTCCCACAGGGCTGTGCCACGTGCCACCTTGGTGTGAGTCGATCCTCGGCGTGAAAGACGAGCCGGTGAAGGGAAAAGAGGTTCCTCTGGAATGGACTGAGACATCTGGGGACTCCTGGAAAGGTGGCAGAACGCTGGAGTTCCTCTCGACGTTCCTGTTGAGAGGGCCTCCTCTTGAGATGCGACGGGAACGCCGGGAAATCTTTCCCGACGAAGCAGGGAAAGGATCCCTCATCTCGAGCTACGAGGCGAAAACGGGGCTCCTCTGGATGTGGGCGGGACCCTCGTGATTCCTCTCGAGTGGAGACGGCTATGTCGGGGAACTTCTTGATTTGCAACAAGGGTGTGAAGGACCCTTTCGAAGTTCCAGAGGGGAGGTGTGATCAGCCTCGAGATGCCTCAGCGGAAATGGGCCTCATCTCGCCTGGAGGGGAGAACCTCCTGGATTTTCTCGAGTTGCGGCAGGTCTTCTCGAGTTACGACGGGGACCTCAGGGACCCGCTCTGGTGGCCTCAGGAAAGGCCAGTCCCCATGCGAGTTGCTAGGGGACCTCTCGGGATTCCTCTCCCGCCCATGCTGGGGCCTCAGTCCTTGTGTGGAATCGGGGCCGGAACCTGAGGATTCCTCTCCAGTGTTGCCATGGATCTTCGGGTGCTTCTGAGTCTCCCCAGGGGAGTCAGGCGTCGTCTCGAGTGGGGGCATGCACGTGCGCTTTCCTCCCGAGCTGCAGCAGTAGTGTCACGCTTCCTGTCACGTGGATCAAGGGATCTGTGGCTTTCCCTCGAGGCTGTCCCTCGAGGCTTTCCCACGAGGCTTTCCCACAGGGCTGTGCCACGTGCCACCTTGGTGTGAGTCGATCCTCGGCGTGAAAGACGAGCCAGTGAAGGGAAAAGAGGTACCTCTGGAATGTACTGAGACATCTGGGGGACTCTTGGAATGGCGGCACGACCCTGGAGTTCCTCTCGCCGTTCCTGTTGAGAGGGCCTCCTCTTGAGATGCGACGGGAACGCCGGGAACTCTTTCCCGACGAAGCAGGGAAAGGATCCGTCATCTCGAGCTACGAGGCGGAAACGGGGCTCCTCTGGATGTGGGCGGGACCCTCGTGATTCCTCTCGAGTGGAGACGGGTATGTGGGGGAACTTCTTGATTTGCACCAAGGGTGTGAAGGAGCCTTTCGAAATTCCAGAGGGGAGGTGTGATCAGCCTCGAGACGCCTCAGCGGAAATGGGCCTCATCTCGCCTGGAGGGGATAACCTCTTGGATTTTCTCGAGTTGCGGCAGGTCTTCACGAGTTATGACGGGGACCTCAGGGACCCGCTCTGGTGGCCTCAGGAAAGGCCAGTCCCCATGCGAGCTGCTAGGGGACCTCTCGGGATTCCTCTCCCGCCCATGCCGGGGCCTCAGTCCTTGTGTGGAGTCGGGGCCGGAACCTGAGGATTCCTCCCCAGTGTTGCCATGGATCTTGGGGTGCTTCTGAGTCTCCCCAGGGGAGTCAGGCCTCGTCTCGAGTGGGGGCATGCACGTGCGCTTTCCTCCCGAGCTGCAGCAGTAGTGTCACGCTTCCTGTCACGTGGATCAAGGGATCTGTGGCTTTCCCCCGAGGCTGTCCCTCGATGCTTTCCCACGAGGCTTTCCCACAGGGCTGTGCCACGAGCCACCTTGGTGTGAGTCGATCCTCGGCGTGAAAGACGAGCCGGTGAAGGGAAAAGAGGTTCCTCTGGAATGGACTGAGACATCTGGGCACTCTTGGAAAGGTGGCACAACGCTGGAGTTCCTCTCGACGTTCCTGTTGAGAGGGCCTCCTCTTGAGATGCGACGGGAACGCCGGGAAATCTTTCCCGACGAAGCAGGGAAAGGATCCCTCATCTCGAGCTACGAGGCGAAAACGGGGCTCCTCTGGATGTGGGCGGGACCCTCGTGATTCCTCTCGAGTGGAGACGGCTATGTCGGGGAACTTCTTGATTTGCACCAAGGGTGTGAAGGACCCTTTCGAAGTTCCAGAGGGGAGGTGTGATCTGCCTCGAGATGCCTCAGCGGAAATGGGCCTCATCTCGCCTGGAGGGGAGAACCTCCTGGATTTTCTCGAGTTGCGGCAGGTCTTCTCGAGTTACGACGGGGACCTCAGGGACCCGCTCTGGTGGCCTCAGGAAAGGCCAGTCCCCATGCGAGTTGCTAGGGGACCTCTCGGGATTCCTCTCCCGCCCATGCCGGGGCCTCAGTCCTTGTGTGGAGTCGGGGCCGGAACCTGAGGATTCCTCTCCAGTGTTGCCATGGATCTTCGGGTGCTTCTGAGTCTCCCCAGGGGAGTCAGGCGTCGTCTCGAGTGGGGGCATGCACGTGCGCTTTCCTCCCGAGCTGCAGCAGTAGTGTCACGCTTCCTGTCACGTGGATCAAGGGATCTGTGGCTTTCCCTCGAGGCTGTCCCTCGAGGCTTTCCCACGAGGCTTTCCCACAGGGCTGTGCCACGTGCCACCTTGGTGTGAGTCGATCCTCGGCGTGAAAGACGAGCCGGTGAAGGGAAAAGAGGTTCCTCTGGAATGGACTGAGACATCTGGGGGACTCTTGGAATGGTGGCACGACCCTGGAGTTCCTCTCGCCGTTCCTGTTGAGAGGGCCTCCTCTTGAGATGCGACGGGAACGCCGGGAACTCTTTCCCGACGAAGCAGGGAAAGGATCCCACATCTCGAGCTACGAGGCGGAACCTGGGCTCCTCTGGATGTGGGCGGGACCCTCGTGATTCCTCTCGAGTGGAGACGGCTATGTCGGGGAACTTCTTGATTTGCACCAAGGGTGTGAAGGACCCTTTCGAAGTTCCAGAGGTGAGGTGTGATCAGCCTCGAGACGCCTCAGCGGAAATGGGCCTCATCTCGCCTGGAGGGGAGAACCTCCCGGATTTTCTCGAGTTGCGGCAGGTCTTCTCGAGTTACGACGGGGACCACAGGTACCCGCTCTGGTGGCCTCAGGAAAGGCCAGTCCCCATGCGAGTTGCTAGGGGACCTCTCGGGATTCCTCTCCCGTCAATGCCGGGGCCTCAGTCCTTGTGTGGAGTCGGGGCCGGAACCTCAGGATTCCTCTCCAGTGTTGCCATGGATCTTGGGGTGCTTCTGAGTCTCCCCAGGGGAGTCAGGCCTCGTCTCGAGTGGGGGCATGCACGTGCGCTTTCCTCCCGAGCTGCAGCAGTAGTGTCACGCTTCCTGTCAGGTGGATCAAGGGATCTGTGGCTTTCCCTCGAGGCTGTCCCTCGAGGCTTTCCCACGAGGCTTTCCCACAGGGCTGTGCCACGTGCCACCTTGGTGTGAGTCGATCCTCGGCGTGAAAGACGAGCCAGTGAAGGGAAAAGAGGTACCTCTGTAATGGACTGAGACATCTGGGGGACTCTTGGAATGGTGGCACGACCCTGGAGTTCCTCTCGCCGTTCCTGTTGAGAGGGCCTCCTCTTGAGATGCGACGGGAACGCCGGGAACTCTTTCCCGACGAAGCAGGGAAAGGATCCCTCATCTCGAGCTACGAGGCGGAAACGGGGCTCCTCTGGATGTGGGCGGGACCCTCGTGATTCCTCTCGAGTGGAGACGGGTATGTGGGGGAACTTCTTGATTTGCACCAAGGGTGTGAAGGAGCCTTTCGAAATTCCAGAGGGGAGGTGTGATCAGCCTCGAGACGCCTCAGCGGAAATGGGCCTCATCTCGCCTGGAGGGGATAACCTCTTGGATTTTCTCGAGTTGCGGCAGGTCTTCACGAGTTATGACGGGGACCTCAGGGACCCGCTCTGGTGGCCTCAGGAAAGGCCAGTCCCCATGCGAGCTGCTAGGGGACCTCTCGGGATTCCTCTCCCGCCCATGCCGGGGCCTCAGTCCTTGTGTGGAGTCGGGGCCGGAACCTGAGGATTCCTCCCCAGTGTTGCCATGGATCTTGGGGTGCTTCTGAGTCTCCCCAGGGGAGTCAGGCCTCGTCTCGAGTGGGGGCATGCACGTGCGCTTTCCTCCCGAGCTGCAGCAGTAGTGTCACGCTTCCTGTCACGTGGATCAAGGGATCTGTGGCTTTCCCCCGAGGCTGTCCCTCGATGCTTTCCCACGAGGCTTTCCCACAGGGCTGTGCCACGTGCCACCTTGGTGTGAGTCGATCCTCGGCGTGAAAGACGAGCCGGTGAAGGGAAAAGAGGTTCCTCTGGAATGGACTGAGACATCTGGGGACTCTTGGAAAGGTGGCACAACGCTGGAGTTCCTCTCGACGTTCCTGTTGAGAGGGCCTCCTCTTGAGATGCGACGGGAACGCCGGGAACTCTTTCCCGACGAAGCAGGGAAAGGATCCCTCATCTCGAGCTACGAGGCGAAAACGGGGCTCCTCTGGATGTGGGCGGGACCCTCGTGATTCCTCTCGAGTGGAGACGGCTATGTCGGGGAACTTCTTGATTTGCACCAAGGGTGTGAAGGACCCTTTCGAAGTTCCAGAGGGGAGGTGTGATCAGCCTCGAGACGCCTCAGCGGAAATGGGCCTCATCTCGCCTGGAGGGGAGAACCTCCTGGATTTTCTCCAGTTGCGGCAGGTCTTCTCGAGTTACGACGGGGACCTCAGGGACCCGCTCTGATGGCCTCAGGAAAGGCCAGTCCCCATGCGAGTTGCTAGGGGACCTCTCGGGATTCCTCTCCCGCCCATGCCGGGGCCTCAGTCCTTGTGTGGAGTCGGGGCCGGAACCTGAGGATTCCTCTCCAGTGTTGCCATGGATCTTGTGGTGCTTCTGAGTCTCCCCAGGGGAGTCAGGCCTCATCTCGAGTGGGGGCATGCTCGTGCGCTTTCCTCCCGAGCTGCAGCAGTAGTGTCCCGCTTCCTGTCACGTGGATCAAGGGATCTGTGGCTTTCCCTCGAGGCTGTACCTCGAGGCTTTCCCACGTGGCTTTCCCACAGAGCTGTGCCACGTGCCACCTTGGTGTGAGTCGATCCTCGGCGTGAAAGACGAGCCGGTGAAGGGAAAAGAGGTTCCTCTGGAATGGACTGAGACATCTGGGGGACTCTTGGAATGGTGGCACGACCCTGGAGTTCCTCTCGCCGTTCCTGTTGAGAGGGCCTCCTCTTGAGATTTGACGGGAACGCCGGGAAATCTTTCCCGACGAAGCAGAGAAAGGATCCCTCATCTCGAGCTATGAGGCGGAAACGGGGCTCCTCTGGATGTGGGCGGGACCCTCGTGATTCCTCTCGAGTGGAGACGGGTATGTCGGGGAACTTCTTTATTTGCACCAAGGGTGTGAATGACCCTATCGAAGTTCCAGAGGGGAGGTGTGATCAGCCTCGAGACGCCTCAGCGGAAATGGGCCTCATCTCGCCTGGAGGGGAGAACTTCCTGGATTTTCTCGAGTTGCGGCAGGTCTTCTCGAGTTACGACGGGGACCTCAGGGACCCGCTCTGGTGGCCTCAGGAAAGGCCAGTCCCCATGCGAGTTGCTAGGGGACCTCTCGGGATTCCTCTCCCGCCCATGCCGGGGCCTCAGTCCTTGTGTGGAGTCGGGGCCGGAACCTGAGGATTCCTCTCCAGTGTTGCCATGGATCTTCGGGTGCTTCTGAGTCTCCCCAGGGGAGTCAGGCCTCGTCTCGAGTGGGGGCATGCACGTGCGCTTTCCTCCCGAGCTGCAGCAGTAGTGTCCCGCTTCCTGTCACGTGGATCAAGGGATCTGTGGCTTTCCCTCGAGGCTGTCCCTCGAGGCTTTCCCACGAGGCTTTCCCACAGGGCTGTGCCACGTGCCACCTTGGTGTGAGTCGATCCTCGGCGTGAAAGACGAGCCGGTGAAGGGAAAAGAGGTTCCTCTGGAATGGACTGAGACATCTGGGGGACTCTTGGAATGGTGGCACGACCCTGGAGTTCCTCTCGCCGTTCCTGTTGAGAGGGCCTCCTCTTGAGATGCGACGGGAACGCCGGGAACTCTTTCCCGACGAAGCAGGGAAAGGATCCCTCATCTCGAGCTACGAGGCGGAACCTGGGCTCCTCTGGATGTGGGCGGGACCCTCGTGATTCCTCTCGAGTGGAGACGGCTATGTCGGGGAACTTCTTGATTTGCACCAAGGGTGTGAAGGACCCTTTCGAAGTTCCAGAGGTGAGGTGTGATCAGCCTCGAGACGCCTCAGCGGAAATGGGCCTCATCTCGCCTGGAGGGGAGAACCTCCCGGATTTTCTCGAGTTGCGGCAGGTCTTCTCGAGTTACGACGGGGACCACAGGTACCCGCTCTGGTGGCCTCAGGAAAGGCCAGTCCCCATGCGAGTTGCTAGGGGACCTCTCGGGATTCCTCTGCCGTCCATGCCGGGGCCTCAGTCCTTGTGTGGAGTCGGGGCCGGAACCTGAGGATTCCTCTCCAGTGTTGCCATGGATCTTGGGGTGCTTCTGAGTCTCCCCAGGGGAGTCAGGCCTCGTCTCGAGTGGGGGCATGCACGTGCGCTTTCCTCCCGAGCTGCAGCAGTAGTGTCACGCTTCCTGTCAGGTGGATCAAGGGATCTGTGGCTTTCCCTCGAGGCTGTCCCTCGAGGCTTTCCCACGAGGCTTTCCCACAGGGCTGTGCCACGTGCCACCTTGGTGTGAGTCGATCCTCGGCGTGAAAGACGAGCCGGTGAAGGGAAAAGAGGTTCCTCTGGAATGGACTGAGACATCTGGGGGACTCTTGGAATGGTGGCACGACCCTGGAGTTCCTCTCGCCGTTCCTGTTGAGAGGGCCTCCTCTTGAGATGCGACGGGAACGCCGGGAACTCTTTCCCGACGAAGCAGGGAAAGGATCCCTCATCTCGAGCTACGAGGCGGAACCTGGGCTCCTCTGGATGTGGGCGGGACCCTCGTGATTCCTCTCGAGTGGAGACGGCTATGTCGGGGAACTTCTTGATTTGCACCAAGGGTGTGAAGGACCCTTTCGAAGTTCCAGAGGTGAGGTGTGATCAGCCTCGAGACGCCTCAGCGGAAATGGGCCTCATCTCGCCTGGAGGGGAGAACCTCCCGGATTTTCTCGAGTTGCGGCAGGTCTTCTCGAGTTACGACGGGGACCACAGGTACCCGCTCTGGTGGCCTCAGGAAAGGCCAGTCCCCATGCGAGTTGCTAGGGGACCTCTCGGGATTCCTCTCCCGTCCATGCCGGGGCCTCAGTCCTTGTGTGGAGTCGGGGCCGGAACCTGAGGATTCCTCTCCAGTGTTGCCATGGATCTTGGGGTGCTTCTGAGTCTCCCCAGGGGAGTCAGGCCTCGTCTCGAGTGGGGGCATGCACGTGCGCTTTCCTCCCGAGCTGCAGCAGTAGTGTCACGCTTCCTGTCACGTGGATCAAGGGATCTGTGGCTTTCCCCCGAGGCTGTCCCTCGATGCTTTCCCACGAGGCTTTCCCACAGGGCTGTGCCACGAGCCACCTTGGTGTGAGTCGATCCTCGGCGTGAAAGACGAGCCGGTGAAGGGAAAAGAGGTTCCTCTGGAATGGACTGAGACATCTGGGGACTCTTGGAAAGGTGGCACAACGCTGGAGTTCCTCTCGACGTTCCTGTTGAGAGGGCCTCCTCTTGAGATGCGACGGGAACGCCGGGAAATCTTTCCCGACGAAGCAGGGAAAGGATCCCTCATCTCGAGCTACGAGGCGAAAACGGGGCTCCTCTGGATGTGGGCGGGACCCTCGTGATTCCTCTCGAGTGGAGACGGCTATGTCGGGGAACTTCTTGATTTGCACCAAGGGTGTGAAGGACCCTTTCGAAGTTCCAGAGGGGAGGTGTGATCTGCCTCGAGATGCCTCAGCGGAAATGGGCCTCATCTCGCCTGGAGGGGAGAACCTCCTGGATTTTCTCGAGTTGCGGCAGGTCTTCTCGAGTTACGACGGGGACCTCAGGGACCCGCTCTGGTGGCCTCAGGAAAGGCCAGTCCCCATGCGAGTTGCTAGGGGACCTCTCGGGATTCCTCTCCCGCCCATGCCGGGGCCTCAGTCCTTGTGTGGAGTCGGGGCCGGAACCTGAGGATTCCTCTCCAGTGTTGCCATGGATCTTCGGGTGCTTCTGAGTCTCCCCAGGGGAGTCAGGCGTCGTCTCGAGTGGGGGCATGCACGTGCGCTTTCCTCCCGAGCTGCAGCAGTAGTGTCACGCTTCCTGTCACGTGGATCAAGGGATCTGTGGCTTTCCCTCGAGGCTGTCCCTCGAGGCTTTCCCACGAGGCTTTCCCACAGGGCTGTGCCACGTGCCACCTTGGTGTGAGTCGATCCTCGGCGTGAAAGACGAGCCGGTGAAGGGAAAAGAGGTTCCTCTGGAATGGACTGAGACATCTGGGGGACTCTTGGAATGGTGGCACGACCCTGGAGTTCCTCTCGCCGTTCCTGTTGAGAGGGCCTCCTCTTGAGATGCGACGGGAACGCCGGGAACTCTTTCCCGACGAAGCAGGGAAAGGATCCCTCATCTCGAGCTACGAGGCGGAACCTGGGCTCCTCTGGATGTGGGCGGGACCCTCGTGATTCCTCTCGAGTGGAGACGGCTATGTCGGGGAACTTCTTGATTTGCACCAAGGGTGTGAAGGACCCTTTCGAAGTTCCAGAGGTGAGGTGTGATCAGCCTCGAGACGCCTCAGCGGAAATGGGCCTCATCTCGCCTGGAGGGGAGAACCTCCCGGATTTTCTCGAGTTGCGGCAGGTCTTCTCGAGTTACGACGGGGACCACAGGTACCCGCTCTGGTGGCCTCAGGAAAGGCCAGTCCCCATGCGAGTTGCTAGGGGACCTCTCGGGATTCCTCTCCCGTCAATGCCGGGGCCTCAGTCCTTGTGTGGAGTCGTGGCCGGAACCTCAGGATTCCTCTCCAGTGTTGCCATGGATCTTGGGGTGCTTCTGAGTCTCCCCAGGGGAGTCAGGCCTCGTCTCGAGTGGGGGCATGCACGTGCGCTTTCCTCCCGAGCTGCAGCAGTAGTGTCCCGCTTCCTGTCAGGTGGATCAAGGGATCTGTGGCTTTCCCTCGAGGCTGTCCCTCGAGGCTTTCCCACGAGGCTTTCCCACAGGGCTGTGCCACGTGCCACCTTGGTGTGAGTCGATCCTCGGCGTGAAAGACGAGCCAGTGAAGGGAAAAGAGGTACCTCTGTAATGGACTGAGACATCTGGGGGACTCTTGGAATGGTGGCAAGACCCTGGAGTTCCTCTCGCCGTTCCTGTTGAGAGGGCCTCCTCTTGAGATGCGACGGGAACGCCGGGAACTCTTTCCCGACGAAGCAGGGAAAGGATCCCTCATCTCGAGCTACGAGGCGGAAACGGGGCTCCTCTGGATGTGGGCGGGACCCTCGTGATTCCTCTCGAGTGGAGACGGGTATGTGGGGGAACTTCTTGATTTGCACCAAGGGTGTGAAGGAGCCTTTCGAAATTCCAGAGGGGAGGTGTGATCAGCCTCGAGACGCCTCAGCGGAAATGGGCCTCATCTCGCCTGGAGGGGATAACCTCTTGGATTTTCTCGAGTTGCGGCAGGTCTTCACGAGTTATGACGGGGACCTCAGGGACCCGCTCTGGTGGCCTCAGGAAAGTCCAGTCCCCATGCGAGCTGCTAGGGGACCTCTCGGGATTCCTCTCCCGCCCATGCCGGGGCCTCAGTCCTTGTGTGGAGTCGGGGCCGGAACCTGAGGATTCCTCCCCAGTGTTGCCATGGATCTTGGGGTGCTTCTGAGTCTCCCCAGGGGAGTCAGGCCTCGTCTCGAGTGGGGGCATGCACGTGCGCTTTCCTCCCGAGCTGCAGCAGTAGTGTCACGCTTCCTGTCACGTGGATCAAGGGATCTGTGGCTTTCCCCCGAGGCTGTCCCTCGATGCTTTCCCACGAGGCTTTCCCACAGGGCTGTGCCACGTGCCACCTTGGTGTGAGTCGATCCTCGGCGTGAAAGACGAGCCGGTGAAGGGAAAAGAGGTTCCTCTGGAATGGACTGAGACATCTGGGGACTCTTGGAAAGGTGGCACAACGCTGGAGTTCCTCTCGACGTTCCTGTTGAGAGGGCCTCCTCTTGAGATGCGACGGGAACGCCGGGAACTCTTTCCCGACGAAGCAGGGAAAGGATCCCTCATCTCGAGCTACGAGGCGAAAACGGGGCTCCTCTGGATGTGGGCGGGACCCTCGTGATTCCTCTCGAGTGGAGACGGCTATGTCGGGGAACTTCTTGATTTGCACCAAGGGTGTGAAGGACCCTTTCGAAGTTCCAGAGGGGAGGTGTGATCAGCCTCGAGACGCCTCAGCGGAAATGGGCCTCATCTCGCCTGGAGGGGAGAACCTCCTGGATTTTCTCCAGTTGCGGCAGGTCTTCTCGAGTTACGACGGGGACCTCAGGGACCCGCTCTGATGGCCTCAGGAAAGGCCAGTCCCCATGCGAGTTGCTAGGGGACCTCTCGGGATTCCTCTCCCGCCCATGCCGGGGCCTCAGTCCTTGTGTGGAGTCGGGGCCGGAACCTGAGGATTCCTCTCCAGTGTTGCCATGGATCTTGTGGTGCTTCTGAGTCTCCCCAGGGGAGTCAGGCCTCATCTCGAGTGGGGGCATGCTCGTGCGCTTTCCTCCCGAGCTGCAGCAGTAGTGTCCCGCTTCCTGTCACGTGGATCAAGGGATCTGTGGCTTTCCCTCGAGGCTGTACCTCGAGGCTTTCCCACGTGGCTTTCCCACAGAGCTGTGCCACGTGCCACCTTGGTGTGAGTCGATCCTCGGCGTGAAAGACGAGCCGGTGAAGGGAAAAGAGGTTCCTCTGGAATGGACTGAGACATCTGGGGGACTCTTGGAATGGTGGCACGACCCTGGAGTTCCTCTCGCCGTTCCTGTTGAGAGGGCCTCCTCTTGAGATTTGACGGGAACGCCGGGAAATCTTTCCCGACGAAGCAGAGAAAGGATCCCTCATCTCGAGCTATGAGGCGGAAACGGGGCTCCTCTGGATGTGGGCGGGACCCTCGTGATTCCTCTCGAGTGGAGACGGGTATGTCGGGGAACTTCTTTATTTGCACCAAGGGTGTGAATGACCCTATCGAAGTTCCAGAGGGGAGGTGTGATCAGCCTCGAGACGCCTCAGCGGAAATGGGCCTCATCTCGCCTGGAGGGGAGAACTTCCTGGATTTTCTCGAGGTGCGGCAGGTCTTCTCGAGTTACGACGGGGACCTCAGGGACCCGCTCTGGTGGCCTCAGGAAAGGCCAGTCCCCATGCGAGTTGCTAGGGGACCTCTCGGGATTCCTCTCCCGCCCATGCCGGGGCCTCAGTCCTTGTGTGGAGTCGGGGCCGGAACCTGAGGATTCCTCTCCAGTGTTGCCATGGATCTTCGGGTGCTTCTGAGTCTCCCCAGGGGAGTCAGGCCTCGTCTCGAGTGGGGGCATGCACGTGCGCTTTCCTCCCGAGCTGCAGCAGTAGTGTCCCGCTTCCTGTCACGTGGATCAAGGGATCTGTGGCTTTCCCTCGAGGCTGTCCCTCGAGGCTTTCCCACGAGGCTTTCCCACAGGGCTGTGCCACGTGCCACCTTGGTGTGAGTCGATCCTCGGCGTGAAAGACGAGCCGGTGAAGGGAAAAGAGGTTCCTCTGGAATGGACTGAGACATCTGGGGGACTCTTGGAATGGTGGCACGACCCTGGAGTTCCTCTCGCCGTTCCTGTTGAGAGGGCCTCCTCTTGAGATGCGACGGGAACGCCGGGAACTCTTTCCCGACGAAGCAGGGAAAGGATCCCTCATCTCGAGCTACGAGGCGGAACCTGGGCTCCTCTGGATGTGGGCGGGACCCTCGTGATTCCTCTCGAGTGGAGACGGCTATGTCGGGGAACTTCTTGATTTGCACCAAGGGTGTGAAGGACCCTTTCGAAGTTCCAGAGGTGAGGTGTGATCAGCCTCGAGACGCCTCAGCGGAAATGGGCCTCATCTCGCCTGGAGGGGAGAACCTCCCGGATTTTCTCGAGTTGCGGCAGGTCTTCTCGAGTTACGACGGGGACCACAGGTACCCGCTCTGGTGGCCTCAGGAAAGGCCAGTCCCCATGCGAGTTGCTAGGGGACCTCTCGGGATTCCTCTGCCGTCCATGCCGGGGCCTCAGTCCTTGTGTGGAGTCGGGGCCGGAACCTGAGGATTCCTCTCCAGTGTTGCCATGGATCTTGGGGTGCTTCTGAGTCTCCCCAGGGGAGTCAGGCCTCGTCTCGAGTGGGGGCATGCACGTGCGCTTTCCTCCCGAGCTGCAGCAGTAGTGTCACGCTTCCTGTCAGGTGGATCAAGGGATCTGTGGCTTTCCCTCGAGGCTGTCCCTCGAGGCTTTCCCACGAGGCTTTCCCACAGGGCTGTGCCACGTGCCACCTTGGTGTGAGTCGATCCTCGGCGTGAAAGACGAGCCGGTGAAGGGAAAAGAGGTTCCTCTGGAATGGACTGAGACATCTGGGGGACTCTTGGAATGGTGGCACGACCCTGGAGTTCCTCTCGCCGTTCCTGTTGAGAGGGCCTCCTCTTGAGATGCGACGGGAACGCCGGGAACTCTTTCCCGACGAAGCAGGGAAAGGATCCCTCATCTCGAGCTACGAGGCGGAACCTGGGCTCCTCTGGATGTGGGCGGGACCCTCGTGATTCCTCTCGAGTGGAGACGGCTATGTCGGGGAACTTCTTGATTTGCACCAAGGGTGTGAAGGACCCTTTCGAAGTTCCAGAGGTGAGGTGTGATCAGCCTCGAGACGCCTCAGCGGAAATGGGCCTCATCTCGCCTGGAGGGGAGAACCTCCCGGATTTTCTCGAGTTGCGGCAGGTCTTCTCGAGTTACGACGGGGACCACAGGTACCCGCTCTGGTGGCCTCAGGAAAGGCCAGTCCCCATGCGAGTTGCTAGGGGACCTCTCGGGATTCCTCTGCCGTCCATGCCGGGGCCTCAGTCCTTGTGTGGAGTCGGGGCCGGAACCTGAGGATTCCTCTCCAGTGTTGCCATGGATCTTGGGGTGCTTCTGAGTCTCCCCAGGGGAGTCAGGCCTCGTCTCGAGTGGGGGCATGCACGTGCGCTTTCCTCCCGAGCTGCAGCAGTAGTGTCACGCTTCCTGTCAGGTGGATCAAGGGATCTGTGGCTTTCCCTCGAGGCTGTCCCTCGAGGCTTTCCCACGAGGCTTTCCCACAGGGCTGTGCCACGTGCCACCTTGGTGTGAGTCGATCCTCGGCGTGAAAGACGAGCCGGTGAAGGGAAAAGAGGTTCCTCTGGAATGGACTGAGACATCTGGGGGACTCTTGGAATGGTGGCACGACCCTGGAGTTCCTCTCGCCGTTCCTGTTGAGAGGGCCTCCTCTTGAGATGCGACGGGAACGCCGGGAACTCTTTCCCGACGAAGCAGGGAAAGGATCCCTCATCTCGAGCTACGAGGCGGAACCTGGGCTCCTCTGGATGTGGGCGGGACCCTCGTGATTCCTCTCGAGTGGAGACGGCTATGTCGGGGAACTTCTTGATTTGCACCAAGGGTGTGAAGGACCCTTTCGAAGTTCCAGAGGTGAGGTGTGATCAGCCTCGAGACGCCTCAGCGGAAATGGACCTCATCTCGCCTGGAGGGGAGAACCTCCCGGATTTTCTCGAGTTGCGGCAGGTCTTCTCGAGTTACGACGGGGACCACAGGTACCCGCTCTGGTGGCCTCAGGAAAGGCCAGTCCCCATGCGAGTTGCTAGGGGACCTCTCGGGATTCCTCTCCCGTCAATGCCGGGGCCTCAGTCCTTGTGTGGAGTCGGGGCCGGAACCTGAGGATTCCTCTCCAGTGTTGCCATGGATCTTGGGGTGCTTCTGAGTCTCCCCAGGGGAGTCAGGCCTCGTCTCGAGTGGTGGCATGCACGTGCGCTTTCCTCCCGAGCTGCAGCAGTAGTGTCACGCTTCCTGTCAGGTGGATCAAGGGATCTGTGGCTTTCCCTCGAGGCTGTCCCTCGAGGCTTTCCCACGAGGCTTTCCCACAGGGCTGTGCCACGTGCCACCTTGGTGTGAGTCGATCCTCGGCGTGAAAGACGAGCCGGTGAAGGGAAAAGAGGTTCCTCTGGAATGGACTGAGACATCTGGGGGACTCTTGGAATGGTGGCACGACCCTGGAGTTCCTCTCGCCGTTCCTGTTGAGAGGGCCTCCTCTTGAGATGCGACGGGAACGCCGGGAAATCTTTCCCGACGAAGCAGAGAAAGGATCCCTCATTTCGAGCTATGAGGCAGAAACGGGGCTCCTCTGGATGTGGGCGGGACCCTCGTGATTCCTCTCGAGTGGAGACGGCTATGTCGGGGAACTTCTTGATTTGCACCAAGGGTGTGAGAGACCCTATCGAAGTTCCAGAGGGGAGGTGTGATCAGCCTCGAGAGGCCTCAGCGGAAATGGGCCTCATCTCGCCTGGAGGGGAGAACCTCCTGGATTTTCTCGAGTTGCGGCAGGTCTTCTCGAGTTAGGACAGGGACCTCAGGGACCCACTGTGGTGGCCTCAGGAAAGGCCAGTCCCCATGCGAGTTGCTAGGGGACCTCTCGGGATTCCTCTCCCGTCCATGCCGGGGCCTCAGTCCTTGTGTGGAGTCGGGGCCGGAACCTGAGGATTCCTCTCCAGTGTTGCCATGGATCTTGGGGTGCTTCTGAGTCTCCCCAGGGGAGTCAGGCCTCGTCTCGAGTGGGGGCATGCACGTGCGCTTTCCTCCCGAGCTGCAGCAGTAGTGTCACGCTTCCTGTCACGTGGATCGAGGGATCTGTGGCTTTCCCTCGAGGCTGTCCCTCGAGGCTTTCCCACGAGGCTTTCCCACAGGGCTGTGCCACGTGCCACCTTGGTGTGAGTCGATCCTCGGCGTGAAAGACGAGCCGGTGAAGGGAAAAGAGGTTCCTCTGGAATGGACTGAGACATCTGGGGGACTCTTGGAATGGTGGCACGACCCTGGAGTTCCTCTCGCCGTTCCTGTTGAGAGGGCCTCCTCTTAAGGTGCGAAGGGAACGCCGGGAACTCTTTCCCGACGAAGCAGGGAAAGGATCCCTCATCTCGAGCTATGAGGCGGAAACGGGGCTCCTCTGGATGTGGGCGGGACCCTCGTGATTCCTCTCGAGTGGAGACGGGTATGTCGGGGAACTTCTTGATTTGCACCAAGGGTGTGAAGGACCCTTTCGAAGTTCCATAGGGGAGGTGTGATCATCCTTGTCGAGACGCCTCAGCGGAAATGGGCCTCATCTCGCCTGGAGGGGAGAACCTCCTGGATTTTCTCGAGTTGCGGCAGGTCTTCTCGAGTTACGATGGGGACCTCAGGGACCCGCTCTGGTGGCCTCAGGAAAGGCCAGTCCCCATGCGAGTTGCTAGGGGACCTCTCGGGATTCCTCTCCCGTCCATGCCGGGGCCTCAGTCCTTGTGTGGAGTCGGGGCCGGAACCTGAGGATTCCTCTCCAGTGTTGCCATGGATCTTGGGGTGCTTCTGAGTCTCCCCAGGGGAGTCAGGCCTCGTCTCGAGTGGGGGCATGCACGTTCGCTTTCCTCCCGAGCTGCAGCAGTAGTGTCACGCTTCCTGTCACGTGGATCAAGGGATCTGTGGCTTTCCCTCGAGGCTGTCCCTCGAGGCTTTCCCACGAGGCTTTCCCACAGGGCTGTGCCACGTGCCACCTTGGTGTGAGTCGATCCTCGGCATGAAAGACGAGCCGGTGAAGGGAAAAGAGGTTCCTCTGGAATGGACTGAGACATCTGGGGGACTCTTGGAATGGTGGCACGACCCTGGAGTTCCTCTCGCCGTTCCTGTTGAGAGGGCCTCCTCTTGAGATGCGACGGGAACGCCGGGAACTCTTTCCCGACGAAGCAGGGAAAGGATCCCTCATCTCGAGCTACGAGGCGGAACCTGGGCTCCTCTGGATGTGGGCGGGACCCTCGTGATTCCTCTCGAGTGGAGACGGCTATGTCGGGGAACTTCTTGATTTGCACCAAGGGTGTGAAGGACCCTTTCGAAGTTCCAGAGGTGAGGTGTGATCAGCCTCGAGACGCCTCAGCGGAAATGGGCCTCATCTCGCCTGGAGGGGAGAACCTCCCGGATTTTCTCGAGTTGCGGCAGGTCTTCTCGAGTTACGACGGGGACCTCAGGGACCCGCTCTGGTGGCCTCAGGAAAGGCCAGTCCCCATGCGAGTTGCTAGGGGACCTCTCGGGATTCCTCTCCCGTCAATGCCGGGGCCTCAGTCCTTGTGTGGAGTCGGGGCCGGAAACTGAGGATTCCTCTCCAGTGTTGCCATGGATCTTGGGGTGCTTCTGAGTCTCCCCAGGGGAGTCAGGCCTCGTCTCGAGTGGGGGCATGCACGTGCGCTTTCCTCCCGAGCTGCAGCAGTAGTGTCACGCTTCCTGTCAGGTGGATCAAGGGATCTGTGGCTTTCCCTCGAGGCTGTCCCTCGAGGCTTTCCCACGAGGCTTTCCCACAGGGCTGTGCCACGTGCCACCTTGGTGTGAGTCGATCCTCGGCGTGAAAGACGAGCCGGTGAAGGGAAAAGAGGTTCCTCTGGAATGGACTGAGACATCTGGGGGACTCTTGGAATGGTGGCACGACCCTGGAGTTCCTCTCGCCGTTCCTGATGAGAGGGCCTCCTCTTGAGATGCGACGGGAACGCCGGGAAATCTTTCCCGACGAAGCAGAGAAAGGATCCCTCATCTCGAGCTATGAGGCGGAAACGGGGCTCCTCTGGATGTGGGCGGGACCCTCGTGATTCCTCTCGAGTGGAGACGGGTATGTCGGGGAACTTCTTGATTTGCACCAAGGGTGTGAATGACCCTATCGAAGTTCCAGAGGGGAGGTGTGATCAGCCTCGAGACGCCTCAGCGGAAATGGGCCTCATCTCGCCTGGAGGGGAGAACCTCCTGGATTTTCTCGAGTTGCGGCAGGTCTTCTCGAGTTACGACAGGGACCTCAGAGACCCACTCCGGTGGCCTCAGGAAAGGCCAGTCCCCATGCGAGTTGCTAGGGGGCCTCTCGTGATTCCTCTCCCGTCCATGCCGGGGCCTCAGTCCTTGTGTGGAGTCGGGGCCGGAACCTGAGGATTCCTCTCCAGTGTTGCCATGGATCTTGGGGTGCTTCTGAGTCTCCCCAGGGGAGTCAGGCGTCGTCTCGAGTGGGGGCATGCACGTGCGCTTTCCTCCCGAGCTGCAGCAGTAGTGTCACGCTTCCTGTCACGTGGATCAAGGGATCTGTGGCTTTCCCTCGAGGCTGTCCCTCGAGGCTTTCCCACGAGGCTTTCCCACAGGGCTGTGCCACGTGCCACCTTGGTGTGAGTCGATCCTCGGCGTGAAAGACGAGCCGGTGAAGGGAAAAGAGGTTCCTCTGGAATGGACTGAGACATCTGGGGGACTCTTGGAATGGTGGCACGACCCTGGAGTTCCTCTCGCCGTTCCTGTTGAGAGGGCCTCCTCTTAAGATGCGAAGGGAACGCCGGGAACTCTTTCCCGACGAAGCAGGGAAAGGATCCCTCATCTCGAGCTACGAGGCGGAAACGGGGCTCCTCTGGATGTGGGCGGGACCCTCGTGATTCCTCTCGAGTGGAGACGGGTATGTCGGGGAACTTCTTGATTTGCACCAAGGGTGTGAGAGACCCTATCGAAGTTCCAGAGGGGAGGTGTGATCAGCCTCGAGACGCCTCAGCGGAAATGGGCCTCATCTCGCCTGGAGGGGAGAACCTCCTGGATTTTCTCGAGTTGCGGCAGGTCTTCTCGAGTTAGGACAGGGACCTCAGGGACCCACTGTGGTGGCCTCAGGAAAGGCCAGTCCCCATGCGAGTTGCTAGGGGACCTCTCGGGATTCCTCTCCCGTCCATGCCGGGGCCTCAGTCCTTGTGTGGAGTCGGGGCCGGAACCTGAGGATTCCTCTCCAGTGTTGCCATGGATCTTGGGGTGCTTCTGAGTCTCCCCAGGGGAGTCAGGCCTCGTCTCGAGTGGGGGCATGCACGTGCGCTTTCCTCCCGAGCTGCAGCAGTAGTGTCACGCTTCCTGTCACGTGGATCGAGGGATCTGTGGCTTTCCCTCGAGGCTGTCCCTCGAGGCTTTCCCACGAGACTTTCCCACAGGGCTGTGCCACGTGCCACCTTGGTGTGAGTCGATCCTCGGCGTGAAAGACGAGCCGGTGAAGGGAAAAGAGGTTCCTCTGGAATGGACTGAGACATCTGGGGGACTCTTGGAATGGTGGCACGACCCTGGAGTTCCTCTCGCCGTTCCTGTTGAGAGGGCCTCCTCTTAAGGTGCGAAGGGAACGCCGGGAACTCTTTCCCGACGAAGCAGGGAAAGGATCCCTCATCTCGAGCTACGAGGCGGAAACGGGGCTCCTCTGGATGTGGGCGGGACCCTCGTGATTCCTCTCGAGTGGAGACGGGTATGTCGGGGAACTTCTTGATTTGCACCAAGGGTGTGAAGGACCCTTTCGAAGTTCCATAGGGGAGGTGTGATCAGCCTTGTCGAGACGCCTCAGCGGAAATGGGCCTCATCTCGCCTGGAGGGGAGAACCTCCTGGATTTTCTCGAGTTGCGGCAGGTCTTCTCGAGTTACGATGGGGACCTCAGGGACCCGCTCTGGTGGCCTCAGGAAAGGCCAGTCCCCATGCGAGTTGCTAGGGGACCTCTCGGGATTCCTCTCCCGTCCATGCCGGGGCCTCAGTCCTTGTGTGGAGTCGGGGCCGGAACCTGAGGATTCCTCTCCAGTGTTGCCATGGATCTTGGGGTGCTTCTGAGTCTCCCCAGGGGAGTCAGGCCTCGTCTCGAGTGGGGGCATGCACGTTCGCTTTCCTCCCGAGCTGCAGCAGTAGTGTCACGCTTCCTGTCACGTGGATCAAGGGATCTGTGGCTTTCCCTCGAGGCTGTCCCTCGAGGCTTTCCCACGAGGCTTTCCCACAGGGCTGTGCCACGTGCCACCTTGGTGTGAGTCGATCCTCGGCATGAAAGACGAGCCGGTGAAGGGAAAAGAGGTTCCTCTGGAATGGACTGAGACATCTGGGGGACTCTTGGAATGGTGGCACGACCCTGGAGTTCCTCTCGCCGTTCCTGTTGAGAGGGCCTCCTCTTGAGATGCGACGGGAACGCCGGGAACTCTTTCCCGACGAAGCAGGGAAAGGATCCCTCATCTCGAGCTACGAGGCGGAACCTGGGCTCCTCTGGATGTGGGCGGGACCCTCGTGATTCCTCTCGAGTGGAGACGGCTATGTCGGGGAACTTCTTGATTTGCACCAAGGGTGTGAAGGACCCTTTCGAAGTTCCAGAGGTGAGGTGTGATCAGCCTCGAGACGCCTCAGCGGAAATGGGCCTCATCTCGCCTGGAGGGGAGAACCTCCCGGATTTTCTCGAGTTGCGGCAGGTCTTCTCGAGTTACGACGGGGACCTCAGGGACCCGCTCTGGTGGCCTCAGGAAAGGCCAGTCCCCATGCGAGTTGCTAGGGGACCTCTCGGGATTCCTCTCCCGTCAATGCCGGGGCCTCAGTCCTTGTGTGGAGTCGGGGCCGGAAACTGAGGATTCCTCTCCAGTGTTGCCATGGATCTTGGGGTGCTTCTGAGTCTCCCCAGGGGAGTCAGGCCTCGTCTCGAGTGGGGGCATGCACGTGCGCTTTCCTCCCGAGCTGCAGCAGTAGTGTCACGCTTCCTGTCACGTGGATCAAGGGATCTGTGGCTTTCCCTCGAGGCTGTCCCTCGAGGCTTTCCCACGAGGCTTTCCCACAGGGCTGTGCCACGTGCCACCTTGGTGTGAGTCGATCCTCGGCGTGAAAGACGAGCCGGTGAAGGGAAAAGAGGTTCCTCTGGAATGGACTGAGACATCTGGGGGACTCTTGGAATGGTGGCACGACCCTGGAGTTCCTCTCGCCGTTCCTGTTGAGAGGGCCTCCTCTTGAGATGCGACGGGAACGCCGGGAACTCTTTCCCGACGAAGCAGGGAAAGGATCCCTCATCTCGAGCTACGAGGCGGAACCTGGGCTCCTCTGGATGTGGGCGGGACCCTCGTGATTCCTCTCGAGTGGAGACGGCTATGTCGGGGAACTTCTTGATTTGCACCAAGGGTGTGAAGGACCCTTTCGAAGTTCCAGAGGTGAGGTGTGATCAGCCTCGAGACGCCTCAGCGGAAATGGGCCTCATCTCGCCTGGAGGGGAGAACCTCCCGGATTTTCTCGAGTTGCGGCAGGTCTTCTCGAGTTACGACGGGGACCACAGGTACCCGCTCTGGTGGCCTCAGGAAAGGCCAGTCCCCATGCGAGTTGCTAGGGGACCTCTCGGGATTCCTCTCCCGTCAATGCCGGGGCCTCAGTCCTTGTGTGGAGTCGGGGCCGGAACCTGAGGATTCCTCTCCAGTGTTGCCATGGATCTTGGGGTGCTTCTGAGTCTCCCCAGGGGAGTCAGGCCTCGTCTCGAGTGGTGGCATGCACGTGCGCTTTCCTCCCGAGCTGCAGCAGTAGTGTCACGCTTCCTGTCAGGTGGATCAAGGGATCTGTGGCTTTCCCTCGAGGCTGTCCCTCGAGGCTTTCCCACGAGGCTTTCCCACAGGGCTGTGCCACGTGCCACCTTGGTGTGAGTCGATCCTCGGCGTGAAAGACGAGCCGGTGAAGGGAAAAGAGGTTCCTCTGGAATGGACTGAGACATCTGGGGGACTCTTGGAATGGTGGCACGACCCTGGAGTTCCTCTCGCCGTTCCTGTTGAGAGGGCCTCCTCTTGAGATGCGACGGGAACGCCGGGAAATCTTTCCCGACGAAGCAGAGAAAGGATCCCTCATCTCGAGCTATGAGGCGGAAACGGGGCTCCTCTGGATGTGGGCGGGACCCTCGTGATTCCTCTCGAGTGGAGACGGCTATGTCGGGGAACTTCTTGATTTGCACCAAGGGTGTGAGAGACCCTATCGAAGTTCCAGAGGGGAGGTGTGATCAGCCTCGAGACGCCTCAGCGGAAATGGGCCTCATCTCGCCTGGAGGGGAGAACCTCCTGGATTTTCTCGAGTTGCGGCAGGTCTTCTCGAGTTAGGACAGGGACCTCAGGGACCCACTGTGGTGGCCTCAGGAAAGGCCAGTCCCCATGCGAGTTGCTAGGGGACCTCTCGGGATTCCTCTCCCGTCCATGCCGGGGCCTCAGTCCTTGTGTGGAGTCGGGGCCGGAACCTGAGGATTCCTCTCCAGTGTTGCCATGGATCTTGGGGTGCTTCTGAGTCTCCCCAGGGGAGTCAGGCCTCGTCTCGAGTGGGGGCATGCACGTGCGCTTTCCTCCCGAGCTGCAGCAGTAGTGTCACGCTTCCTGTCACGTGGATCGAGGGATCTGTGGCTTTCCCTCGAGGCTGTCCCTCGAGGCTTTCCCACGAGACTTTCCCACAGGGCTGTGCCACGTGCCACCTTGGTGTGAGTCGATCCTCGGCGTGAAAGACGAGCCGGTGAAGGGAAAAGAGGTTCCTCTGGAATGGACTGAGACATCTGGGGGACTCTTGGAATGGTGGCACGACCCTGGAGTTCCTCTCGCCGTTCCTGTTGAGAGGGCCTCCTCTTAAGGTGCGAAGGGAACGCCGGGAACTCTTTCCCGACGAAGCAGGGAAAGGATCCCTCATCTCGAGCTACGAGGCGGAAACGGGGCTCCTCTGGATGTGGGCGGGACCCTCGTGATTCCTCTCGAGTGGAGACGGGTATGTCGGGGAACTTCTTGATTTGCACCAAGGGTGTGAAGGACCCTTTCGAAGTTCCATAGGGGAGGTGTGATCAGCCTTGTCGAGACGCCTCAGCGGAAATGGGCCTCATCTCGCCTGGAGGGGAGAACCTCCTGGATTTTCTCGAGTTGCGGCAGGTCTTCTCGAGTTACGATGGGGACCTCAGGGACCCGCTCTGGTGGCCTCAGGAAAGGCCAGTCCCCATGCGAGTTGCTAGGGGACCTCTCGGGATTCCTCTCCCGTCCATGCCGGGGCCTCAGTCCTTGTGTGGAGTCGGGGCCGGAACCTGAGGATTCCTCTCCAGTGTTGCCATGGATCTTGGGGTGCTTCTGAGTCTCCCCAGGGGAGTCAGGCCTCGTCTCGAGTGGGGGCATGCACGTTCGCTTTCCTCCCGAGCTGCAGCAGTAGTGTCACGCTTCCTGTCACGTGGATCAAGGGATCTGTGGCTTTCCCTCGAGGCTGTCCCTCGAGGCTTTCCCACGAGGCTTTCCCACAGGGCTGTGCCACGTGCCACCTTGGTGTGAGTCAATCCTCGGCATGAAAGACGAGCCGGTGAAGGGAAAAGAGGTTCCTCTGGAATGGACTGAGACATCTGGGGGACTCTTGGAATGGTGGCACGACCCTGGAGTTCCTCTCGCCGTTCCTGTTGAGAGGGCCTCCTCTTGAGATGCGACGGGAACGCCGGGAACTCTTTCCCGACGAAGCAGGGAAAGGA
The DNA here is from genome assembly GCF_023091745.1 of Budorcas taxicolor. Taxonomy (NCBI): domain Eukaryota; kingdom Metazoa; phylum Chordata; class Mammalia; order Artiodactyla; family Bovidae; genus Budorcas; species Budorcas taxicolor. Next base: position 677,923 of record NW_026291642.1, on the reverse strand, counting down.
TCCCTCATCTCGAGCTACGAGGCGGAACCTGGGCTCCTCTGGATGTGGGCGGGACCCTCGTGATTCCTCTCGAGTGGAGACGGCTATGTCGGGGAACTTCTTGATTTGCACCAAGGGTGTGAAGGACCCTTTCGAAGTTCCAGAGGTGAGGTGTGATCAGCCTCGAGACGCCTCAGCGGAAATGGGCCTCATCTCGCCTGGAGGGGAGAACCTCCCGGATTTTCTCGAGTTGCGGCAGGTCTTCTCGAGTTACGACGGGGACCTCAGGGACCCGCTCTGGTGGCCTCAGGAAAGGCCAGTCCCCATGCGAGTTGCTAGGGGACCTCTCGGGATTCCTCTCCCGTCAATGCCGGGGCCTCAGTCCTTGTGTGGAGTCGGGGCCGGAAACTGAGGATTCCTCTCCAGTGTTGCCATGGATCTTGGGGTGCTTCTGAGTCTCCCCAGGGGAGTCAGGCCTCGTCTCGAGTGGGGGCATGCACGTGCGCTTTCCTCCCGAGCTGCAGCAGTAGTGTCACGCTTCCTGTCAGGTGGATCAAGGGATCTGTGGCTTTCCCTCGAGGCTGTCCCTCGAGGCTTTCCCACGAGGCTTTCCCACAGGGCTGTGCCACGTGCCACCTTGGTGTGAGTCGATCCTCGGCGTGAAAGACGAGCCGGTGAAGGGAAAAGAGGTTCCTCTGGAATGGACTGAGACATCTGGGGGACTCTTGGAATGGTGGCACGACCCTGGAGTTCCTCTCGCCGTTCCTGATGAGAGGGCCTCCTCTTGAGATGCGACGGGAACGCCGGGAAATCTTTCCCGACGAAGCAGAGAAAGGATCCCTCATCTCGAGCTATGAGGCGGAAACGGGGCTCCTCTGGATGTGGGCGGGACCCTCGTGATTCCTCTCGAGTGGAGACGGGTATGTCGGGGAACTTCTTGATTTGCACCAAGGGTGTGAATGACCCTATCGAAGTTCCAGAGGGGAGGTGTGATCAGCCTCGAGACGCCTCAGCGGAAATGGGCCTCATCTCGCCTGGAGGGGAGAACCTCCTGGATTTTCTCGAGTTGCGGCAGGTCTTCTCGAGTTACGACAGGGACCTCAGAGACCCACTCCGGTGGCCTCAGGAAAGGCCAGTCCCCATGCGAGTTGCTAGGGGGCCTCTCGTGATTCCTCTCCCGTCCATGCCGGGGCCTCAGTCCTTGTGTGGAGTCGGGGCCGGAACCTGAGGATTCCTCTCCAGTGTTGCCATGGATCTTGGGGTGCTTCTGAGTCTCCCCAGGGGAGTCAGGCGTCGTCTCGAGTGGGGGCATGCACGTGCGCTTTCCTCCCGAGCTGCAGCAGTAGTGTCACGCTTCCTGTCACGTGGATCAAGGGATCTGTGGCTTTCCCTCGAGGCTGTCCCTCGAGGCTTTCCCACGAGGCTTTCCCACAGGGCTGTGCCACGTGCCACCTTGGTGTGAGTCGATCCTCGGCGTGAAAGACGAGCCGGTGAAGGGAAAAGAGGTTCCTCTGGAATGGACTGAGACATCTGGGGGACTCTTGGAATGGTGGCACGACCCTGGAGTTCCTCTCGCCGTTCCTGTTGAGAGGGCCTCCTCTTAAGATGCGAAGGGAACGCCGGGAACTCTTTCCCGACGAAGCAGGGAAAGGATCCCTCATCTCGAGCTACGAGGCGGAAACGGGGCTCCTCTGGATGTGGGCGGGACCCTCGTGATTCCTCTCGAGTGGAGACGGGTATGTCGGGGAACTTCTTGATTTGCACCAAGGGTGTGAGAGACCCTATCGAAGTTCCAGAGGGGAGGTGTGATCAGCCTCGAGACGCCTCAGCGGAAATGGGCCTCATCTCGCCTGGAGGGGAGAACCTCCTGGATTTTCTCGAGTTGCGGCAGGTCTTCTCGAGTTAGGACAGGGACCTCAGGGACCCACTGTGGTGGCCTCAGGAAAGGCCAGTCCCCATGCGAGTTGCTAGGGGACCTCTCGGGATTCCTCTCCCGTCCATGCCGGGGCCTCAGTCCTTGTGTGGAGTCGGGGCCGGAACCTGAGGATTCCTCTCCAGTGTTGCCATGGATCTTGGGGTGCTTCTGAGTCTCCCCAGGGGAGTCAGGCCTCGTCTCGAGTGGGGGCATGCACGTGCGCTTTCCTCCCGAGCTGCAGCAGTAGTGTCACGCTTCCTGTCACGTGGATCTAGGGATCTGTGGCTTTCCCTCGAGGCTGTCCCTCGAGGCTTTCCCACGAGACTTTCCCACAGGGCTGTGCCACGTGCCACCTTGGTGTGAGTCGATCCTCGGCGTGAAAGACGAGCCGGTGAAGGGAAAAGAGGTTCCTCTGGAATGGACTGAGACATCTGGGGGACTCTTGGAATGGTGGCACGACCCTGGAGTTCCTCTCGCCGTTCCTGTTGAGAGGGCCTCCTCTTAAGGTGCGAAGGGAACGCCGGGAACTCTTTCCCGACGAAGCAGGGAAAGGATCCCTCATCTCGAGCTACGAGGCGGAAACGGGGCTCCTCTGGATGTGGGCGGGACCCTCGTGATTCCTCTCGAGTGGAGACGGGTATGTCGGGGAACTTCTTGATTTGCACCAAGGGTGTGAAGGACCCTTTCGAAGTTCCATAGGGGAGGTGTGATCAGCCTTGTCGAGACGCCTCAGCGGAAATGGGCCTCATCTCGCCTGGAGGGGAGAACCTCCTGGATTTTCTCGAGTTGCGGCAGGTCTTCTCGAGTTACGATGGGGACCTCAGGGACCCGCTCTGGTGGCCTCAGGAAAGGCCAGTCCCCATGCGAGTTGCTAGGGGACCTCTCGGGATTCCTCTCCCGTCCATGCCGGGGCCTCAGTCCTTGTGTGGAGTCGGGGCCGGAACCTGAGGATTCCTCTCCAGTGTTGCCATGGATCTTGGGGTGCTTCTGAGTCTCCCCAGGGGAGTCAGGCCTCGTCTCGAGTGGGGGCATGCACGTTCGCTTTCCTCCCGAGCTGCAGCAGTAGTGTCACGCTTCCTGTCACGTGGATCAAGGGATCTGTGGCTTTCCCTCGAGGCTGTCCCTCGAGGCTTTCCCACGAGGCTTTCCCACAGGGCTGTGCCACGTGCCACCTTGGTGTGAGTCGATCCTCGGCATGAAAGACGAGCCGGTGAAGGGAAAAGAGGTTCCTCTGGAATGGACTGAGACATCTGGGGGACTCTTGGAATGGTGGCACGACCCTGGAGTTCCTCTCGCCGTTCCTGTTGAGAGGGCCTCCCCTTGAGATGCGACGGGAACGCCGGGAACTCTTTCCCGACGAAGCAGGGAAAGGATCCCTCATCTCGAGCTACGAGGCGGAACCTGGGCTCCTCTGGATGTGGGCGGGACCCTCGTGATTCCTCTCGAGTGGAGACGGCTATGTCGGGGAACTTCTTGATTTGCACCAAGGGTGTGAAGGACCCTTTCGAAGTTCCAGAGGTGAGGTGTGATCAGCCTCGAGACGCCTCAGCGGAAATGGGCCTCATCTCGCCTGGAGGGGAGAACCTCCCGGATTTTCTCGAGTTGCGGCAGGTCTTCTCGAGTTACGACGGGGACCTCAGGGACCCGCTCTGGTGGCCTCAGGAAAGGCCAGTCCCCATGCGAGTTGCTAGGGGACCTCTCGGGATTCCTCTCCCGTCAATGCCGGGGCCTCAGTCCTTGTGTGGAGTCGGGGCCGGAAACTGAGGATTCCTCTCCAGTGTTGCCATGGATCTTGGGGTGCTTCTGAGTCTCCCCAGGGGAGTCAGGCCTCGTCTCGAGTGGGGGCATGCACGTGCGCTTTCCTCCCGAGCTGCAGCAGTAGTGTCACGCTTCCTGTCAGGTGGATCAAGGGATCTGTGGCTTTCCCTCGAGGCTGTCCCTCGAGGCTTTCCCACGAGGCTTTCCCACAGGGCTGTGCCACGTGCCACCTTGGTGTGAGTCGATCCTCGGCGTGAAAGACGAGCCGGTGAAGGGAAAAGAGGTTCCTCTGGAATGGACTGAGACATCTGGGGGACTCTTGGAATGGTGGCACGACCCTGGAGTTCCTCTCGCCGTTCCTGATGAGAGGGCCTCCTCTTGAGATGCGACGGGAACGCCGGGAAATCTTTCCCGACGAAGCAGAGAAAGGATCCCTCATCTCGAGCTATGAGGCGGAAACGGGGCTCCTCTGGATGTGGGCGGGACCCTCGTGATTCCTCTCGAGTGGAGACGGGTATGTCGGGGAACTTCTTGATTTGCACCAAGGGTGTGAATGACCCTATCGAAGTTCCAGAGGGGAGGTGTGATCAGCCTCGAGACGCCTCAGCGGAAATGGGCCTCATCTCGCCTGGAGGGGAGAACCTCCTGGATTTTCTCGAGTTGCGGCAGGTCTTCTCGAGTTACGACAGGGACCTCAGAGACCCACTCCGGTGGCCTCAGGAAAGGCCAGTCCCCATGCGAGTTGCTAGGGGGCCTCTCGTGATTCCTCTCCCGTCCATGCCGGGGCCTCAGTCCTTGTGTGGAGTCGGGGCCGGAACCTGAGGATTCCTCTCCAGTGTTGCCATGGATCTTGGGGTGCTTCTGAGTCTCCCCAGGGGAGTCAGGCGTCGTCTCGAGTGGGGGCATGCACGTGCGCTTTCCTCCCGAGCTGCAGCAGTAGTGTCACGCTTCCTGTCACGTGGATCAAGGGATCTGTGGCTTTCCCTCGAGGCTGTCCCTCGAGGCTTTCCCACGAGGCTTTCCCACAGGGCTGTGCCACGTGCCACCTTGGTGTGAGTCGATCCTCGGCGTGAAAGACGAGCCGGTGAAGGGAAAAGAGGTTCCTCTGGAATGGACTGAGACATCTGGGGGACTCTTGGAATGGTGGCACGACCCTGGAGTTCCTCTCGCCGTTCCTGTTGAGAGGGCCTCCTCTTAAGATGCGAAGGGAACGCCGGGAACTCTTTCCCGACGAAGCAGGGAAAGGATCCCTCATCTCGAGCTACGAGGCGGAAACGGGGCTCCTCTGGATGTGGGCGGGACCCTCGTGATTCCTCTCGAGTGGAGACGGGTATGTCGGGGAACTTCTTGATTTGCACCAAGGGTGTGAAGGACCCTTTCGAAGTTCCATAGGGGAGGTGTGATCAGCCTTGTCGAGACGCCTCAGCGGAAATGGGCCTCATCTCGCCTGGAGGGGAGAACCTCCTGGATTTTCTCCAGTTGCGGCAGGTCTTCTCGAGTTACGACGGGGACCTCAGGGACCCGCTCTGGTGGCCTCAGGAAAGGCCAGTCCCCATGCGAGTTGCTAGGGGACCTCTCGGGATCCTCTCCCGCCCATGCCGGGGCCTCAGTCCTTGTGTGGAGTCGGGGCCGGAACCTGAGGATTCCTCTCCAGTGTTACCATGGATCTTGGGGTGCTTCTGAGTCTCCCCAGGGGAGTCAGGCCTCGTCTCGAGTGGGGGCATGCACGTGCGCTTTCCTCCCGAGCTGCAGCAGTAGTGTCACGCTTCCTGTCACGTGGATCAAGGGATCTGTGGCTTTCCCTCGAGGCTGTCCCTCGAGGCTTTCCCACGAGGCTTTCCCACAGGGCTGTGCCACGTGCCACCTTGGTGTGAGTCGATCCTCGGCGTGAAAGACGAGCCGGTGAAGGGAAAAGAGGTTCCTCTGGAATGGACTGAGACATCTGGGGGACTCTTGGAATGGTGGCACGACCCTGGAGTTCCTCTCGCCGTTCCTGTTGAGAGGGCCTCCTCTTGAGATGCGACGGGAACGCCGGGAACTCTTTCCCGACGAAGCAGGGAAAGGATCCCTCATCTCGAGCTACGAGGCGGAACCTGGGCTCCTCTGGATGTGGGCGGGACCCTCGTGATTCCTCTCGAGTGGAGACGGCTATGTCGGGGAACTTCTTGATTTGCACCAAGGGTGTGAAGGACCCTTTCGAAGTTCCATAGGGGAGGTGTGATCAGCCTTGTCGAGACGCCTCAGCGGAAATGGGCCTCATCTCGCCTGGAGGGGAGAACCTCCTGGATTTTCTCGAGTTGCGGCAGGTCTTCTCGAGTTACGACCGGGACCTCAGGGACCCGCTCTGGTGGCCTCAGGAAAGGACAGTCCCCATGCGAGCTGCTAGGGGACCTCTCGGGATTCCTCTCCCGTCCATGCCGGGGCCTCAGTCCTTGTGTGGAGTCGGGGCCGGAACCTGAGGATTCCTCTCCAGTGTTGCCATGGATCTTGGGGTGCTTCTGAGTCTCCCAGGGGAGTCAGGCCTCGTCTCGAGTGGGGGCATGCACGTTCGCTTTCCTCCCGAGCTGCAGCAGTAGTGTCACGCTTCCTGTCACGTGGATCAAGGGATCTGTGTCTTTCCCTCGAGGCTGTCCCTCGAGGCTTTCCCACGAGGCTTTCCCACAGGGCTGTGCCACGTGCCACCTTGGTGTGAGTCGATCCTCGGCATGAAAGACGAGCCGGTGAAGGGAAAAGAGGTTCCTCTGGAATGGACTGAGACATCTGGGGGACTCTTGGAATGGTGGCACGACCCTGGAGTTCCTCTCGCCGTTCCTGTTGAGAGGGCCTCCTCTTGAGATGCGACGGGAACGCCGGGAACTCTTTCCCGACGAAGCAGGGAAAGGATCCCTCATCTCGAGCTACGAGGCGGAACCTGGGCTCCTCTGGATGTGGGCGGGACCCTCGTGATTCCTCTCGAGTGGAGACGGCTATGTCGGGGAACTTCTTGATTTGCACCAAGGGTGTGAAGGACCCTTTCGAAGTTCCAGAGGTGAGGTGTGATCAGCCTCGAGACGCCTCAGCGGAAATGGGCCTCATCTCGCCTGGAGGGGAGAACCTCCCGGATTTTCTCGAGTTGCGGCAGGTCTTCTCGAGTTACGACGGGGACCACAGGTACCCGCTCTGGTGGCCTCAGGAAAGGCCAGTCCCCATGCGAGTTGCTAGGGGACCTCTCGGGATTCCTCTCCCGTCCATGCCGGGGCCTCAGTCCTTGTGTGGAGTCGGGGCCGGAACCTGAGGATTCCTCTCCAGTGTTGCCATGGATCTTGGGGTGCTTCTGAGTCTCCCCAGGGGAGTCAGGCCTCGTCTCGAGTGGGGGCATGCACGTGCGCTTTCCTCCCGAGCTGCAGCAGTAGTGTCACGCTTCCTGTCAGGTGGATCAAGGGATCTGTGGCTTTCCCTCGAGGCTGTCCCTCGAGGCTTTCCCACGAGGCTTTCCCACAGGGCTGTGCCACGTGCCACCTTGGTGTGAGTCGATCCTCGGCGTGAAAGACGAGCCGGTGAAGGGAAAAGAGGTTCCTCTGGAATGGACTGAGACATCTGGGGGACTCTTGGAATGGTGGCACGACCCTGGAGTCCCTCTCGCCGTTCCTGTTGAGAGGGCCTCCTCTTGAGATGCGACGGGAACGCCGGGAAATCTTTCCCGACGAAGCAGAGAAAGGATCCCTCATCTCGAGCTATGAGGCGGAAACGGGGCTCCTCTGGATGTGGGCGGGACCCTCGTGATTCCTCTCGAGTGGAGACGGGTATGTCGGGGAACTTCTTGATTTGCACCAAGGGTGTGAATGACCCTATCGAAGTTCCAGAGGGGAGGTGTGATCAGCCTCGAGACGCCTCAGCGGAAATGGGCCTCATCTCGCCTGGAGGGGAGAACCTCCTGGATTTTCTCGAGTTGCGGCAGGTCTTCTCGAGTTACGACAGGGACCTCAGAGACCCACTCTGGTGGCCTCAGGAAAGGCCAGTCCCCATGCGAGTTGCTAGGGGACCTCTCGGGATTCCTCTCCCGCCCATGCCGGGGCCTCAGTCCTTGTGTGGAGTCGGGGCCGGAACCTGAGGATTCCTCTCCAGTGTTGCCATGGATCTTGGGGTGCTTCTGAGTCTCCCCAGGGGAGTCAGGCCTCGTCTCGAGTGGGGGCATGCACGTGCGCTTTCCTCCCGAGCTGCAGCAGTAGTGTCACGCTTCCTGTCACGTGGATCAAGGGATCTGTGGCTTTCCCTCGAGGCTGTCCCTCGAGGCTTTCCCACGAGGCTTTCCCACAGGGCTGTGCCACGTGCCACCTTGGTGTGAGTCGATCCTCGGCGTGAAAGACGAGCCGGTGAAGGGAAAAGAGGTTCCTCTGGAATGGACTGAGACATCTGGGGGACTCTTGGAATGGTGGCACGACCCTGGAGTCCCTCTCGCCGTTCCTGTTGAGAGGGCCTCCTCTTGAGATGCGACGGGAACGCCGGGAACTCTTTCCCGACGAAGCAGGGAAAGGATCCCTCATCTCGAGCTACGAGGCGGAACCTGGGCTCCTCTGGATGTGGGCGGGACCCTCGTGATTCCTCTCGAGTGGAGACGGCTATGTCGGGGAACTTCTTGATTTGCACCAAGGGTGTGAATGACCCTATCGAAGTTCCAGAGGGGAGGTGTGATCAGCCTCGAGACGCCTCAGCGGAAATGGGCCTCATCTCGCCTGGAGGGGAGAACCTCCTGGATTTTCTCGAGTTGCGGCAGGTCTTCTCGAGTTACGACAGGGACCTCAGAGACCCACTCTGGTGGCCTCAGGAAAGGCCAGTCCCCATGCGAGTTGCTAGGGGGCCTCTCGTGATTCCTCTCCCGTCCATGCCGGGGCCTCAGTCCTTGTGTGGAGTCGGGGCCGGAACCTGAGGATTCCTCTCCAGTGTTGCCATGGATCTTGGGGTGCTTCTGAGTCTCCCCAGGGGAGTCAGGCGTCGTCTCGAGTGGGGGCATGCACGTGCGCTTTCCTCCCGAGCTGCAGCAGTAGTGTCACGCTTCCTGTCACGTGGATCAAGGGATCTGTGGCTTTCCCTCGAGGCTGTCCCTCGAGGCTTTCCCACGAGGCTTTCCCACAGGGCTGTGCCACGTGCCACCTTGGTGTGAGTCGATCCTCGGCGTGAAAGACGAGCCGGTGAAGGGAAAAGAGGTTCCTCTGGAATGGACTGAGACATCTGGGGGACTCTTGGAATGGTGGCACGACCCTGGAGTTCCTCTCGCCGTTCCTGTTGAGAGGGCCTCCTCTTAAGATGCGAAGGGAACGCCGGGAACTGTTTCCCGACGAAGCAGGGAAAGGATCCCTCATCTCGAGCTACGAGGCGGAAACGGGGCTCCTCTGGATGTGGGCGGGACCCTCGTGATTCCTCTCGAGTGGAGACGGGTATGTCGGGGAACTTCTTGATTTGCACCAAGGGTGTGAAGGACCCTTTCGAAGTTCCATAGGGGAGGTGTGATCAGCCTTGTCGAGACGCCTCAGCGGAAATGGGCCTCATCTCGCCTGGAGGGGAGAACCTCCTGGATTTTCTCGAGTTGCGGCAGGTCTTCTCGAGTTACGACGGGGACCTCAGGGACCCGCTCTGGTGGCCTCAGGAAAGGCCAGTCCCCATGCGAGTTGCTAGGGGACCTCTCGGGATTCCTCTCCCGCCCATGCCGGGGCCTCAGTCCTTGTGTGGAGTCGGGGCCGGAACCTGAGGATTCCTCTCCAGTGTTGCCATGGATCTTGGGGTGCTTCTGAGTCTCCCCAGGGGAGTCAGGCCTCGTCTCGAGTGGGGGCATGCACGTGCGCTTTCCTCCCGAGCTGCAGCAGTAGTGTCACGCTTCCTGTCACGTGGATCAAGGGATCTGTGGCTTTCCCTCGAGGCTGTCCCTCGAGGCTTTCCCACGAGGCTTTCCCACAGGGCTGTGCCACGTGCCACCTTGGTGTGAGTCGATCCTCGGCGTGAAAGACGAGCCGGTGAAGGGAAAAGAGGTTCCTCTGGAATGGACTGAGACATCTGGGGGACTCTTGGAATGGTGGCACGACCCTGGAGTTCCTCTCGCCGTTCCTGTTGAGAGGGCCTCCTCTTGAGATGCGACGGGAACGCCGGGAACTCTTTCCCGACGAAGCAGGGAAAGGATCCCTCATCTCGAGCTACGAGGCGGAACCTGGGCTCCTCTGGATGTGGGCGGGACCCTCGTGATTCCTCTCGAGTGGAGACGGCTATGTCGGGGAACTTCTTGATTTGCACCAAGGGTGTGAATGACCCTATCGAAGTTCCAGAGGGGAGGTGTGATCAGCCTCGAGACGCCTCAGCGGAAATGGGCCTCATCTCGCCTGGAGGGGAGAACCTCCTGGATTTTCTCGAGTTGCGGCAGGTCTTCTCGAGTTACGACAGGGACCTCAGAGACCCACTCCGGTGGCCTCAGGAAAGGCCAGTCCCCATGCGAGTTGCTAGGGGGCCTCTCGTGATTCCTCTCCCGTCCATGCCGGGGCCTCAGTCCTTGTGTGGAGTCGGGGCCGGAACCTGAGGATTCCTCTCCAGTGTTGCAATGGATCTTGGGGTGCTGCTGAGTCTCCCCAGGGGAGTCAGGCGTCGTCTCGAGTGGGGGCATGCACGTGCGCTTTCCTCCCGAGCTGCAGCAGTAGTGTCACGCTTCCTGTCACGTGGATCAAGGGATCTGTGGCTTTCCCTCGAGGCTGTCCCTCGAGGCTTTCCCACGAGGCTTTCCCACAGGGCTGTGCCACGTGCCACCTTGGTGTGAGTCGATCCTCGGCGTGAAAGACGAGCCGGTGAAGGGAAAAGAGGTTCCTCTGGAATGGACTGAGACATCTGGGGGACTCTTGGAATGGTGGCACGACCCTGGAGTTCCTCTCGCCGTTCCTGTTGAGAGGGCCTCCTCTTGAGATGCGACGGGAACGCCGGGAACTCTTTCCCGACGAAGCAGGGAAAGGATCCCTCATCTCGAGCTACGAGGCGGAACCTGGGCTCCTCTGGATGTGGGCGGGACCCTCGTGATTCCTCTCGAGTGGAGACGGCTATGTCGGGGAACTTCTTGATTTGCACCAAGGGTGTGAATGACCCTATCGAAGTTCCAGAGGGGAGGTGTGATCAGCCTCGAGACGCCTCAGCGGAAATGGGCCTCATCTCGCCTGGAGGGGAGAACCTCCTGGATTTTCTCGAGTTGAGGCAGGTCTTCTCGAGTTACGACAGGGACCTCAGGGACCCACTCTGGTGGCCTCAGGAAAGGCCAGTCCGCATGCGAGTTGCTAGGGGACCTCTCGTGATTCCTCTCCCGTCCATGCCGGGGCCTCAGTCCTTGTGTGGAGTCGGGGCCGGAACCTGAGGATTCCTCTCCAGTGTTGCCATGGATCTTGGGGTGCTTCTGAGTCTCCCCAGGGGAGTGAGGCGTCATCTCGAGTGGGGGCATGCACGTGCGCTTTCCTCCCGAGCTGCAGCAGTAGTGTCACGCTTCCTGTCACGTGGATCAAGGGATCTGTGGCTTTCCCTCGAGGCTGTCCCTCGATGCTTTCCCACGAGGCTTTCCCACAGGGCTGTGCCACGTGCCACCTTGGTGTGAGTCGATCTTCGGCGTGAAAGGCGAGCCTGTGAAGGGAAAAGAGGTTCCTCTGGAATGGACTGAGACATCTGGGGGACTCTTGGAAATGTGGCACAACCCTGGAGTTCCTCTCGCCGTTCCTGTTGAGAGGGCCTCCTCTTGAGATGCGACGGGAACACCGGGAACTCTTTCCCGACGAAGCAGGGAAAGGATCCCTCATCTCGAGCTACGAGGCGGAAACGGGGCTCCTCTGGATGTGGGCGGGACCGTCGTGATTCCTCTCGAGTGGAGACGGGTATGTCGGGGAACTTCTTGATTTGCACCAAGGGTGTGAAGGAGCCTTTCGAAGTTCCAGAGGGGAGGTGTGATCAGCCTCGAGACGCCTCAGCGGAAATGGGCCTCATCTCGCCTGGAGGAGAGAACCTCCTGGATTTTCTCGAGTTGCGGCAGGTCTTCTCGAGTTACGACGGGGACCTCAGGGACCCGCTCTGGTGGCCTCAGAAAAGGCCAGTCCCCATGCGAGTTGCTAGGGGACCTCTCGGGATTCCTCCCCCTCCACGGCGGGGCCTCAGTCCTTGTGTGGTGTCGGGGCCGGAACCTGAGGATTCCTCTCCAGTGTTGCCATGGATCTTGGGGTGCTTCTGAGTCTCCCCAGGGGAGTCAGGCCTCGTCTCGAGTGGGGGCATGCACGTGCGCTTTCCTCCCGAGCTGCAGCAGTAGTGTCACGCTTCCTGTCACGTGGATCAAGGGATCTGTGGCTTTCCCTCGAGGCTGTCCCTCGAGGCTTTCCCACGAGGCTTTCCCACAGGGCTGTGCCACGTGCCACCTTGGTGTGAGTAGATCCTCGGCGTGAAAGACGAGCCGGTGAAGGGAAAAGAGGTTCCTCTGGAATGGACTGAGACATCTGGGGGACTCTTGGAATGGTGGCACGACCCTGGAGTTCCTCTCGCCGATCCTGTTGAGAGGGCCTCCTCTTGAGATGCGACGGGAATGCCGGGAACTCTTTCCCGACGAAGCAGGGAAAGGATCCCTCATCTCGAGCTACGAGGCGGAAACGGGGCTCCTCTGGATGTGGGCGGGACCATCGTGATTCCTCTCGAGTGGAGACGGCTATGTCGGGGAACTTCTTGATTTGCACCAAGGGTGTGAAGGACCCTTTCGAAGTTCCAGAGGGGAGGTGTGATGAGCCTCGAGACGCCTCAGCGAAATGGGCCTCATCTCGCCTGGAGGGGAGAACCTCCTGGATTTTCTCGAGGTGCGGCATGTCTTCTCGAGTTACGATGGGGACCTCAGGGACCCGGTCTGGTGGCCTCAGGAAAGGCCCGTCCCCATGCGAGTTGCTAGGGGACCTCTCGGGATTCCTCTCCCCTCCATGCCGGGGCCTCAGTCCTTGTGTGGAGTCGGGGCCGGAACCTGAGGATTCCTCTCCAGTGTTGCCATGGATCTTGGGGTGCTTCTGAGTCTCCCCAGGGGAGTCAGGCCTCGTCTCGAGTGGGGGCATGCACGTGCGTTTTCCTCCCGAGCTGCAGCAGTAGTGTTACGCTTCCTGTCACGTGGATCAACGGATCTGTGGCTTTCCCTCGAGGCTGTCCCTCGAGACTTTCCCACGAGGCTTTCCCACAGGGCTGTGCCACGTGCCACCTTGGTGTGAGTCGATCCTCGGCGTGAAAGACGAGCTGGTGAAGGGAAAAGAGTTTCCTCTGGAATGGACTGAGACATCTGGGGGACTCTTGGAAAGGGGGCACAACCCTGGAGTTCCTCTTGCCGTTCCTATTGAGAGGGCCTCCTCTTGAGATGCGACGGGAACTCCGGGAACTCTTTCCCGACGAAGCAGGGAAAGGATCCCACATCTCGAGCTACGAGGCGGAAACGGGGCTCCTCTGGATGTGGGCGGGACCCTCGTGATTCCTCTCGAGTGGAGACGGGTATGTCGGGGAACTTCTTGATTTGCACCAAGGGTGTGAAGGACCCTTTCGAAGTTCCAGAGGTGAGGTGTGATCAGCCTCGAGACGCCTCAGCGGAAATGGGCCTCATCTCGCCTGGAGGGGAGAACCTCCTGGATTTTCTCGAGGTGCGGCATGTCTTCTCGAGTTACGATGGGGACCTCAGGGACCCGCTCTGGTGGCCTCAGGAAAGGCCAGTCCCCATGCGAGTTGCTAGGGGACCTCTCGGGATTCCTCTCCCCTCCATGCCGGGGCCTCAGTCCTTGTGTGGAGTCGGGGCCGGAACCTGAGGATTCCTCTCCAGTGTTGCCATGGATCTTGGGGTGCTTCTGAGTCTCCCCAGGGGAGTCAGGCCTCGTCTCGAGTGGGGGCATGCACGTGCGCTTTCCTCCCGAGCTGCAGCAGTAGTGTTACGCTTCCTGTCACGTGGATCAACGGATCTGTGGCTTTCCCTCGAGGCTGTCCCTCGAGACTTTCCCACGAGGCTTTCCCACAGGGCTGTGCCACGTGCCACCTTGGTGTGAGTCGATCCTCGGCGTGAAAGACGAGCTGGTGAAGGGAAAAGAGTTTCCTCTGGAATGGACTGAGACATCTGGGGGACTCTTGGAAATGGGGCACAACCCTGGAGTTCCTCTTGCCGTTCCTATTGAGAAGGCCTCCTCTTGAGATGCGACGGGAACTCCGGGAACTCTTTCCCGACGAAGCAGGGAAAGGATCCCACATCTCGAGCTACGAGGCCGAAACGGGGCTCCTCTGGATGTGGGCGGGACCCTCGTGATTCCTCTCGAGTGGAGACGGCTATGTCGGGGAACTTCTTGATTTGCACCAAGGGTGTGAAGGACCCTTTCGAAGTTCCAGAGGGGAGGTGTGATCAGCCTCGAGACGCCTCAGCGGAAATGGGCCTCATCTCGCCTGGAGGGGAGAACCTCCTGGATTTTCTCGAGGTGCGGCAGGTCTTCTCGAGTTACGACGGGGACCTCAGGGACCCGCTATGGTGGCCTCAGGAAAGGCCCGTCCCCATGCGAGTTGCTAGGGGACCTCTCGGGATTCCTCTCCCGTCCATGCCGGGGCCTCAGTCCTTGGGTGGAGTCGGGGCCGGAACCTGAGGATTCCTCTCCAGTGTTGCCATGGATCTTGGGGTGCTTCTGAGTCTCCCCAGGGGAGTCAGGCCTCGTCTCGAGTGGGGGCATGCACGTGCGCTTTCCTCCCGAGCTGCAGCAGTAGTGTCACGCTTCCTGTCACGTGGATCAAGGGATCTGTGGCTTTCCCTCGAGGCTGTCCCTCGAGAGTTTCCCACGAGGCTTTCCCACAGGGCTGTGCCACGTGCCACCTTGGTGTGAGTCGATCCTCGGCGTGAAAGACGAGCCAGTGAAGGGAAAAGAGGTTCCTCTGGAATGGACTGAGACATCTGGGGGACTCTTGGAATGGTGGCACGACCCTGGAGTTCCTCTCGCCGTTCCTGTTGAGAGGGCCTCCTCTTGAGATGCGACGGGAACGCCGGGAACTCTTTCCCGACGAAGCAGGGAAAGGATCCCTCATCTCGAGCTACGAGGCGGAAACGGGGCTCCTCTGGATGTGGGCGGGACCCTCGTGATTCCTCTCGAGTGGAGACGGGTATGTCGGGGAACTTCTTGATTTGCACCAAGGGTGTGAAGGAGCCTTTCGAAGTTCCAGAGGGGAGGTGTGATCAGCCTCGAGACGCCTCAGCGGAAATGGGCCTCATCTCGCCTGGAGGGGAGAACCTCCTGGATTTTCTCGAGTTGCGGCAGGTCTTCTCGAGTCACGACGGGGACCTCAGGGACCCGCTCTGGCGGCCTCAGGAAAGGCCAGTCCCCATGCGAGTTGCTAGGGGACCTCTCGGGATTCCTCTCCCCTCCATGCCGGGGCCTCAGTCCTTGTGTGGAGTCGGGGCCGGATCCTGAGGATTCCTTTCCAGTGTTGCCATGGATCTTGGGGTGCTTCTGAGTCTCCCCAGGGGAGTCAGGCGTCGTCTCGAGTGGGGGCATGCACGTGCGCTTTCCTCCCGAGCTGCAGCAGTAGTGTCACGCTTCCTGTCACGTGGATCAAGGGATCTGTGGCTTTCCCTCGAGGCTGTCCCTCGAGAGTTTCCCACGAGGCTTTCCCACAGGGCTGTGCCACGTGCCACCTTGGTGTGAGTCGATCCTCGGCGTGAAAGACGAGCCGGTGAAGGGAAAAGAGGTTCCTCTGGAATGGACTGAGACATCTGGGGGACTCTTGGAATGGTGGCACGACCCTGGAGTTCCTCTCGTCGTTCCTGTTGAGAGGGCCTCCTCTTGAGATGCGACGGGAACGCCGGGAACTCTTTCCCGACGAAGCAGGGAAAGGATCCCTCATCTCGAGCTACGAGGCGGAAACGGGGCTCCTCTGGATGTGGGCGGGACCCTCGTGATTCCTCTCGAGTGGAGACGGCTATGTCGGGGAACTTCTTGATTTGCACCAAGGGTGTGAAGGACCCTTTCGAAGTTCCAGAGAGGAGGTGTGATCAGCCTCGAGACGCCTCAGCGGAAATGGGCCTCATCTCTCCTGGAGGGGAGAACCTCCTGGACTTTCTCGAGTTGCGGCAGGTCTTCTCGAGTTACGACGGGGACCTCAGGGACCCGCTCTGGTGGCCTCAGGAAAGGCCAGTCCCCATGCGAGCTGCTAGGGGACCTCTCGGGATTCCTCTCCCCTCCATGCCGGGGCCTCAGTCCTTGTGTGGAGTCGGGGCCGGAACCTGAGGATTCCTCTCCAGTGTTGCCATGGATCTTGGGGTGCTTCTGAGTCTCCCCAGGGGAGTCAGGCCTCGTCTCGAGTGGGGGCATGCACGTGCGCTTTCCTCCCGAGCTGCAGCAGTAGTGTCACGCTTCCTGTCACATGGATCAAGGGATCTGTGGCTTTCCCTCGAGGCTGTCCCTCGATGTTTCCCACGAGGCTTTCCCACAGGGCTGTGCCACGTGCCACCTTGGTGTGAGTCGATCCTCGGCGTGAAAGACGAGCCGGTGAAGGGAAAAGAGGTTCCTCTGGAATGGACTGAGACATCTGGGGGACTCTTGGGATGGTGGCACGACCCTGGAGTTCCTCTCGCCGTTCCTGTTGAGAGGGCCTCCTCTCGAGATGCGACGGGAACGCCGGGAACTCTTTCCCGACGAAGCAGGGAAAGGATCCCTCATCTCGAGCTACGAGGCGGAAACGGGGCTCCTCTGGATGTGGGCGGGACCCTCGTGATTCCTCTCGAGTGGAGACGGGTATGTCGGGGAACTTCTTGATTTGCACCAAGGGTGTGAAGGACCCTTTCGAACTTCCAGAGGTGAGGTGTGATCAGCCTCGAGACGCCTCAGCGGAAATGGGCCTCATCTCGCCTGGAGGGGAGAACCTCCTGGATTTTCTCGAGTTGCGGCAGGTCTTCTCGAGTTACGACAGGGACCTCAGGGACCCGCTCTGGTGGCCTCAGGAAAGGCCAGTCCCCATGCGAGCTGCTAGGGGACCTCTCGGGATTCCTCTCCCGTCCATGCCGGGGCCTCAGTCCTTGTGTGGAGTCGGGGCCGGAACCTGAGGATTCCTCTCCAGTGTTGCCATGGATCTTGGGGTGCTTCTGAGTCTCCCCAGGGGAGTCAGGCCATGTCTCGAGTGGGGGCATGCACGTGCGCTTTCCTCCCGAGCTGCAGCAGTAGTGTCACGCTTCCTGTCACGTGGATCAAGGGATCTGTGGCTTTCCCTCGAGGCTGTCCCTCGAGGCTTTCCCAGGAGGCTTTCCCACAGGGCTGTGCCACGTGCCACCTTGGTGTGAGTCGATCCTCGGCGTGAAAGACGAGCCGGTGAAGGGAAAAGAGGTTCCTCTGGAATGGACTGAGACATCTGGGGGACTCTTGGAATGGTGGCACGACCCTGGAGTTCCTCTCGCCGTTCCTGTTGAGAGGGCCTCCTCTTGAGATGCGACGGGAACGCCGGGAACTCTTTCCCGACGAAGCAGGGAAAGGATCCCTCATCTCGAGCTACGAGGCGGAAACGGGGCTCCTCTGGATGTGGGCGGGACCCTCGTGATTCTTCTCGAGTGGAGACGGCTATGTCGGGGAACTTCTTGATTTGCACCAAGGGTGTGAAGGACCCTTTCGAAGTTCCAGAGGGGAGGTGTGATCAGCCTCGAGACTCCTCAGCGGAAATGGGCCTCATCTCGCCTGGAGGGGAGAACCTCCCGGATTTTCTCGAGTTGCGGCAGGTCTTCTCGAGTTACGACGGGGACCTCAGGGACCCGCTCTGGTGGCCTCAGGAAAGGCCAGTCCCCATGCGAGTTGCTAGGGGACCTCTCGGGATTCCTCTCCCCTCCATGCCGGGGCCTCAGTCCTTGTGTGGAGTCGGGGCCGGAAACTGAGGTTTCCTCTCCAGTGTTGCCATGGATCTTGGGGTGCTTCTGAGTCTCCCCAGGGGAGTCAGGCCTCGTCTCGAGTGGGGGCATGCACGTGCGCTTTCCTCCCGAGCTGCAGCAGTAGTATAACGCTTCCTGTCACGTGGATCAAGGGATCTGTGGCTTTCCCTCGAGGCTGTCCCTCGAGGCTTTCCCACGAGGCTTTCCCACAGGGCTGTGCCAAGTGCCACCTTGGTGTGAGTCGATCCTCGGCGTGAAAGACGAGCCGGTGAAGGGAAAATAGGTTCCTCTGGAATGGACTGAGACATCTGGGGGACTCTTGGAATGGTGGCAAGACCCTGGAGTTCCTCTTGCCGTTCCTTTTGAGAGGGCCTCCTCTTGAGATGCGACGGGAACGCCGGGAACTCTTTCCCGACGAAGCAGGGAAAGGATCCCTCATCTCGAGCTACGAGGCGGAAACGGGGCTCCTCTGGATGTGGGCGGGACCCTCGTGATTCCTCTCGAGTGGAGACGGCTATGTCGGGGAACTTCTTGATTTGCACCAAGGGTGTGAAGGACCCTTTCGAAGTTCCAGAGGGGAGGTGTGATCAGCCTCGAGACGCCTCAGCGGAAATGGGCGTCATCTCGCCTGGAGGGGAGAACCTCCCGGATTTTCTCGAGTTGCGGCAGGTCTTCTCCAGTTACGACGGGGAACTCAGGGACCCGCTCTGGTGGCCTCAGGAAAGGCCAGTCCCCATGCGAGTTGCTAGGGGACCTCTCGGGATTCCTCTCCCGTCCATGCCGGGGCCTCAGTCCTTGTGTGGAGTCGGGGCCGGAACCTGAGGATTCCTCTCCAGTGTTGCCATGGATCTTGGGGTGCTTCTGAGTCTCCCCAGGGGAGTCAGGCCTCGTCTCGAGTGGGGGCATGCACGTGCGCTTTCCTCCCGAGCTGCAGCAGTAGTGTCACGCTTCCTGTCACGTGGATCAAGGGATCTGTGGCTTTCCCTCGAGGCTGTCCCTCGAGGCTTTCCCACGAGGCTTTCCCACAGGGCTGTGCCACGTGCCAACTTGGTGGGAGTCGATCCTCGGCGTGAAAGACGAGCCGGTGAAGGGAAAAGAGGTTCCTGTGGAATGGACTGAGACATCTGGGGGACTCTTGGAATGGTGGCACGACCCTGGAGTTCCTCTCGCCGTTCCTGTTGAGAGGGCCTCCTCTTGAGATGCGACGGGAACGCCAGGAACTCTTTCCCGACTAATCAGGGAAAGGATCCCTCATCTCGAGCTACGAGGCGGAAACGGGGCTCCTCTGGATGTGGGCGGGACCCTCGTGATTCCTCTCGAGTGGAGACGGCTATGTCGGGGAACTTCTTGATTTGCACCAAGGGTGTGAAGTACCCTTTCGAAGTTCCAGAGGGGAGGTGTGATCAGCCTCGAGACTCCTCAGCGGAAATGGGCCTCATCTCGCCTGGAGGGGAGAACCTCCTGGATTTTCTCGAGTTGCGGCAGGTCTTCTCGAGTTACGACGGGGACCTCAGGGACCCGCTCTGGTGGCCTCAGGAAAGGCCAGTCCCCATGCGAGCTGCTAGGGGATCTCTCGGGATTCCTCTCCCCTCCATGCCGGGGCCTCAGTCCTTGTGTGGAGTCGGGGCCGGAACCTGAGGATTCCTTTGCAGTGTTGCCATGGATCTTGGGGTGCTTCTGAGTCTCCCCAGGGGAGTCAGGCGTCGTCTCGAGTGGGGGCATGCACGTGCGCTTTCCTCCCGAGCTGCTGCAGTAGTGTCCCGCTTCCTGTCACGTGGATCAAGGGATCTGTGGCTTTCCCTCGAGGCTGTCCCTCGAGAGTTTCCCACGAGGCTTTCCCACAGGGCTGTGCCACGTGCCACCTTGGTGTGAGTCGATCCTCGGCGTGAAAGACGAGCCGGTGAAGGGAAAAGAGGTTCCTCTGGAATGGACTGAGACATCTGGGGGACTCTTGGAATGGTGGCACGACCCTGGAGTTCCTCTCGCCGTTCCTGTTGAGAGGGCCTCCTCTTGAGATGCGACGGGAACGCCGGGAACTCTTTCCCGACGAAGCAGGGAAAGGATCCCTCATCTCGAGCTACGAGGCGGAAACGGGGCTCCTCTGGATGTGGGCGGGACCCTCGTGATTCCTCTCGAGTGGAGACGGGTATGTCGGGGAACTTCTTGATTTGCACCAAGGGTGTGAAGGACGCTTTCGAAGTTCCAGAGGTGAGGTGTGATCAGCCTCGAGACGCCTCAGCGGAAATGGGCCTCATCTCGCCTGGAGGGGAGAACCTCCTGGATTTTCTCGAGTTGCGGCAGGTCTTCTCGAGTTACGACGGGGACCTCAGGGACCCGCTCTGGTGGCCTCAGGAAAGGCCAGTCCCCATGCGAGTTGCTAGGGGACCTCTCGGGATTCCTCTCCCGTCCATGCCCGGGCCTCAGTCCTTGTGTGGAGTCGGGGCCGGAACCTGAGGATTCCTCTCCAGTGTTGCCATGGATCTTGGGGTGCTTCTGAGTCTCCCCAGGGGAGTCAGGCCTCGTCTCGAGTGGGGGCATGCACGTGCGCTTTCCTCCCGAGCTGCAGCAGTAGTGTCACGCTTCCTGTCACGTGGATCAAGGGATCTGTGGCTTTCCCTCGAGGCTGTCCCTCGAGGCTTTCCCACGAGGCTTTCCCACAGGGCTGTGCCACGTGCCACCTTGGTGTGAGTCGATCCTCGGCGTGAAAGACGAGCCGGTGAAGGGAAAAGAGGTTCCTCTGGAATGGACTGAGACATCTGGGGGACTCTTGGAATGGTGGCACGACCCTGGAGTTCCTATCGCCGTTCCTGTTGAGAGGGCCTCCTCTTGAAATGCGATGGGAACGCCGGGAACTCTTTCCCGACGAAGCAGGGAAAGGATCCCTCATCTCGAGCTATGAGGCGGAAACGGGGCTCCTCTGGATGTGGGCGGGACCCTCGTGATTCCTCTCGAGTGGAGACGGGTATGTCGGGGAACTTCTTGATTTGCACCAAGGGTGTGAAGGACCCTTTCGAAGTTCCAGAGGGGAGGTGTGATCAGCCTCGAGACGCCTCAGCGGAAATGGGCCTCATCTCGCCTGGAGGGGAGAACCTCCTGGATTTTCTCGAGTTGCGGCAGGTCTTCTCGAGTTACGACGGGGACCTCAGGGACCCGCTCTGGTGGCCTCAGGAAAGGCCAGTCCCCATGTGAGTTGCTAGGGGACCTCTCGGGATTCCTCTCCCGTCCATGCCGGGGCCTCAGTCCTTGTGTGGAGTCCGGGCCGGAACCTGAGGATTCCTCTCCAGTGTTGCCATGGATCTTGGGGTGCTTCCGAGTCTCCCCAGGGGAGTCAGGCCTCGTCTCGAGTGGGGGCATGCACGTGCGCTTTCCTCCCGAGCTGCAGCAGTAGTGTCACGCTTCCTGTCACGTGGATCAAGGGATCTGTGGCTTTCCCTCGAGGCTGTCCCTCGAGGCTTTCCCACGAGGCTTTCCCACAGGGCTGTGCCACGTGCCACCTTGGTGTGAGTCGATCCTCGGCGTGAAAGACGAGCCGGTGAAGGGAAAAGAGGTTCCTCTGGAATGGACTGAGACATCTGGGGGACTCTTGGAATGGTGGCACGACCCTGGAGTTCCTCTCGCCATTCCTGTTGAGAGGGACTCCTCTTGAGATGCGACGGGAACGCCGGGAACTCTTTCCCGACGAAGCAGGGAAAGGATCCCTCATCTCGAGCTACGAGGCGGAAACGGGGCTCCTCTGGATGTGGGCGGGACCCTCGTGATTCCTCTCGAGTGGAGACGGGTATGTCGGGGAACTTCTTGATTTGCACCAAGGGTGTGAAGGACCGTTTCGAAGTTCCAGAGGGGAGGTGTGATCAGCCTCGAGACGCCTCAGCGGAAATGGGCCTCATCTCGCCTGGAGGGGAGAACCTCCTGGATTTTCTCGAGTTGCGGCAGGTCTTCTCGAGTTACGACGGGGACCTCAGGGACCCGCTCTGGTGGCCTCAGGAAAGGCCAGTCCCCATGCGAGTTGCTAGGGGACCTCTCGCGATTCCTCTCCCCTCCATGCCGGGGCCTCAGTCCTTGTGTGGAGTCGGGGCCGGAACCTGAGGATTCCTTTGCAGTGTTGCCATGGATCTTGGGGTGCTTCTGAGTCTCCCCAGGGGAGTCAGGCGTCGTCTCGAGTGGGGGCATGCACGTGCGCTTTCCTCCCGAGCTGCAGCAGTAGTGTCCCGCTTCCTGTCACGTGGATCAAGGGATCTGTGGCTTTCCCTCGAGGCTGTCCCTCGAGAGTTTCCCACGAGGCTTTCCCACAGGGCTGTGCCACGTGCCACCTTGGTGTGAGTCGATCCTCGGCGTGAAAGACGAGCCGGTGAAGGGAAAAGAGGTTCCTCTGGAATGGACTGAGACATCTGGGGGACTCTTGGAATGGTGGCACGACCCTGGAGTTCCTCTCGCCGGTCCTGTTGAGAGGGCCTCCTCTTGAGATGCGACGGGAACGCCGGGAACTCTTTCCCGACGAAGCAGGGAAAGGATCCCTCATCTCGAGCTACGAGGCGGAAACGGGGCTCCTCTGGATGTGGGCGGGACCCTCGTGATTCCTCTCGAGTGGAGACGGGTATGTCGGGGAACTTCTTGATTTGCACCAAGGGTGTGAAGGACCCTTTCGAAGTTCCAGAGGTGAGGTGTGATCAGCCTCGAGACGCCTCAGCGGAAATGGGCCTCATCTCGCCTGGAGGGGAGAACCTCCTGGATTTTCTCGAGTTGCGGCAGGTCTTCTCGAGTTACGACGGGGACCTCAGGGACCCGCTCTGGTGGCCTCAGGAAAGGCCAGTCCCCATGCGAGTTGCTAGGGGACCTCTCGGGATTCCTCTCCCGTCCATGCCCGGGCCTCAGTCCTTGTGTGGAGTCGGGGCCGGAACCTGAGGATTCCTCTCCAGTGTTGCCATGGATCTTGGGGTGCTTCTGAGTCTCCCCAGGGGAGTCAGGCCTCGTCTCGAGTGGGGGCATGCACGTGCGCTTTCCTCCCGAGCTGCAGCAGTAGTGTCACGCTTCCTGTCACGTGGATCAAGGGATCTGTGGCTTTCCCTCGAGGCTGTCCCTCGAGGCTTTCCCACGAGGCTTTCCCACAGGGCTGTGCCACGTGCCACCTTGGTGTGAGTCGATCCTCGGCGTGAAAGACGAGCCGGTGAAGGGAAAAGAGGTTCCTCTGGAATGGACTGAGACATCTGGGGGACTCTTGGAATGGTGGCACGACCCTGGAGTTCCTCTCGCCGTTCCTGTTGAGAGGGCCTCCTCTTGAGATGCGATGGGAACGCCGGGAACTCTTTCCCGACGAAGCAGGGAAAGGATCCCTCATCTCGAGCTATGAGGCGGAAACGGGGCTCCTCTGGATGTGGGCGGGACCCTCGTGATTCCTCTCGAGTGGAGACGGGTATGTCGGGGAACTTCTTGATTTGCACCAAGGGTGTGAAGGACCCTTTCGAAGTTCCAGAGGGGAGGTGTGATCAGCCTCGAGACGCCTCAGCGGAAATGGGCCTCATCTCGCCTGGAGGGGAGAACCTCCTGGATTTTCTCGAGTTGCGGCAGGTCTTCTCGAGTTACGACGGGGACCTCAGGGACCCGCTCTGGTGGCCTCAGGAAAGGCCAGTCCCCATGTGAGTTGCTAGGGGACCTCTCGGGATTCCTCTCCCGTCCATGCCGGGGCCTCAGTCCTTGTGTGGAGTCCGGGCCGGAACCTGAGGATTCCTCTCCAGTGTTGCCATGGATCTTGGGGTGCTTCTGAGTCTCCCCAGGGGAGTCAGGCCTCGTCTCGAGTGGGGGCATGCACGTGCGCTTTCCTCCCGAGCTGCAGCAGTAGTGTCACGCTTCCTGTCACGTGGATCAAGGGATCTGTGGCTTTCCCTCGAGGCTGTCCCTCGAGGCTTTCCCACGAGGCTTTCCCACAGGGCTGTGCCACGTGCCACCTTGGTGTGAGTCGATCCTCGGCGTGAAAGACGAGCCGGTGAAGGGAAAAGAGGTTCCTCTGGAATGGACTGAGACATCTGGGGGACTCTTGGAATGGTGGCATGACCCTGGAGTTCCTCTCGCCGTTCCTGTTGAGAGGGCCTCCTCTTGAGATGCGACGGGAATGCCGGGAACTCTTTCCCGACGAAGCAGGGAAAGGATCCCTCATCTCGAGCTACGAGGCGGAAACGGGGCTCCTCTGGATATGGGCGGGACCCTCGTGATTCCTCTCGAGTGGAGACGGGTATGTCGGGGAACTTCTTGATTTGCACCAAGGGTGTGAAGGACCCTTTCGAAGTTCCAGAGGGGAGGTGTGATCAGCCTCGAGACGCCTCAGCGGAAATGGGCCTCATCTCGTCTGGAGGGGAGAACCTCCTGGATTTTCTCGAGTTGCGGCAGGTCTTCTCGAGTTACGACGGGGACCTCAGGGACCCGCTCTGCTGGCCTCAGGAAAGGCCAGTCCCCATGCGAGTTGCTAGGGGACCTCTCGGGATTCCTCTCCCCTCCATGCCGGGGCCTCAGTCCTTGTGTGGAGTCGGGGCCGGAACCTGAGGATTCCTCTCCAGTGTTGCCATGGATCTTGGGGTGCTTCTGAGTCTCCCCAGGGGAGTCAGGCCTCGTCTCGAGTGGGGGCATGCACGTGCGATTTCCTCCCGAGCTGCAGCAGTAGTGTTACGCTTCCTGTCACGTGGATCAACGGATCTGTGGCTTTCCCTCGAGGCTGTCCCTCGAGACTTTCCCACGAGGCTTTCCCACAGGGCTGTGCCACGTGCCACCTTGGTGTGAGTCGATCCTCGGCGTGAAAGACGAGCTGGTGAAGGGAAAAGAGTTTCCTCTGGAATGGACTGAGACATCTGGGGGACTCTTGGAAAGGGGGCACAACCCTGGAGTTCCTCTTGCCGTTCCTATTGAGAGGGCCTCCTCTTGAGATGCGACGGGAACTCCGGGAACTCTTTCCCGACGAAGCAGGGAAAGGATCCCACATCTCGAGCTACGAGGCGGAAACGGGGCTCCTCTGGATGTGGGCGGGACCCTCGTGATTCCTCTCGAGTGGAGACGGGTATGTCGGGGAACTTCTTGATTTGCACCAAGGGTGTGAAGGACCCTTTCGAAGTTCCAGAGGTGAGGTGTGATCAGCCTCGAGACGCCTCAGCGGAAATGGGCCTCATCTCGCCTGGAGCGGAGAACCTCCTGGATTTTCTCGAGTTGCGGCAGGTCTTCTCGAGTTACGACGGGGACCTCAGGGACCCGCTCTGGTGGCCTCAGGAAAGGCCAGTCCCCATGCGAGCTGCTAGGGGACCTCTCGGGATTCCTCTCCCGTCAATGCCGGGGCCTCAGTCCTTGTGTGGAGTCGGGGCCGGAACCTGAGGATTCCTCTCCAGTGTTGCCATGGATCTTGGGGTGCTTCTGAGTCTCCCCAGGGGAGTCAGGCCTCGTCTCGAGTGGGGGCATGCACGTGCGCTTTCCTCCCGAGCTGCAGCAGTAATGTCACGCTTCCTGTCACGTGGATCAAGGGACCTGTGGCTTTCCCTCGAGGCTGTCCCTCGAGGCTTTCCCACGAGGCTTTCCCACAGGGCTGTGCCACGTGCCACCTTGGTGTGAGTCGATCTTCGGCGTGAAAGGCGAGCCGGTGAAGGGAAAAGAGGTTCCTCTGGAATGGACTGAGACATCTGGGGGACTCTTGGAAATGTGGCACAACCCTGGAGTTCCTCTCGCCGTTCCTGTTGAGAGGGCCTCCTCTTGAGATGCGACGGGAACACCGGGAACTCTTTCCCGACGAAGCAGGGAAAGGATCCCTCATCTCGAGCTACGAGGCGGAAACGGGGCTCCTCTGGATGTGGGCGGGACCCTCGTGATTCCTCTCGAGTGGAGACGGGTATGTCGGGGAACTTCTTGATTTGCACCAAGGGTGTGAAGGACCCTTTCGAAGTTCCAGAGGGGAGGTGTGATCAGCCTCGAGACGCCTCAGCGGAAATGGGCCTCATCTCGCCTGGAGGGGAGAACCTCCTGGATTTTCTCGAGTTGCGGCAGGTCTTCTCGAGTTACGACAGGGACCTCAGGGACCCGCTCTGGTGGCCTCAGGAAAGGCCAGTCCCCATGAGAGTTGCTAGGGGACCTCTCGGGATTCCTCCCCCTCCATGCCGGGGCCTCAGTCCTTGTGTGGAGTCGGGGACGGAACCTGAGGATTCCTCTCCAGTGTTGCCATGGATCTTGGGGTGCTTCTGAGTCTCCCCAGGGGAGTCAGGCCTCGTCTCGAGTGGGGGCATGCACGTGCGCTTTCCTCCCGAGCTGCAGCAGTAGTGTCACGCTTCCTGTCACGTGGATCAAGGGATCTGTGGCTTTCCCTCGAGGCTGTCCCTCGAGGCTTTCCCACGAGGCTTTCCCACAGGGCTGTGCCACGTGCCACCTTGGTGTGAGTCGATCCTCGGCGTGAAAGACGAGCCGGTGAAGGGAAAAGAGGTTCCTCTGGAATGGACTGAGACATCTGGGGGACTCTTGGAATGGTGGCACGACCCTGGAGTTCCTCTCGCCGTTCCTGTTGAGAGGGCCTCCTCTTGAGATGCGACGGGAACGCCGGGAACTCTTTCCCGACGAAGCAGGGAAAGGATCCCTCATCTCGAGCTACGAGGCGTAAACAGGGCTCCTCTGGATGTGGGCGGGACCCTCGTGATTCCTCTCGAGTGGAGACGGCTATGTCGGGGAACTTCTTGATTTGCACCAAGGGTGTGAAGTACCCTTTCGAAGTTCCAGAGGGGAGGTGTGATCAGCCTCGAGACGCCTCAGCGGAAATGGGCCTCATCTCGTCTGGAGGGGAGAACCTCCTGGATTTTCTCGAGTTGCGGCAGGTCTTCTCGAGTTACGACGGGGACCTCAGGGACCCGCTCTGGTGGCCTCAGGAAAGGCCAGTCCCCATGCGAGTTGCTAGGGGACCTCTAGGGATTCCTCCCCCTCCATGCCGGGGCCTCAGTCCTTGTGTGGAGTCGGGGCCGGAACCTGAGGATTCCTCTCCAGTGTTGCCATGGATCTTGGGGTGCTTCTGAGTCTCCCCAGGGGAGTCAGGCCTCGTCTCGAGTGGGGGCATGCACGTGCGCTTTCCTCCCGAGCTGCAGCAGTAGTGTCACGCTTCCTGTCACGTGGATCAAGGGACCTGTGGCTTTCCCTCGAGGCTGTCCCTCGAGAGTTTCCCACGAGGCTTTCCCACAGGGCTGTGCCACGTGCCACCTTGGTGTGAGTCAATCTTCGGCGTGAAAGGCGAGCCGGTGAAGGGAAAAGAGGTTCCTCTGGAATGGACTGAGACATCTGGGGGACTCTTGGAAAGGTGGCACAACCCTGGAGTTCCTCTCGCCGTTCCTGTTGAGAGGGCCTCCTCTTGAGATGCGACGGGAACGCCGGGAACTCTTTCCCGACGAAGCAGGGAAAGGATCCCTCATCTCGAGCTACGAGGCGGAAACGGGGCTCCTCTGGATGTGGGCGGGACCCTCGTGATTCCTCTCGAGTGGAGACGGGTATGTCGGGGAACTTCTTGATTTGCACCAAGGGTGTGAAGGAGCCTTTCGAAGTTCCAGAGGGGAGGTGTGATCAGCCTCGAGACGCCTCAGCGGAAATGGGCCTCATCTCGCCTGGAGGGGAGAACCTCCTGGATTTTCTCGAGTTGCGGCAGGTCTTCTCGAGTTACGACAGGGACCTCAGGGACCCGCTCTGGTGGCCTCAGGAAAGGCCAGTCCCCATGCGAGTTGCTAGGGGACCTCTCGGGATTCCTCCCCCTCAATGCCGGGGCCTCAGTCCTTGTGTGGAGTCGGGGCCGGAACCTGAGGATTCCTCTCCAGTGTTGCCATGGATCTTGGGGTGCTTCTGAGTCTCCCCAGGGGAGTCAGGCCTCGTCTCGAGTGGGGGCATGCACGTGCGCTTTCCTCCCGAGCTGCAGCAGTAGTGTCACGCTTCCTGTCACGTGGATCAAGGGATCTGTGGCTTTCCCTCGAGGCTGTCCCTCGAGGCTTTCCCACGAGGCTTTCCCACAGGGCTGTGCCACGTGCCACCTTGGTGTGAGTCGATCTTCGGCGTGAAAGGCGAGCCGGTGAAGGGAAAAGAGGTTCCTCTGGAATGGACTGAGACATCTGGGGGACTCTTGGAAATGTGGCACAACCCTGGAGTTCCTCTCGCCGTTCCTGTTGAGAGGGCCTCCTCTTGAGATGCGACGGGAACACCGGGAACTCTTTCCCGACGAAGCAGGGAAAGGATCCCTCATCTCGAGCTACGAGGCGGAAACGGGGCTCCTCTGGATGTGGGCGGGACCCTCGTGATTCCTCTCGAGTGGAGACGGGTATGTCGGGGAACTTCTTGATTTGCACCAAGGGTGTGAAGGACCCTTTCGAAGTTCCAGAGGGGAGGTGTGATCAGCCTCGAGACGCCTCAGCGGAAATGGGCCTCATCTCGCCTGGAGGGGAGAACCTCCTGGATTTTCTCGAGTTGCGGCAGGTCTTCTCGAGTTACGACAGGGACCTCAGGGACCCGCTCTGGTGGCCTCAGGAAAGGCCAGTCCCCATGAGAGTTGCTAGGGGACCTCTCGGGATTCCTCCCCCTCCATGCCGGGGCCTCAGTCCTTGTGTGGAGTCGGGGCCGGAAACTGAGGATTCCTCTCCAGTGTTGCCATGGATCTTGGGGTGCTTCTGAGTCTCCCCAGGGGAGTCAGGACTCGTCTCGAGTGGGGGCATGCACGTGCGCTTTCCTCCCGAGCTGCAGCAGTAGTGTCACGCTTCCTGTCACGTGGATCAAGGGATCTGTGGCTTTCCCTCGAGGCTGTCCCTCGAGGCTTTCCCACGAGGCTTTCCCACAGGGCTGTGCCACGTGCCACCTTGGTGTGAGTCGATCCTCGGCGTGAAAGACGAGCCGGTGAAGGGAAAAGAGGTTCCTCTGGAATGGACTGAGACATCTGGGGGACTCTTGGAATGGTGGCACGACCCTGGAGTTCTTCTCGCCGTTCCTGTTGAGAGGGCCTCCTCTTGAGATGCGACGGGAATGCCGGGAACTCTTTCCCGACGAAGCAGGGAAAGGATCCCTCATCTCAAGCTACGAGGCGGAAACGGGGCTCCTCTGGATGTGGGCGGGACCATCGTGATTCCTCTCGAGTGGAGACGGCTATGTCGGGGAACTTCTTGATTTGCACCAAGGGTGTGAAGGACCCTTTCGAAGTTCCAGAGGGGAGGTGTGATCAGCCTCGAGACGCCTCAGCGGAAATGGGCCTCATCTCGCCTGGAGGGGAGAACCTCCTGGATTTTCTCGAGGTGCGGCAGGTCTTCTCGAGTTACGACGGGGACCTCAGGGACCCGCTCTGGTGGCCTCAGGAAAGGCCCGTCCCCATGCGAGTTGCTAGGGGACCTCTCGGGATTCCTCTCCCGTCCATGCCGGGGCCTCAGTCCTTGTGTGGAGTCGGGGCCGGAACCTGAGGATTCCTCTCCAGGGTTGCCATGGATCTTGGGGTGCTTCTGAGTCTCCCCAGGGGAGTCAGGCCTCGTCTCGAGTGGGGGCATGCACGTGCGCTTTCCTCCCGAGCTGCAGCAGTAGTGTCACGCTTCCTGTCACGTGGATCAAGGGATCTGTGGCTTTCCCTCGAGGCTGTCCCTCGAGAGTTTCCCACGAGGCTTTCCCACAGGGCTGTGCCACGTGCCACCTTGGTGTGAGTCGATCCTCGGCGTGAAAGACGAGCCGGTGAAGGGAAAAGAGGTTCCTCTGGAATGGACTGAGACATCTGGGGGACTCTTGGAATGGTGGCACGACCCTGGAGTTCCTCTCGCCGTTCCTGTTGAGAGGGCCTCCTCTTGAGATGCGACGGGAACGCCGGGAACTCTTTCCCGACGAAGCAGGGAAAGGATCCCTCATCTCGAGCTACGAGGCGTAAACAGGGCTCCTCTGGATGTGGGCGGGACCCTCGTGATTCCTCTCGAGTGGAGACGGCTATGTCGGGGAACTTCTTGATTTGCACCAAGGGTGTGAAGGACCCTTTCGAAGTTCCAGAGGGGAGGTGTGATCAGCCTCGAGACGCCTCAGCGGAAATGGGCCTCATCTCGTCTGGAGGGGAGAACCTCCTGGATTTTCTCGAGTTGCGGCAGGTCTTCTCGAGTTACGACAGGGACCTCAGGGACCCGCTCTGGTGGCCTCAGGAAAGGCCAGTCCCCATGCGAGTTGCTAGGGGACCTCTAGGGATTCCTCCCCCTCCATGCCGGGGCCTCAGTCCTTGTGTGGAGTCGGGGCCGGAACCTGAGGATTCCTCTCCAGTGTTGCCATGGATCTTGGGGTGCTTCTGAGTCTCCCCAGGGGAGTCAGGCCTCGTCTCGAGTGGGGGCATGCACGTGCGCTTTCCTCCCGAGCTGCAGCAGTAGTGTCACGCTTCCTGTCACGTGGATCAAGGGACCTGTGGCTTTCCCTCGAGGCTGTCCCTCGAGAGTTTCCCACGAGGCTTTCCCACAGGGCTGTGCCACGTGCCACCTTGGTGTGAGTCAATCTTCGGCGTGAAAGGCGAGCCGGTGAAGGGAAAAGAGGTTCCTCTGGAATGGACTGAGACATCTGGGGGACTCTTGGAAATGTGGCACAACCCTGGAGTTCCTCTCGCCGTTCCTGTTGAGAGGGCCTCCTCTTGAGATGCGACGGGAACGCCGGGAACTCTTTCCCGACGAAGCAGGGAAAGGATCCCTCATCTCGAGCTACGAGGCGGAAACGGGGCTCCTCTGGATGTGGGCGGGACCCTCGTGATTCCTCTCGAGTGGAGACGGGTATGTCGGGGAACTTCTTGATTTGCACCAAGGGTGTGAAGGAGCCTTTCGAAGTTCCAGAGGGGAGGTGTGATCATCCTCCAGACGCCTCAGCGGAAATGGGCCTCATCTCGCCTGGAGGGGAGAACCTCCTGGATTTTCTCGAGTTGCGGCATGTCTTCTCGAGTTACGACAGGGACCTCAGGGACCCGCTCTGGTGGCCTCAGGAAAGGCCAGTCCCCATGCGAGTTGCTAGGGGACCTCTCGGGATTCCTCCCCCTCAATGCCGGGGCCTCAGTCCTTGTGTGGAGTCGGGGCCGGAACCTGAGGATTCCTCTCCAGTGTTGCCATGGATCTTGGGGTGCTTCTGAGTCTCCCCAGGGGAGTCAGGCCTCGTCTCGAGTGGGGGCATGCACGTGCGCTTTCCTCCCGAGCTGCAGCAGTAGTGTCACGCTTCCTGTCACGTGG
Source organism: Budorcas taxicolor (assembly GCF_023091745.1). Lineage (NCBI taxonomy): Eukaryota > Metazoa > Chordata > Mammalia > Artiodactyla > Bovidae > Budorcas > Budorcas taxicolor. The sequence goes on along the minus strand of NW_026291642.1, from coordinate 647,199 downwards.
ATCAAGGGATCTGTGGCTTTCCCTCGAGGCTGTCTCTCGAGAGTTTCCCACGAGGCTTTCCCACAGGGCTGTGCCACGTGCCACCTTGGTGTGAGTCGATCCTCGGCGTGAAAGGCGAGCCGGTGAAGGGAAAAGAGGTTCCTCTGGAATGGACTGAGACATCTGGGGGACTCTTGGAAAGGTGGCACAACCCTGGAGTTCCTCTCGCCGTTCCTGTTGAGAGGGCCTCCTCTTGAGATGCGACGGGAACGCCGGGAACTCTTTCCCGACGAAGCAGGGAAAGGATCCCTCATCTCGAGCTACGAGGCGGAAACGGGGCTCCTCTGGATGTGGGCGGGACCCTCGTGATTCCTCTCGAGTGGAGACGGGTATGTCGGGGAACTTCTTGATTTGCACCAAGGGTGTGAAGTACCCTTTCGAAGTTCCAGAGGGGAGGTGTGATCAGCCTCGAGACGCCTCAGCGGAAATGGGCCTCATCTCGCCTGGAGGGGAGAACCTCCTGGATTTTCTCGAGTTGCGGCAGGTCTTCTCGAGTTACGACAGGGACCTCAGGGACCCGCTCTGGTGGCCTCAGGAAAGGCCAGTCCCCATGCGAGTTGCTAGGGGACCTCTCGGGATTCCTCTCCCCTCCATGCCGGGGCCTCAGTCCTTGTGTGGAGTCGGGGCCGGAACCTGAGGATTCCTCTCCAGTGTTGCCATGGATCTTGGGGTGCTTCTGAGTCTCCCCAGGGGAGTCAGGCCTCGTCTCGAGTGGGGGCATGCAAGTGCGCTTTCCTCCCGAGCTGCAGCAGTAGTGTCACGCTTCCTGTCACGTGGATCAAGGGATCTGTGGCTTTCCCTCGAGGCTGTCTCTCGAGAGTTTCCCACGAGGCTTTCCCACAGGGCTGTGCCACGTGCCACCTTGGTGTGAGTCGATCCTCGGCGTGAAAGGCGAGCCGGTGAAGGGAAAAGAGGTTCCTCTGGAATGGACTGAGACATCTGGGGGACTCTTGGAATGGTGGCACGACTCTGGAGTTCCTCTCGCCGTTCCTGTTGAGAGGGACTCCTCTTGAGATGCGACGGGAACGCCGGGAACTCTTTCCCGACGAAGCAGGGAAAGGATCCCTCATCTCGAGCTACGAGGCGGAAACGGGGCTCCTCTGGATGTGGGCGGGACCCTCGTGATTCCTCTCGAGTGGAGACAGGTATGTCGGGGAACTTCTTGATTTGCACCAAGGGTGTGAAGGACCGTTTCGAAGTTCCAGAGGGGAGGTGTGATCAGCCTCGAGACGCCTCAGCGGAAATGGGCCTCATCTCGTCTGGAGGGGAGAACCTCCTGGATTTTCTCGAGTTGCGGCAGGTCTTCTCGAGTTACGACGGGGACCTCAGGGACCCGCTCTGGTGGCCTCAGGAAAGGCCAGTCCCCATGCGAGTTGCTAGGGGACCTCTCGGGATTCCTCTCGCCTCCATGCCGGGGCCGCAGTCCTTGTGTGGAGTCGGGGCCGGAACCTGAGGATTCCTTTCCAGTGTTGCCATGGATCTTGGGGTGCTTCTGAGTCTCCCCAGGGGAGTCAGGCCTCGTCTCGAGTGGGGGCATGCACGTGCGCTTTCCTCCCGAGCTGCAGCAGTAGTGTCACGCTTCCTGTCACGTGGATCAAGGGATCTGTGGCTTTCCCTCGAGGCTGTCCCTCGAGGCTTTCCCACGAGTCTTTCCCACAGGGCTGTGCCACGTGCCACCTTGGTGTGAGTCGATCCTCGGCGTGAAAGACGAGCCAGTGAAGGGAAAAGAGGTTCCTCTGGAATGGACTGAGACATCTGGGGGACTCTTGGAATGGTGGCACGACCCTGGAGTTCCTCTCGCCGTTCCTGTTGAGAGGGCCTCCTCTTGAGATGCGACGGGAACGCCGGGAACTCTTTCCCGACGAAGCAGGGAAAGGATCCCTCATCTCGAGCTACGAGGCGGAAACGGGGCTCCTCTGGATGTGGGCGGGACCCTCGTGATTCCTCTCGAGTGGAGACGGGTATGTCGGGGAACTTCTTGATTTGCACCAAGGGTGTGAAGGAGCCTTTCGAAGTTCCAGAGGGGAGGTGTGATCAGCCTCGAGACGCCTCAGCGGAAATGGGCCTCATCTCGCCTGGAGGGGAGAACCTCCTGGATTTTCTCGAGTTGCGGCAGGTCTTCTCGAGTCACGACGGGGACCTCAGGGACCCGCTCTGGTGGCCTCAGGAAAGGCCAGTCCCCATGCGATTTGCTAGGGGACCTCTCGGGATTCCTCTCCCCTCCATGCCGGGGCCTCAGTCCTTGTGTGGAGTCGGGGCCGGATCCTGAGGATTCCTTTCCAGTGTTGCCATGGATCTTGGGGTGCTTCTGAGTCTCCCCAGGGGAGTCAGGCGTCGTCTCGAGTGGGGGCATGCACGTGCGCTTTCCTCCCGAGCTGCAGCAGTAGTGTCACGCTTCCTGTCACGTGGATCAAGGGATCTGTGGCTTTCCCTCGAGGCTGTCCCTCGAGAGTTTCCCACGAGGCTTTCCCACAGGACTGTGCCACGTGCCACCTTGGTGTGAGTCGATCCTCGGCGTGAAAGACGAGCCGGTGAAGGGAAAAGAGGTTCCTCTGGAATGGACTGAGACATCTGGGGGACTCTTGGAATGGTGGCACGACCCTGGAGTTCCTCTCGCCGTTCCTGTTGAGAGGGCCTCCTCTTGAGATGCGACGGAAACGCCGGGAACTCTTTCCCGACGAAGCAGGGAAAGGATCCCTCATCTCGAGCTACGAGGCGGAAACGGGGCTCCTCTGGATGTGGGCGGGACCCTCGTGATTCCTCTCGAGTGGAGACGGCTATGTCGGGGAACTTCTTGATTTGCACCAAGGGTGTGAAGGACCCTTTCGAAGTTCCAGAGAGGAGGTGTGATCAGCCTCGAGACGCCTCAGCGGAAATGGGCCTCATCTCTCCTGGAGGGGAGAACCTCCTGGATTTTCTCGAGTTGCGGCAGGTCTTCTCGAGTTACGACGGGGACCTCAGGGACCCGCTCTGGTGGCCTCAGGAAAGGCCAGTCCCCATGCGAGCTGCTAGGGGACCTCTCGGGATTCCTCTCCCCTCCATGCCGGGGCCTCAGTCCTTGTGTGGAGTCGGGGACGGAACCTGAGGATTCCTCTCCAGTGTTGCCATGGATCTTGGGGTGCTTCTGAGTCTCCCCAGGGGAGTCAGGCCTCGTCTCGAGTGGGGGCATGCACGTGCGCTTTCCTCCCGAGCTGCAGCAGTAGTGTCACGCTTCCTGTCACATGGATCAAGGGATCTGTGGCTTTCCCTCGAGGCTGTCCCTCGATGTTTCCCACGAGGCTTTCCCACAGGGCTGTGCCACGTGCCACCTTGGTGTGAGTCGATCCTCGGCGTGAAAGACGAGCCGGTGAAGGGAAAAGAGGTTCCTCTGGAATGGACTGAGACATCTGGGGGACTCTTGGGATGGTGGCACGACCCTGGAGTTCCTCTCGCCGTTCCTGTTGAGAGGGCCTCCTCTCGAGATGCGACGGGAACGCCGGGAACTCTTTCCCGACGAAGCAGGGAAAGGATCCCTCATCTCGAGCTACGAGGCGGAAACGGGGCTCCTCTGGATGTGGGCGGGACCCTCGTGATTCCTCTCGAGTGGAGACGGGTATGTCGGGGAACTTCTTGATTTGCACCAAGGGTGTGAAGGACCCTTTCGAACTTCCAGAGGTGAGGTGTGATCAGCCTCGAGACGCCTCAGCGGAAATGGGCCTCATCTCGCCTGGAGGGGAGAACCTCCTGGATTTTCTCGAGTTGCGGCAGGTCTTCTCGAGTTACGACGGGGACCTCAGGGACCCGCTCTGGTGGCCTCAGGAAAGGCCAGTCCCCATGCGAGCTGCTAGGGGACCTCTCGGGATTCCTCTCCCGTCCATGCCGGGGCCTCAGTCCTTGTGTGGAGTCGGGGCCGGAACCTGAGGATTCCTCTCCAGTGTTGCCATGGATCTTGGGGTGCTTCTGAGTCTCCCCAGGGGAGTCAGGCCATGTCTCGAGTGGGGGCATGCACGTGCGCTTTCCTCCCGAGCTGCAGCAGTAGTGTCACGCTTCCTGTCACGTGGATCAAGGGATCTGTGGCTTTCCCTCGAGGCTGTCCCTCGAGGCTTTCCCAGGAGGCTTTCCCACAGGGCTGTGCCACGTGCCACCTTGGTGTGAGTCGATCCTCGGCGTGAAAGACGAGCCGGTGAAGGGAAAAGAGGTTCCTCTGGAATGGACTGAGACATCTGGGGGACTCTTGGAATGGTGGCACGACCCTGGAGTTCCTCTCGCCGTTCCTGTTGAGAGGGCCTCCTCTTGAGATGCGACGGGAACGCCGGGAACTCTTTCCCGACGAAGCAGGGAAAGGATCCCTCATCTCGAGCTACGAGGCGGAAACGGGGCTCCTCTGGATGTGGGCGGGACCCTCGTGATTCTTCTCGAGTGGAGACGGCTATGTCGGGGAACTTCTTGATTTGCACCAAGGGTGTGAAGGACCCTTTCGAAGTTCCAGAGGGGAGGTGTGATCAGCCTCGAGACTCCTCAGCGGAAATGGGCCTCATCTCGCCTGGAGGGGAGAACCTCCCGGATTTTCTCGAGTTGCGGCAGGTCTTCTCGAGTTACGACGGGGACCTCAGGGACCCGCTCTGGTGGCCTCAGGAAAGGCCAGTCCCCATGCGAGTTGCTAGGGGACCTCTCGGGATTCCTCTCCCCTCCATGCCGGGGCCTCAGTCCTTGTGTGGAGTCGGGGCCGGAAACTGAGGTTTCCTCTCCAGTGTTGCCATGGATCTTGGGGTGCTTCTGAGTCTCCCCAGGGGAGTCAGGCCTCGTCTCGAGTGGGGGCATGCACGTGCGCTTTCCTCCCGAGCTGCAGCAGTAGTATAACGCTTCCTGTCACGTGGATCAAGGGATCTGTGGCTTTCCCTCGAGGCTGTCCCTCGAGGCTTTCCCACGAGGCTTTCCCACAGGGCTGTGCCAAGTGCCACCTTGGTGTGAGTCGATCCTCGGCGTGAAAGACGAGCCGGTGAAGGGAAAATAGGTTCCTCTGGAATGGACTGAGACATCTGGGGGACTCTTGGAATGGTGGCACGACCCTGGAGTTCCTCTTGCCGTTCCTTTTGAGAGGGCCTCCTCTTGAGATGCGACGGGAACGCCGGGAACTCTTTCCCGACGAAGCAGGGAAAGGATCCCTCATCTCGAGCTACGAGGCGGAAACGGGGCTCCTCTGGATGTGGGCGGGACCCTCGTGATTCCTCTCGAGTGGAGACGGCTATGTCGGGGAACTTCTTGATTTGCACCAAGGGTGTGAAGGACCCTTTCGAAGTTCCAGAGGGGAGGTGTGATCAGCCTCGAGACGCCTCAGCGGAAATGGGCCTCATCTCGCCTGGAGGGGAGAACCTCCTGGATTTTCTCGAGTTGCGGCAGGTCTTCTCGAGTTACGTCGGGGACCTCAGGGACCCGCTCTGGTGGCCTCAGGAAAGGCCAGTCCCCATGCGAGTTGCTAGGGGACCTCTCGGGATTCCTCTCCCGTCCATGCCGGGGCCTCAGTCCTTGTGTGGAGTCGGGGCCGGAACCTGAGGATTCCTCTCCAGTGTTGCCATGGATCTTGGGGTGCTTCTGAGTCTCCCCAGGGGAGTCAGGCCTCGTCTCGAGTGGGGGCATGCAAGTGCGCTTTCCTCCCGAGCTGCAGCAGTAGTGTCACGCTTCCTGTCACGTGGATCAAGGTATCTGTGGCTTTCCCTCGAGGCTGTCCCTCGAGGCTTTCCCACGAGGCTTTCCCACAGGGCTGTGCCACGTGCCACCTTGGTGTGAGTCGATCCTCGGCGTGAAAGACGAGCCGGTGAAGGGAAAAGAGGTTCCTCTGGAATGGACTGAGACATCTGGGGGACTCTTGGAATGGTGGCACGACCCTGGAGTTCCTCTCGCCGTTCCTGTTGAGAGGGACTCCTCTTGAGATGCGACGGGAACGCCGGGAACTCTTTCCCGACGAAGCAGGGAAAGGATCCCTCATCTCGAGCTACGAGGCGGAAACGGGGCTCCTCTGGATGTGGGCGGGACCCTCGTGATTCCTCTCGAGTGGAGACGGGTATGTCGGGGAACTTCTTGATTTGCACCAAGGGTGTGAAGGACCGTTTCGAAGTTCCAGAGGGGAGGTGTGATCAGCCTCGAGACGCCTCAGCGGAAATGGGCCTCATCTCGCCTGGAGGGGAGAACCTCCTGGATTGTCTCGAGTTGCGGCAGGTCTTCTCGAGTTACGACGGGGACCTCAGGGACCCGCTCTGGTGGCCTCAGGAAAGGCCAGTCCCCATGCGAGTTGCTAGGGGACCTCTCGGGATACCTCTCCCCTCCATGCCGGGGCCTCAGTCCTTGTGTGGAGTCGGGGCCGGAACCTGAGGATTCCTTTCCAGTGTTGCCATGGATCTTGGGGTGCTTCTGAGTCTCCCGAGGGGAGTCAGGCGTCGTCTCGAGTGGGGGCATGCACGTGCGCTTTCCTCCCGAGCTGCAGCAGTAGTGTCCCTCTTCCTGTCACGTGGATCAAGGGATCTGTGGCTTTCCCTCGAGGCTGTCCCTCGAGAGTTTCCCACGAGGCTTTCCCACAGGGCTGTGCCACGTGCCACCTTGGTGTGAGTCGATCCTCGGCGTGAAAGACGAGCCGGTGAAGGGAAAAGAGGTTCCTCTGGAATGGACTGAGACATCTGGGGGACTCTTGGAATGGTGGCACGACCCTGGAGTTCCTCTCGCCGTTCCTGTTGAGAGGGCCTCCTCTTGAGATGCGACGGGAACGCCGGGAACTCTTTCCCGACGAAGCAGGGAAAGGATCCCTCATCTCGAGCTACGAGGCGGAAACGGGGCTCCTCTGGATGTGGGCGGGACCCTCGTGATTCCTCTCGAGTGGAGACGGCTATGTCGGGGAACTTCTTGATTTGCACCAAGGGTGTGAAGGACCCTTTCGAAGTTCCAGAGGGGAGGTGTGATCAGCCTCGAGACGCCTCAGCGGAAATGGGCCTCATCTCTCCTGGAGGGGAGAACCTCCTGGATTTTCTCGAGTTGCGGCAGGTCTTCTCGAGTTACGACGGGGACCTCAGGGACCCGCTCTGGTGGCCTCAGGAAAGGCCAGTCCCCATGCGAGCTGCTAGGGGACCTCTCGGGATTCCTCTCCCCTCCATGCCGGGGCCTCAGTCCTTGAGTGGAGTCGGGGCCGGAACCTGAGGATTCCTCTCCAGTGTTGCCATGGATCTTGGGGTGCTTCTGAGTCTCCCCAGGGGAGTCAGGCCTCGTCTCGAGTGGGGGCATGCACGTGCGCTTTCCTCCCGAGCTGCAGCAGTAGTGTCACGCTTCCTGTCACATGGATCAAGGGATCTGTGCTTTCCCTCGAGGCTGTCCCTCGAGGTTTCCCACGAGGCTTTCCCACAGGGCTGTGCCACGTGCCACCTTGGTGTGAGTCGATCCTCGGCGTGAAAGACGAGCCGGTGAAGGGAAAAGAGGTTCCTCTGGAATGGACTGAGACATCTGGGGGACTCTTGGGATGGTGGCACGACCCTGGAGTTCCTCTCGCCGTTCCTGTTGAGAGGGCCTCCTCTCGAGATGCGACGGGAACGCCGGGAACTCTTTCCCGACGAAGCAGGGAAAGGATCCCTCATCTCGAGCTACGAGGCGGAAACGGGGCTCCTCTGGATGTGGGCGGGACCCTCGTGATTCCTCTCGAGTGGAGACGGGTATGTCGGGGAACTTCTTGATTTGCACCAAGGGTGTGAAGGACCCTTTCGAACTTCCAGAGGTGAGGTGTGATCAGCCTCGAGACGCCTCAGCGGAAATGGGCCTCATCTCGCCTGGAGGGGAGAACCTCCTGGATTTTCTCGAGTTGCGGCAGGTCTTCTCGAGTTACGACGGGGACCTCAGGGACCCGCTCTGGTGGCCTCAGGAAAGGCCAGTCCCCATGCGAGCTGCTAGGGGACCTCTCGGGATTCCTCTCCCGTCCATGCCGGGGCCTCAGTCCTTGTGTGGAGTCGGGGCCGGAACCTGAGGATTCCTCTCCAGTGTTGCCATGGATCTTGGGGTGCTTCTGAGTCTCCCCAGGGGAGTCAGGCCATGTCTCGAGTGGGGGCATGCACGTGCGCTTTCCTCCCGAGCTGCAGCAGTAGTGTCACGCTTCCTGTCACGTGGATCAAGGGATCTGTGGCTTTCCCTCGAGGCTGTCCCTCGAGGCTTTCCCAGGAGGCTTTCCCACAGGGCTGTGCCACGTGCCACCTTGGTGTGAGTCATCCTCGGCGTGAAAGACGAGCCGGTGAAGGGAAAAGAGGTTCCTCTGGAATGGACTGAGACATCTGGGGGACTCTTGGGATGGTGGCACGACCCTGGAGTTCCTCTCGCCGTTCCTGTTGAGAGGGCCTCCTCTCGAGATGCGACGGGAACGCCGGGAACTCTTTCCCGACGAAGCAGGGAAAGGATCCCTCATCTCGAGCTACGAGGCGGAAACGGGGCTCCTCTGGATGTGGGCGGGACCCTCGTGATTCCTCTCGAGTGGAGACGGGTATGTCGGGGAACTTCTTGATTTGCACCAAGGGTGTGAAGGACCCTTTCGAACTTCCAGAGGTGAGGTGTGATCAGCCTCGAGACGCCTCAGCGGAAATGGGCCTCATCTCGCCTGGAGGGGAGAACCTCCTGGATTTTCTCGAGTTGCGGCAGGTCTTCTCGAGTTACGACGGGGACCTCAGGGACCCGCTCTGGTGGCCTCAGGAAAGGCCAGTCCCCATGCGAGCTGCTAGGGGACCTCTCGGGATTCCTCTCCCGTCCATGCCGGGGCCTCAGTCCTTGTGTGGAGTCGGGGCCGGAACCTGAGGATTCCTCTCCAGTGTTGCCATGGATCTTGGGGTGCTTCTGAGTCTCCCCAGAGGAGTCAGGCCATGTCTCGAGTGGGGGCATGCACGTGCGCTTTCCTCCCGAGCTGCAGCAGTAGTGTCACGCTTCCTGTCACGTGGATCAAGGGATCTGTGGCTTTCCCTCGAGGCTGTCCCTCGAGGCTTTCCCAGGAGGCTTTCCCACAGGGCTGTGCCACGTGCCACCTTGGTGTGAGTCGATCCTCGGCGTGAAAGACGAGCCGGTGAAGGGAAAAGAGGTTCCTCTGGAATGGACTGAGACATCTGGGGGACTCTTGGAATGGTGGCACGACCCTGGAGTTTCTCTCGCCGTTCCTGTTGAGAGGGCCTCCTCTTGAGATGCGACGGGAACGCCGGGAACTCTTTCCCGACGAAGCAGGGAAAGGATCCCTCATCTCGAGCTACGAGGCGGAAACGGGGCTCCTCTGGATGTGGGCGGGACCCTCGTGATTCTTCTCGAGTGGAGACGGCTATGTCGGGGAACTTCTTGATTTGCACCAAGGGTGTGAAGGACCCTTTCGAAGTTCCAGAGGGGAGGTGTGATCAGCCTCGAGACTCCTCAGCGGAAATGGGCCTCATCTCGCCTGGAGGGGAGAACCTCCCGGATTTTCTCGAGTTGCGGCAGGTCTTCTCGAGTTACGACGGGGACCTCAGGGACCCGCTCTGGTGGCCTCAGGAAAGGCCAGTCCCCATGCGAGTTGCTAGGGGACCTCTCGGGATTCCTCTCCCCTCCATGCCGGGGCCTCAGTCCTTGTGTGGAGTCGGGGCCGGAAACTGAGGTTTCCTCTCCAGTGTTGCCATGGATCTTGGGGTGCTTCTGAGTCTCCCCAGGGGAGTCAGGCCTCGTCTCGAGTGGGGGCATGCACGTGCGCTTTCCTCCCGAGCTGCAGCAGTAGTATAACGCTTCCTGTCACGTGGATCAAGGGATCTGTGGCTTTCCCTCGAGGCTGTCCCTCGAGGCTTTCCCACGAGGCTTTCCCACAGGGCTGTGCCAAGTGCCACCTTGGTGTGAGTCGATCCTCGGCGTGAAAGACGAGCCGGTGAAGGGAAAATAGGTTCCTCTGGAATGGACTGAGACATCTGGGGGACTCTTGGAATGGTGGCACGACCCTGGAGTTCCTCTTGCCGTTCCTTTTGAGAGGGCCTCCTCTTGAGATGCGACGGGAACGCCGGGAACTCTTTCCCGACGAAGCAGGGAAAGGATCCCTCATCTCGAGCTACGAGGCGGAAACGGGGCTCCTCTGGATGTGGGCGGGACCCTCGTGATTCCTCTCGAGTGGAGACGGCTATGTCGGGGAACTTCTTGATTTGCACCAAGGGTGTGAAGGACCCTTTCGAAGTTCCAGAGGGGAGGTGTGATCAGCCTCGAGACGCCTCAGCGGAAATGGGCGTCATCTCGCCTGGAGGGGAGAACCTCCCGGATTTTCTCGAGTTGCGGCAGGTCTTCTCCAGTTACGACGGGGACCTCAGGGACCCGCTCTGGTGGCCTCAGGAAAGGCCAGTCCCCATGCGAGTTGCTAGGGGACCTCTCGGGATTCCTCTCCCGTCCATGCCGGGGCCTCAGTCCTTGTGTGGAGTCGGGGCCGGAACCTGAGGATTCCTCTCCAGTGTTGCCATGGATCTTGGGGTGCTTCTGAGTCTCCCCAGGGGAGTCAGGCCTCGTCTCGAGTGGGGGCATGCACGTGCGCTTTCCTCCCGAGCTGTAGCAGTAGTGTCACGCTTCCTGTCACGTGGATCAAGGGATCTGTGGCTTTCCCTCGAGGCTGTCCCTCGAGGCTTTCCCACGAGGCTTTCCCACAGGGCTGTGCCACGTGCCAACTTGGTGGGAGTCGATCCTCGGCGTGAAAGACGAGCCGGTGAAGGGAAAAGAGGTTCCTGTGGAATGGACTGAGACATCTGGGGGACTCTTGGAATGGTGGCACGACCCTGGAGTTCCTCTCGCCGTTCCTGTTGAGAGGGCCTCCTCTTGAGATGCGACGGGAACGCCAGGAACTCTTTCCCGACTAATCAGGGAAAGGATCCCTCATCTCGAGCTACGAGGCGGAAACGGGGCTCCTCTGGATGTGGGCGGGACCCTAGTGATTCCTCTCGAGTGGAGACGGCTATGTCGGGGAACTTCTTGATTTGCACCAAGGGTGTGAAGTACCCTTTCGAAGTTCCAGAGGGGAGGTGTGATCAGCCTCGAGACTCCTCAGCGGAAATGGGCCTCATCTCGCCTGGAGGGGAGAACCTCCTGGATTTTCTCGAGTTGCGGCAGGTCTTCTCGAGTTACGACGGGGACCTCAGGGACCCGCTCTGGTGGCCTCAGGAAAGGCCAGTCCCCATGCGAGCTGCTAGGGGATCTCTCGGGATTCCTCTCCCGTCCATGCCGGGGCCTCAGTCCTTGTGTGGATTCGGGGCCGGAACCTGAGGATTCCTCTCCAGTGTTGCCATGGATCTTGGGGTGCTTCTGAGTCTCCCCAGGGGAGTCAGGCCTCGTCTCGAGTGGGGGCATGCAAGTGCGCTTTCCTCCCGAGCTGCAGCAGTAGTGTCAGGCTTCCTGTCACGTGGATCAAGGTATCTGTGGCTTTCCCTCGAGTCTGTCCCTCGAGGCTTTCCCACGAGGCTTTCCCACAGGGCTGTGCCACGTGCCACCTTGGTGTGAGTCGATCCTCGGCGTGAAAGACGAGCCGGTGAAGGGAAAAGAGGTTCCTCTGGAATGGACTGAGACATCTGGGGGACTCTTGGAATGGTGGCACGACCCTGGAGTTCCTCTCGCCGGTCCTGTTGAGAGGGCCTCCTCTTGAGATGCTACGGGAACGCCGGGAACTCTTTCCCGACGAAGCAGGGAAAGGATCCCTCATCTCGAGCCACGAGGCGGAAACGGGGCTCCTCTGGATGTGGGCGGGACCCTCGTGATTCCTCTCGAGTGGAGACGGGTATGTCGGGGAACTTCTTGATTTGCACCAAGGGTGTGAAGGACCCTTTCGAAGTTCCAGAGGTGAGGTGTGATCAGCCTCGAGACGCCTCAGCGGAAATGGGCCTCATCTCGCCTGGAGGGGAGAACCTCCTGGATTTTCTCGAGTTGCGGCAGGTCTTCTCGAGTTACGACGGCGACCTCAGGGACCCGCTCTGGTGGCCTCAGGAAAGGCCAGTCCCCATGCGAGTTGCTAGGGGACCTCTCGGGATTCCTCTCCCGTCCATGCCCGGGCCTCAGTCCTTGTGTGGAGTCGGGGCCGGAACCTGAGGATTCCTCTCCAGTGTTGCCATGGATCTTGGGGTGCTTCTGAGTCTCCCCAGGGGAGTCAGGCCTCGTCTCGAGTGGGGGCATGCACGTGCGCTTTCCTCCCGAGCTGCAGCAGTAGTGTCACGCTTCCTGTCACGTGGATCAAGGGATCTGTGGCTTTCCCTCGAGGCTGTCCCTCGAGGCTTTCCCACGAGGCTTTCCCACAGGGCTGTGCCACGTGCCACCTTGGTGTGAGTCGATCCTCGGCGTGAAAGACGAGCCGGTGAAGGGAAAAGAGGTTCCTCTGGAATGGACTGAGACATCTGGGGGACTCTTGGAATGGTGGCACGACCCTGGAGTTCCTCTCGCCGTTCCTGTTGAGAGGGCCTCCTCTTGAGATGCGATGGGAACGCCGGGAACTCTTTCCCGACGAAGCAGGGAAAGGATCCCTCATCTCGAGCTATGAGGCGGAAACGGGGCTCCTCTGGATGTGGGCGGGACCCTCGTGATTCCTCTCGAGTGGAGACGGGTATGTCGGGGAACTTCTTGATTTGCACCAAGGGTGTGAAGGACCCTTTCGAAGTTCCAGAGGGGAGGTGTGATCAGCCTCGAGACGCCTCAGCGGAAATGGGCCTCATCTCGCCTGGAGGGGAGAACCTCCTGGATTTTCTCGAGTTGCGGCAGGTCTTCTCGAGTTACGACGGGGACCTCAGGGACCCGCTCTGGTGGCCTCAGGAAAGTCCAGTCCCCATGTGAGTTGCTAGGGGACCTCTCGGGATTCCTCTCCCGTCCATGCCGGGGCCTCAGTCCTTGTGTGGAGTCCGGGCCGGAACCTGAGGATTCCTCTCCAGTGTTGCCATGGATCTTGGGGTGCTTCTGAGTCTCCCCAGGGGAGTCAGGCCTCGTCTCGAGTGGGGGCATGCACGTGCGCTTTCCTCCCGAGCTGCAGCAGTAGTGTCACGCTTCCTGTCACGTGGATCAAGGGATCTGTGGCTTTCCCTCGAGGCTGTCCCTCGAGGCTTTCCCACGAGGCTTTCCCACAGGGCTGTGCCACGTGCCACCTTGGTGTGAGTCGATCCTCGGCGTGAAAGACGAGCCGGTGAAGGGAAAAGAGGTTCCTCTGGAATGGACTGAGACATCTGGGGGACTCTTGGAATGGTGGCACGACCCTGGAGTTCCTCTCGCCATTCCTGTTGAGAGGGACTCCTCTTGAGATGCGACGGGAACGCCGGGAACTCTTTCCCGACGAAGCAGGGAAAGGATCCCTCATCTCGAGCTACGAGGCGGAAACGGGGCTCCTCTGGATGTGGGCGGGACCCTCGTGATTCCTCTCGAGTGGAGACGGGTATGTCGGGGAACTTCTTGATTTGCACCAAGGGTGTGAAGGACCGTTTCGAAGTTCCAGAGGGGAGGTGTGATCAGCCTCGAGACGCCTCAGCGGAAATGGGCCTCATCTCGCCTGGAGGGGAGAACCTCCTGGATTTTCTCGAGTTGCGGCAGGTCTTCTCGAGTTACGACGGGGACCTCAGGGACCCGCTCTGGTGGCCTCAGGAAAGGCCAGTCCCCATGCGAGTTGCTAGGGGACCTCTCGGGATTCCTCTCCCCTCCATGCCGGGGCCTCAGTCCTTGTGTGGAGTCGGGGCCGGAACCTGAGGATTCCTTTGCAGTGTTGCCATGGATCTTGGGGTGCTTCTGAGTCTCCCCAGGGGAGTCAGGCGTCGTCTCGAGTGGGGGCATGCACGTGCGCTTTCCTCCCGAGCTGCAGCAGTAGTGTCCCGCTTCCTGTCACGTGGATCAAGGGATCTGTGGCTTTCCCTCGAGGCTGTCCCTCGAGAGTTTCCCACGAGGCTTTCCCACAGGGCTGTGCCACGTGCCACCTTGGTGTGAGTCGATCCTCGGCGTGAAAGACGAGCCGGTGAAGGGAAAAGAGGTTCCTCTGGAATGGACTGAGACATCTGGGGGACTCTTGGAATGGTGGCACGACCCTGGAGTTCCTCTCGCCGTTCCTGTTGAGAGGGCCTCCTCTTGAGATGCGACGGGAACGCCGGGAACTCTTTCCCGACGAAGCAGGGAAAGGATCCCTCATCTCGAGCTACGAAGCGGAAACGGGGCTCCTCTGGATGTGGGCGGGACCCTCGTGATTCCTCTCGAGTGGAGACGGGTATGTCGGGGAACTTCTTGATTTGCACCAAGGGTGTGAAGGACCGTTTCGAAGTTCCAGAGGGGAGGTGTGATCAGCCTCGAGACGCCTCAGCGGAAATGGGCCTCATCTCGCCTGGAGGGGAGAACCTCCTGGATTTTCTCGAGTTGCGGCAGGTCTTCTCGAGTTACGACGGGGACCTCAGGGACCCGCTCTGGTGGCCTCAGGAAAGGCCAGTCCCCATGCGAGTTGCTAGGGGACCTCTCGGGATTCCTCTCCCCTCCATGCCGGGGCCTCAGTCCTTGTGTGGAGTCGGGGCCGGAACCTGAGGTTTCCTTTGCAGTGTTGCCATGGATCTTGGGGTGCTTCTGAGTCTCCCCAGGGGAGTCAGGCGTCGTCTCGAGTGGGGGCATGCACGTGCGCTTTCCTCCCGAGCTGCAGCAGTAGTGTCCCGCTTCCTGTCACGTGGATCAAGGGATCTGTGGCTTTCCCTCGAGGCTGTCCCTCGAGAGTTTCCCACGAGGCTTTCCCACAGGGCTGTGCCACGTGCCACCTTGGTGTGAGTCGATCCTCGGCGTGAAAGACGAGCCGGTGAAGGGAAAAGAGGTTCCTCTGGAATGGACTGAGACATCTGGGGGACTCTTGGAATGGTGGCACGACCCTGGAGTTCCTCTCGCCGTTCCTGTTGAGAGGGCCTCCTCTTGAGATGCGACGGGAACGCCGGGAACTCTTTCCCGACGAAGCAGGGAAAGGATCCCTCATCTCGAGCTACGAGGCAGAAACGGGGCTCCTCTGGATGTGGGCGGGACCCTCGTGATTCCTCTCGAGTGGAGACGGGTATGTCGGGGAACTTCTTGATTTGCACCAAGGGTGTGAAGGACCCTTTCGAAGTTCCAGAGGTGAGGTGTGATCAGCCTCGAGACGCCTCAGCGGAAATGGGCCTCATCTCGCCTGGAGGGGAGAACCTCCTGAATTTTCTCGAGTTGCGGCAGGTCTTCTCGAGTTACGACGGGGACCTCAGGGACCCGCTCTGGTGGCCTCAGGAAAGGCCAGTCCCCATGCGAGTTGCTAGGGGACCTCTCGGGATTCCTCTCCCGTCCATGCCCGGGCCTCAGTCCTTGTGTGGAGTCGGGGCCGGAACCTGAGGATTCCTCTCCAGTGTTGCCATGGATCTTGGGGTGCTTCTGAGTCTCCCCAGGGGAGTCAGGCCTCATCTCGAGTGGGGGCATGCACGTGCGCTTTCCTCCCGAGCTGCAGCAGTAGTGTCACGCTTCCTGTCACGTGGATCAAGGGATCTGTGGCTTTCCCTCGAGGCTGTCCCTCGAGGCTTTCCCACGAGGCTTTCCCACAGGGCTGTGCCACGTGCCACCTTGGTGTGAGTCGATCCTCGGCGTGAAAGACGAGCCGGTGAAGGGAAAAGAGGTTCCTCTGGAATGGACTGAGACATCTGGGGGACTCTTGGAATGGTGGCACGACCCTGGAGTTCCTCTCGCCGTTCCTGTTGAGAGGGCCTCCTCTTGAGATGCGATGGGAACGCCGGGAACTCTTTCCCGACGAAGCAGGGAAAGGATCCCTCATCTCGAGCTATGAGGCGGAAACGGGGCTCCTCTGGATGTGGGCGGGACCCTCGTGATTCCTCTCGAGTGGAGACGGGTATGTCGGGGAACTTCTTGATTTGCACCAAGGGTGTGAAGGACCCTTTCGAAGTTCCAGAGGGGAGGTGTGATCAGCCTCGAGACGCCTCAGCGGAAATGGGCCTCATCTCGCCTGGAGGGGAGAACCTCCTGGATTTTCTCGAGTTGCGGCAGGTCTTCTCGAGTTACGACGGGGACCTCAGGGACCCGCTCTGGTGGCCTCAGGAAAGGCCAGTCCCCATGTGAGTTGCTAGGGGACCTCTCGGGATTCCTCTCCCGTCCATGCCGGGGCCTCAGTCCTTGTGTGGAGTCCGGGCCGGAACCTGAGGATTCCTCTCCAGTGTTGCCATGGATCTTGGGGTGCTTCTGAGTCTCCCCAGGGGAGTCAGGCCTCGTCTCGAGTGGGGGCATGCACGTGCGCTTTCCTCCCGAGCTGCAGCAGTAGTGTCACGCTTCCTGTCACGTGGATCAAGGGATCTGTGGCTTTCCCTCGAGGCTGTCCCTCGAGGCTTTCCCACGAGGCTTTCCCACAGGGCTGTGCCACGTGCCACCTTGGTGTGAGTCGATCCTCGGCGTGAAAGACGAGCCGGTGAAGGGAAAAGAGGTTCCTCTGGAATGGACTGAGACATCTGGGGGACTCTTGGAATGGTGGCATGACCCTGGAGTTCCTCTCGCCGTTCCTGTTGAGAGGGCCTCCTCTTGAGATGCGACGGGAATGCCGGGAACTCTTTCCCGACGAAGCAGGGAAAGGATCCCTCATCTCGAGCTACGAGGCGGAAACGGGGCTCCTCTGGATGTGGGCGGGACCCTCGTGATTCCTCTCGAGTGGAGACGGGTATGTCGGGGAACTTCTTGATTTGCACCAAGGGTGTGAAGGACCCTTTCGAAGTTCCAGAGGGGAGGTGTGATCAGCCTCGAGACGCCTCAGCGGAAATGGGCCTCATCTCGTCTGGAGGGGAGAACCTCCTGGATTTTCTCGAGTTGCGGCAGGTCTTCTCGAGTTACGACGGGGACCTCAGGGACCCGCTCTGGTGGCCTCAGGAAAGGCCAGTCCCCATGTGAGTTGCTAGGGGACCTCTTGGGATTCCTCTCCCGTCCATGCCGGGGCCTCAGTCCTTGTGTGGAGTCGGGGCCGGAACCTGAGGATTCCTCTGCAGTGTTGCCATGGATCTTGGGGTGCTTCTGAGTCTCCCCAGGGGAGTCAGGCCTCGTCTCCAGTGGGGGCATGCACGTGCGCTTTCCTCCCGAGCTGCAGCAGTAGTGTCACGCTTCCTGTCACGTGGATCAAGGGATCTGTGGCTTTCCCTCGAGGCTGTCCCTCGAGGCTTTCCCACGAGGCTTTCCCACAGGGCTGTGCCACGTGCCACCTTGGTGTGAGTCGATCCTCGGCGTGAAAGACGAGCCGGTGAAGGGAAAAGAGGTTCCTCTGGAATGGACTGAGACATCTGGGGGACTCTTGGAATGGTGGCACGACCCTGGAGTTCCTCTCGCCGTTCCTGTTGAGAGGGCCTCCTCTTGAGATGCGACGGGAACGCCGGGAACTCTTTCCCGACGAAGCAGGGAAAGGATCCCTCATCTCGAGCTACGAGGCGGAAACGGGGCTCCTCTGGATGTGGGCGGGACCCTCGTGATTCCTCTCGAGTGGAGACGGGTATGTCGGGGAATTTCTTGATTTGCACCAAGGGTGTGAAGGACCTTTTCGAAGTTCCAGAGTGGAGGTGTGATCAGCCTCGAGACGCCTCAGCGGAAATGGGCCTCATCTCGCCTGGAGGGGAGAACCTCCTGGATTTTCTCGAGTTGCGGCAGGTCTTCTCGAGTTACGACGGGGACCTCAGGGACCCGCTCTGGTGGCCTCAGGAAAGGCCAGTCCCCATGTGAGTTGCTAGGGGACCTCTCGGGATTCCTCTCCCGTCCATGCCGGGGCCTCAGTCCTTGTGTGGAGTCGGGGCCGGAACCTGAGGATTCCTCTGCAGTGTTGCCATGGATCTTGGGGTGCTTCTGAGTCTCCCCAGGGGAGTCAGGCCTCGTCTCGAGTGGGGGCATGCACGTGCGCTTTCCTCCCGAGCTGCAGCAGTAGTGTCACGCTTCCTGTCACGTGGATCAAGGGATCTGTGGCTTTCCCTCGAGGCTGTCCCTCGAGGCTTTCCCACGAGGCTTTCCCACAGGGCTGTGCCACGTGCCACCTTGGTGTGAGTCGATCCTCGGCGTGAAAGACGAGCCGGTGAAGGGAAAAGAGGTTCCTCTGGAATGGACTGAGACATCTGGGGGACTCTTGGAATGGTGGCACGACCCTGGAGTTCCTCTCGCCGTTCCTGTTGAGAGGGCCTCCTCTTGAGATGCGACGGGAACGCCGGGAACTCTTTCCCGACGAAGCAGGGAAAGGATCCCTCATCTCGAGCTACGAGGTGGAAACGGGGCTCCTCTGGATGTGGGCGGGACCCTCGTGATTCCTCTCGAGTGGAGACGGGTATGTCGGGGAACTTCTTGATTTGCACCAAGGGTGTGAAGGACCCTTTCGAAGTTCCAGAGGGGAGGTGTGATCAGCCTCGAGACGCCTCAGCGGAAATGGGCCTCATCTCGTCTGGAGGGGAGAACCTCCTGGATTTTCTCGAGTTGCGGCAGGTCTTCTCGAGTTACGACGGGGACCTCAGGGACCCGCTCTGGTGGCCTCAGGAAAGGCCAGTCCCCATGTGAGTTGCTAGGGGACCTCTCGGGATTCCTCTCCCGTCCATGCCGGGGCCTCAGTCCTTGTGTGGAGTCGGGGCCGGAACCTGAGGATTCCTCTCCAGTGTTGCCATGGATCTTGGGGTGCTTCTGAGTCTCCCCAGGGGAGTCAGGCCTCGTCTCGAGTGGGGGCATGCACGTGCGCTTTCCTCCCGAGCTGCAGCAGTAGTGTCACGCTTCCTGTCACGTGGATCAAGGGATCTGTGGCTTTCCCTCGAGGCTGTCCCTCGAGGCTTTCCCACGAGGCTTTCCCACAGGGCTGTGCCACGTGCCACCTTGGTGTGAGTCGATCCTCGGCGTGAAAGACGAGCCGGTGAAGGGAAAAGAGGTTCCTCTGGAATGGACTGAGACATCTGGGGGACTCTTGGAATGGTGGCACGACCCTGGAGTTCCTCTCGCCGTTCCTGTTGAGAGGGCCTCCTCTTGAGATGCGACGGGAACGCCGGGAACTCTTTCCCGACGAAGCAGGGAAAGGATCCCTCATCTCGAGCTACGAGGCGGAAACGGGGCTCCTCTGGATGTGGGCGGGACCCTCGTGATTCCTCTCGAGTGGAGACGGGTATGTCGGGGAATTTCTTGATTTGCACCAAGGGTGTGAAGGACCTTTTCGAAGTTCCAGAGTGGAGGTGTGATCAGCCTCGAGACGCCTCAGCGGAAATGGGCCTCATCTCGCCTGGAGGGGAGAACCTCCTGGATTTTCTCGAGTTGCGGCAGGTCTTCTCGAGTTACGACGGGGACCTCAGGGACCCGCTCTGGTGGCCTCAGGAAAGGCCAGTCCCCATGTGAGTTGCTAGGGGACCTCTCGGGATTCCTCTCCCGTCCATGCCGGGGCCTCAGTCCTTGTGTGGAGTCGGGGCCGGAACCTGAGGATTCCTCTGCAGTGTTGCCATGGATCTTGGGGTGCTTCTGAGTCTCCCCAGGGGAGTCAGGCCTCGTCTCGAGTGGGGGCATGCACGTGCGCTTTCCTCCCGAGCTGCAGCAGTAGTGTCACGCTTCCTGTCACGTGGATCAAGGGATCTGTGGCTTTCCCTCGAGGCTGTCCCTCGAGGCTTTCCCACGAGGCTTTCCCACAGGGCTGTGCCACGTGCCACCTTGGTGTGAGTCGATCCTCGGCGTGAAAGACGAGCCGGTGAAGGGAAAAGAGGTTCCTCTGGAATGGACTGAGACATCTGGGGGACTCTTGGAATGGTGGCACGACCCTGGAGTTCCTCTCGCCGTTCCTGTTGAGAGGGCCTCCTCTTGAGATGCGACGGGAACGCCGGGAACTCTTTCCCGACGAAGCAGGGAAAGGATCCCTCATCTCGAGCTACGAGGCGGAAACGGGGCTCCTCTGGATGTGGGCGGGACCCTCGTGATTCCTCTCGAGTGGAGACGGGTATGTCGGGGAACTTCTTGATTTGCACCAAGGGTGTGAAGGACCCTTTCGAAGTTCCAGAGGGGAGGTGTGATCAGCCTCGAGACGCCTCAGCGGAAATGGGCCTCATCTCGTCTGGAGGGGAAAACCTCCTGGATTTTCTCGAGTTGCGGCAGGTCTTCTCGAGTTACGACGGGGACCTCAGGGACCCGCTCTGGTGGCCTCAGGAAAGGCCAGTCCCCATGCGAGCTGCTAGGGGATCTCTCGGGATTCCTCTCCCGTCCATGCCGGGGCCTCAGTCCTTGTGTGGAGTCGGGGCCGGAACCTGAGGATTCCTCTCCAGTGTTGCCATGGATCTTGGGGTGCTTCTGAGTCTCCCCAGGGGAGTCAGGCCTCGTCTCGAGTGGGGGCATGCAAGTGCGCTTTCCTCCCGAGCTGCAGCAGTAGTGTCACGCTTCCTGTCACGTGGATCAAGGTATCTGTGGCTTTCCCTCGAGGCTGTCCCTCGAGGCTTTCCCACGAGGCTTTCCCACAGGGCTGTGCCACGTGCCACCTTGGTGTGAGTCGATCCTCGGCGTGAAAGACGAGCCGGTGAAGGGAAAAGAGGTTCCTCTGGAATGGACTGAGACATCTGGGGGACTCTTGGAATGGTGGCACGACCCTGGAGTTCCTCTCGCCATTCCTGTTGAGAGGGCCTCCTCTTGAGATGCGACGGGAACGCCGGGAACTCTTTCCCGACGAAGCAGGGAAAGGATCCCTCATCTCGAGCTACGAGGCGGAAACGGGGCTCCTCTGGATGTGGGCGGGACCCTCGTGATTCCTCTCGAGTGGAGACGGGTATGTCGGGGAACTTCTTGATTTGCAACAAGGGTGTGAAGGACCGTTTCGAAGTTCCAGAGGGGAGGTGTGATCAGCCTCGAGACGCCTCAGCGGAAATGGGCCTCATCTCGCCTGGAGGGGAGAACCTCCTGGATTTTCTCGAGTTGCGGCAGGTCTTCTCGAGTTACGACGGGGACCTCAGGGACCCGCTCTGGTGGCCTCAGGAAAGGCCAGTCCCCATGCGAGTTGCTAGGGGACCTCTCGGGATTCCTCTCCCCTCCATGCCGGGGCCTCAGTCCTTGTGTGGAGTCGGGGCCGGAACCTGAGGATTCCTTTCCAGTGTTGCCATGGATCTTGGGGTGCTTCTGAGTCTCCCCAGGGGAGTCAGGCGTCGTCTCGAGTGGGGGCATGCACGTGCGCTTTCCTCCCGAGCTGCAGCAGTAGTGTCCCGCTTCCTGTCACGTGGATCAAGGGATCTGTGGCTTTCCCTCGAGGCTGTCCCTCGAGAGTTTCCCACGAGGCTTTCCCACAGGGCTGTGCCACGTGCCACCTTGGTGTGAGTCGATCCTCGGCGTGAAATACGAGCCGGTGAAGGGAAAAGAGGTTCCTCTGGTATGGACTGAGACATCTGGGGGACTCTTGGAATGGTGGCACGACCCTGGAGTTCCTCTCGCCGGTCCTGTTGAGAGGGCCTCCTCTTGAGATGCGACGGGAACGCCGGGAACTCTTTCCCGACGAAGCAGGGAAAGGATCCCTCATCTCGAGCTACGAGGCGGAAACGGGGCTCCTCTGGATGTGGGCGGGACCTTCGTGATTCCTCTCGAGTGGAGACGGGTATGTCGGGGAACTTCTTGATTTGCACCAAGGGTGTGAAGGACCCTTTCGAAGTTCCAGAGGTGAGGTGTGATCAGCCTCGAGACGCCTCAGCGGAAATGGGCCTCATCTCGCCTGGAGGGGAGAACCTCCTGGATTTTCTCGAGTTGCGGCAGGTCTTCTCGAGTTACGACGGGGACCTCAGGGACCCGCTCTGGTGGCCTCAGGAAAGGCCAGTCCCCATGCGAGTTGCTAGGGGACCTCTCGGGATTCCTCTCCCGTCCATGCCCGGGCCTCAGTCCTTGTGTGGAGTCGGGGCCGGAACCTGAGGATTCCTCTCCAGTGTTGCCATGGATCTTGGGGTGCTTCTGAGTCTCCCCAGGGGAGTCAGGCCTCGTCTCGAGTGGGGGCATGCACGTGCGCTTTCCTCCCGAGCTGCAGCAGTAGTGTCACGCTTCCTGTCACGTGGATCAAGGGATCTGTGGCTTTCCCTCGAGGCTGTCCCTCGAGGCTTTCCCACGAGGCTTTCCCACAGGGCTGTGCCACGTGCCACCTTGGTGTGAGTCGATCCTCGGCGTGAAAGACGAGCCGGTGAAGGGAAAAGAGGTTCCTCTGGAATGGACTGAGACATCTGGGGGACTCTTGGAATGGTGGCACGACCCTGGAGTTCCTCTCGCCGTTCCTGTTTAGAGGGCCTCCTCTTGAGATGCGACGGGAACGCCGGGAACTCTTTCCCGACGAAGAAGGGAAAGGATCCCTCATCTCGAGCTATGAGGCGGAAACGGGGCTCCTCTGGATGTGGGCGGGACCCTCGTGATTCCTCTCGAGTGGAGACGGGTATGTCGGGGAACTTCTTGATTTGCACCAAGGGTGTGAAGGACCCTTTCGAAGTTCCAGAGGGGAGGTGTGATCAGCCTCGAGACGCCTCAGCGGAAATGGGCCTCATCTCGCCTGGAGGGGAGAACCTCCTGGATTTTCTCGAGTTGCGGCAGGTCTTCTCGAGTTACGACGGGGACCTCAGGGACCCGCTCTGGTGGCCTCAGGAAAGGCCAGTCCCCATGTGAGTTGCTAGGGGACCTCTCGGGATTCCTCTCCCGTCCATGCCGGGGCCTCAGTCCTTGTGTGGAGTCCGGGCCGGAACCTGAGGATTCCTCTCCAGTGTTGCCATGGATCTTGGGGTGCTTCTGAGTCTCCCCAGGGGAGTCAGGCCTCGTCTCGAGTGGGGGCATGCACGTGCGCTTTCCTCCCGAGCTGCAGCAGTAGTGTCACGCTTCCTGTCACGTGGATCAAGGGATCTGTGGCTTTCCCTCGAGGCTGTCCCTCGAGGCTTTCCCACGAGGCTTTCCCACAGGGCTGTGCCACGTGCCACCTTGGTGTGAGTCGATCCTCGGCGTGAAAGACGAGCCGGTGAAGGGAAAAGAGGTTCCTCTGGAATGGACTGAGACATCTGGGGGACTCTTGGAATGGTGGCACGACCCTGGAGTTCCTCTCGCCGTTCCTGTTGAGAGGGCCTCCTCTTGAGATGCGACGGGAACGCCGGGAACTCTTTCCCGACGAAGCAGGGAAAGGATCCCTCATCTCGAGCTACGAGGCGGAAACGGGGCTCCTCTGGATG